>NW_020172272.1:456710-487765 GCF_003031525.2 Neophocaena asiaeorientalis asiaeorientalis
GGACCAGTGTCCTGAAGTTGGCTCTCCCACCTCAGAGGCACAGCACTGACTCCTGGCTGCAGAACCAAGAGCCTTTCATCCACATGGCTCAGAATAAAAGGAATAAAAAGTAGAAAGAAAGAAAGAAAGAGGATAAAATAAAATAAAGTTATTAAAATAAATATATAATTATTAAGAAAAAAATTTTTTTTTCAAGTTAAAAAAAACCAAAAAACAAACAAACAAAAACCAGATGGATAGAACCCTGGGACAAATGGTGAAAGCAAAGCAATACAGACAAAATCTCACACAGAAGCATACACATACACACTCACAAAAAGGGGAAAAGTGGAAAAAATAATAAATCTTGCTCTCAAAGTCCACCTCCTCAATTTGGGATGATTTGTTGTCTATTCAGGTATTCCACAGATGCAGGGTACATCAAGTTGATTGTGGAGATTTAATCGGCTGCTCCTGTGGCTGCTGGGAGAAATTTCCCTTTCTCTTCTTTGTTCGCACAGCTCCCAGGGTTCAGCTTTGGATTTGGCCCCGCCTCTGCATGTAGGTCACCGGAGGGCATCTGTTCTTTGCTCAGACAGGACGGGGTTAAAGGAGCCGCTGATTCGGGGGCTCCGGCTCACTCAGGCCGGGGTGAGGGAGGGTACGGAGTGTGGGGCTAGCCTGCGGCGGCAGAGGCCAGAGTGACATTGCACTAACCTGACGCGCGCCGTGCGTTCTCCTGGGGAAGTTGTCCCTGGATCCCGGGACACTGGCAGTGGCGGGCTGCACAGGCTCCCAGGAAGGGAGGTATGGAGAGTTATCTGTGCTCGCACACAGGCTTCTTGGTGGCGGCAGCAGCAGCCTTAGCATCTCATGCCCGTCTCTGGGGTCCGTGCTGTTAGCCACGGCTTGCGCCCATCTCTGGAGCTCCTTTATGCAGCGCTCTTAATCCCCTCTCCTCACGCACCAGGAAACAAAGAGGGAAGAAAAAGTCTCTTGCCTCTTCGGCATGTCCAGACTTCTCCCTGGACTCCCTCCCAGCTAGCCGTGGTGCAGTAACCCCTTCAGGCTGTGTTCATACCGCCAGTCTCTCCCTGCGCTCCAACCGACCGAAGCCCGAGGCTCAGCTCCAGCCCCGCCCGCCCCAGCAGGTGAGCAGGCTAAGCCTCTCGAGCTGGTGAGTGCTAGTCGGCACCAATCCTCTGTGCGGGAATCTCTCTTTGCCCTCTGCACCCCTGTTGCTGCACTCTCCTCCGCGGCTCCGAAGCTCCCCACTTCCGCCACCCGCAGTCTCCACCCGCGAAGGGGCTTCCTAGTGTGTGGAAACCTTTCCTCCTTCACGGCTCCCTTCCACTTGTGCAGGTCCCATCCCTATTGTTTTGTCTCTGTTTATTCTTTTTTCTTTTGCCCTACCCAGGTACGTGGGGAGTTTCTTGCCTTTTGGGAGGTCTGAGGTCTTCTGCCTGCGTTCAGTAGGTGTTCTGTAGGAGTTGTTCCACGTATAGATGTATTTCTGATGTATCTGTGGGGAGGAAGGTGATCTCCACGTCTTACTCTTCCGTCATCTTCCCCCTCCCCTGTAGGCTTAATTTTTGACATGAAAAGGAATTTAACAAAAAGATCTCTGTATCTGCTGTCCTTCCAGGATTTTTATTTTGGTCACACGCAATTTCAATATATATTTCCCTCCTATATATAATATCAGGAAATATCACCCATATATATTAATAAGCCAATGTTAGTTTTTTCCAAACATGTTAGATTGAAACTGGTGCCTCAATGACACTTTTATCCTCACATTATTTTTTCTGTAAAGTAGTTTTACATTTGAATGGCTTTTATAATATATTTAAGAATTTGGAGTTCACACAGGCATTTAGCAATCTAGAGTTCAACAGGAACCCTAGATTCAACAGGAAGCACGTGGACCTGCTCAGCTTGGGCTCCTGTTCTGACCACTTCCCAGCCCTTTACTCCTTGTAAAATCACACTGCACATTGGTGTGTTTGTTCATCCTTCTGTAAGTATTTGTCACGTACCTGCTTTGCTTGGTGCTCAGGAAAAAATGTAAAGAGGAGGCCCCGTTGTCTAGAAAGAGCCAATATAATTAGAAATAGAACTCATACACCTAAGCATGTATCTTAGAATGGACGATAATGTATAAATGGCCAAAATGAGTGGTTTAGGTAAGCAAAGGTTAACAAAGCCAGGAATAGGCAGAAAGACTCCTATTCCTATGATGAATGAGTTGTTTATTAAAAGATGGGCAGGGATTGTGACAGCACAGACAGTGGATTTAATGCAGAATGCAGAATTCTGGCAGAATTCTGATAGGACATCTGGGAATTGCCCAAGGAGAGATTCTTAATAACTGACCTGGTTCTTGGTTCTTATACTCTCTGAGGCCAGAGCTGAGCATTTGAGCAGATCAACTTCTCCCAGCCTTCCTATTTCTGCCTTCTTACCTGCGAGCCTTCGGTGGCCTCCTCTGCTTCTCTTGGGCGGCAGAGTCAGGCTGCCCTTGGGAGAGGGCTGGGAGGGCCTTTCTTCCACAAATTCTGCCCGGGTGTTGGCCCACACCATCTGCTAGGCTTCTCTTACGTTTGGCACTGTGCTCAGTACTTTATATACTTTTCAAAACTGTGAGGGAATTACTATGTGAAATACCTGGTAATTCCAATTAGGGTCTTGACGGCCACTAGGGAGTTGGCTGACAGTTGGGGAATGCACATTTACAGCAGGTCTAGGGAAAGAATGACATGATGAAGCTAGTGATGGCTACGTATTTCTCTTGGCCTTAAGCTACTTAAAATCCAGTGGCTTTTGTATCGAGTTCCCTTGCAGGTGCCAAACAGATGAAAGTAACCTCCAAGACACGATTTTCTAATGAATATGAAGTCTTGCCATAAGCAACCTATCTCAATGGAAATACCGGCCTTGTGGAGAGAGAAACTAAGGATAACTTATATCATGTTGTGAAAATCAGGATGATTTTTCCTCTGGTAGTTTGTTTCCTGACCTGAGAAAATATTTGTGTATAAGGGGAATTACAGAAGCTAGAATTTATTTTTTCTGAACATGTGTTAATATAATACTACTAAAATGCAAATGCCTGGCTGTCTGAAAACATTAATAAAGTAGTCCTAAAAACCTTCATCTCAAAATCGGTCAATACTTATTAAATATATCTTTATAAAAGAAGAAGAGAAACAAATATCCATGGAGTGGCCTAACAGGTGCAAGTGTGTGCATGTGTGTTCTTTTGGGATACTCTTTCCTCTTAGGAAGAAATATTGTACTTAATCCTCAGAGGTTTATTCTAAGGGCATGATGAAAGCAAATGGGAATAGTTATGTGTAGTTGAAATTATTTTGTTAGATATTTACATCTCTGCCTATGGTTCCATAAGAGAACAAAATGGGCCTTTTAAAAGAAAGGAATAACTCTGAATCAATGAATTTAGATGACTTAATTTTATTAAAAAGTCAGAAATATAGGATAAATGGGAAGCACAACATGGATAATTTAATTTTTGTTGTCTCTGATGAGAGAATATTTCATTCCCCACTCTTGTTGTCTTAGAAGGGAATTAACTGCTGCATGGAGCTTTTGGAAAGCAGCTGTGAACCTGGAGATCCCACTTACTTGCCAATATTTTATGACCAGACAGATGTGTACACAAATCACACCTGTTCTAATTCCAGAAGCCCCACTTCAGTCAATCACTCTAAAATAACTTATGTCTCTAAGACATAAAATGTACTAAAGACTCTTGAGGGCTGGACAGTGGAAGTGTCAGCAGCTCCCTCACCAAGGGCATGGCTGCAACGTAGTATGGCCACATTTTCTGTGCTTTTATGGAACCACAGGGAGCACTCAATGACAGATCTATGAAAATTTCTCAGGGACGGGAAAGTGAGAAGCCTGGTGAGTGTGTTTGGGGGGCAGTAAGGCTCATCTTGCTCTACAGGTGCTTCCCTTTTGCACCTCTGTTCAGAAAAATCTCAGAGTGGAAATGGCCTTGTGTGAAATAGTAAGAGCAGGTAAATCTCATTTGGAGAGTCAAACCCATCCTTTGGGAAGGTGAAAGGTAAAGTAATTGACATTTACTGTTTTGATTACTCTTAGAATATTTTGGTGTCAAATCTGGCACGAACCAGGTTTCATAACCCAGGAAAGCAGATGCCATATTTCCTATAATGATGTACTCATAAGGTAAGAAAACCCAGTTTTATTAACTCACATTCCCCAGAGACCATAGTTTAAGTTAAATCCAGAGTATTAAAGATTTCTGAAGAGTTTTTAAACACAGAAAAACAAGTTGATTTTGAATTGATGATGGGCTTGTTCAGCTGGGTTCTGACATGGGCCTTGTATTCTCTGCTCATGGTCTTATGTTATCTTCGCTTGCTGAAAGCAGGCTGTTGGGTATATGGTCAGAATTTATGGGGCTATGTTTGGACCCAGCACAATTAGTTTTCAATGCATTCTTTGCAAACACTTAAGTGTTGGTGAAAGCAACTGTGTCTGTTTTTAATTCTCAGAAACCACATTCATGGTAGAGCCTTCTGTAACCCAGACAACTATCTCACCAGTAGCCACAGTTCTTTGTCATTAAGAGTCTCACATCTTTTTCTCTCATCCTTTGCTTTATTGCCACTATATATTCTTTGATATAGACAGAGGGCATACTCAGATCTTACAATGATATTCCAATTTTATCCAACAGGCTTATTCTGATCTCTTATTGGTAAGTATCTCACATCACTTCTGAGGATCTCAAAGTTTGTACCCAAGATGAAATCTCCATCAATAAGATTCTACTACAATGTTCCTTTTAATTTTTAATAAGGTATACAATTCCAATTGCCTTGGAAACAAATTTGTGCAGAGTGCAGTCTCAAAAAAGCTATGACTTCAGTTTTACAGCATGGGGATTATTGTGATTCACCGCGTGTACCTACATCCGTGCAGGAAACTAAAAGGCCAGGTACAACCCAACTTCCAAATCCTGGAACTGTTTGTGGGAGTCCGAGGAAGCAGTGCTGCTTTCGCGATCCAACTAGTCCTCTTCTTCGTGCTGTTGTTTCCGGGAGGGATGTGCAAGACTCGGGTCCCCCGTCTTTGGTCCTTGGTGTGCAGAGAGGCTGGCTGTGCAGTACAGCCCAGGGAGAGAACATGAGGGTGAAAATGTTCAATAGGATGTTGATTTCATCATTGAAACAGTCAGAATCGCAGAGGAATGCTTTTAGAAGAGTCTTTTTAATCTTTAGCTGTTTGCTTCTAGGCAACCTCCTCCCTGTTACTGTCAATTTTCTGTTTCCTTCCCTCTCCTCTCTTCACATAGAAATTCTGTATTGCTATATATTTACATAGAAATATAATCAAATAAAACCATTGCAGCAGATTCACCTAAAACTATTAAGAATTAATGTTTATCATATGTCCTGGCTGAGAGCCAGACATGCCATTCAGGATTCATGTACTTCTCTGGCCTCTAAAAGGATTTGGGATTAAATCTATGAACACACCACTCTCGTGGCCCTGCTCTATGGTATTAGGCCATGGAAAATAGCATCATGTAACTGTACTTTGAGCTCTGAAAAATGGATGGAAAGGATGCTACTTTAACACATCTCAGACTGATCTTGGTGGGTCTGGAGGTAACTGGAGGAAGATGAGAATGTTCTAAGAAGATGAGTAGGAAGTGCCACGTGGGAGGGGCTGTGGTGTAGGTCTCACTGTCTTTATTTGATGATGCAGTGGGGATGCTTTGTTTCTGAAACACCAGGAAAAATAAACATACACATAACCAGAACATAAATGTAGAGGCCGAAAATTCTGAGCTTGCCTGCAAACACTTGCTTCCTGAGTCCAAACTTAAAAGCACCCTTGAGCACAACCAAGGAACTGCTCAGGGAATGGTGTTATCCCAACTGTGGTGATGTACTTTGGGGAAGGGATCCGATCTGCCCCCTACCACCACCACCTCATCTGTACAATTTACAATTTTTTGTACCCAGACTTGAAAATAAGTCAGTAAAATGAATAGAATCCCAGGAATTCTGTTTACCATGACCGTTCAGTGAAGTCTTTTTAAGGTGGAGCTATTGGCAGTGAGGGTGCTGGGGGTGTGTCGCCCCCTCTCCTGAGTGCTGATGGTACCAGCCAGGACCAGGTTCTGCTCCGGGGATGTGCAGGCCGTGTCAATGGGTGAGTCAGCACTGGCCAGCTTCACCAGTTACATGGTGGAAACTTGTCCTATAACTAGAGCTGCCTTCTGTCCTGTGACTTATCTGTCTGCAGCAAATCTATGACTCCTCCACAAATTCGTATTGCTCCAAGGAATCAAGAAAAAGACAAGGAAATAGAATACATTGAGTTTATTCAATGTTGGTTTTCAGGAGGGCCCTGAGTTCAGTGTTTGTGTGTTTCTTCTGATTTGTTGTGCTAGTTTTTTGGGTGGAATTTGTTTTCCGGTATAGGCCTTTGCTTTATGACCAGTTTTCATTAAAACATGGAAGTGGAAAATATGACATTCTTTTTTTCATGTGAGAGAGTCATAATATGAATTCTTAAAAGCTTGACAAGAGACTGGATCTGTGAGATTCCATCCTGTTTAGTGACATAGATAATGATGTGTTGTGTGAATTGCTCTTTCCAAAAGTTCATTGTTTTTCTTGCTGTGGGCCTGTCTTTATCAGAAAGTCCAGAAACATTCTTAGTGTAACACACATGATATGTATTTGTATATAAATTTCTCCAGGTATTTTAGGTTGCAGACTATTATCATTTGGGATTTTGGGAGCTCCCAGAAATATTTTAAGCAGGATAGATATTTTTATGGTCAAATGGAGACATTTATTTAACATAAACCATGTCCTGTGGTGTTTTGTATATGAGAGTGCACGCATGTGGTACAAAACCTGAGAGGTACAAAGAGAGAGTCAGGGAAAAATGTCAGTACCCCCAGCCGCCCAGTATTTCCCCGAAGCCACCCCATCATTTTCTTCTTTGTGTTTATACACATGTTGAATCATACACACATTATATTATATACTATAGCTAGCTGTCTATCCATCTACATATCTATAATTTATTTACTCAGGCCCCTATTGATGATATCTAGGTTGCTTTTAATTTGTTATGGACAATGCTGTGAGGATGTGTATTTAGAACACACTTTCTGTAGGTACCTGCTTGGCTCCTTCCTCATCTCCCTCAGGACTCTGTTTAAATGTCGCCTCCTTACCTGCCTTATGGAGACAGCCTTCTTCCCTCATTACTTCCTACCCCTCTTACTGTACTTGAATTTTCTTCATGCCACCACTTGACATATTATGCATTGATTTATTGACAGTCTATCTCCCCAACCAATATAAGCCTCACAAGACTCCACTGTTTGCTGTTCCTTCCCCAGTGCCTAGAATGGTAGCTGGTATACAGTTGGTGCTCACTAAGTATACTTATTAAATGAATAGGTCATTTTTCACATGTGTGAGTACTTTTGTAGGAAAAATTACTAGAAGTGGAATTGCTGTGTTAAAGGGTGTGGGCACTGGTGATTTTGCCAACTTGCTTTCCCTTAGAAATTGTAGAAATGTATCCTTCCATCAGCAATGTTCTAACAATAGCAAACTTAAAAACATTTTTTTCTGAGATTATCGTACTAAGTAAGCCAGAAAGGAAAGACACTTACCATATGAGATCACTTATGTGTGGAATCTAAAGTGGTTGCCAAGGGGGAGTGGGTTGGGGGAGGGATGGACTGGGAGGTTGGGGTTAGTAGATGCAAACTATTATATATAGGATGGATAAACAACAAGGTCCTACTGTATAGCACAGGGAACTATATTCAATATCCTGTGATAAACCATAATGGAAAAGAATGTTAAGAAAATAATGTATATATATAGGGATAACTGAATCACTTTGCTGTACAGCAGAAATGAAAACAACATTGTAAATCAACTATATGTCAATAAGAAAATAAAATATATTTTATTTTCACCAGTGGGAAAATTCTTTTTCCACGTTGATATAACCTATAGTATCTCATTTTAGTTATAATTTGTGTTTTTAATGAGTGATGCTGCCCAAAGTCTTTAACTGTTACAATGACTTAACATGTATGAAGTGATTTCACCTGCGTTATCTTGAAGACCCAAAGGTCTTCCTGACACTCATGCTCTCAGACCAGACATTGCTTGTTATCTGCCTCCTGGACTCTAGGTAGGTGGTGGTTCCTGGCTGCCTCAGTTTTGTCTTCACTCACTCATTCTGAAATCCATAACTTATGTGTATTGAACACTGGTTGATAAGATCAGAGATTAAATTTACTTCCTTAATTGCAGTTCCCAAGTTTTCTTCTTCTCATGAAGATGTCCATTTCCCAAATGTTTCCTGCTCCAGCCTTTAACTGCTAGGGAGCAGAGAAGTTTCCAGCATCCAGAGAAAAGCTCTTGTCTCCTGACCATCCTGAGTATCCTTGTCCTACAAAGCGGCCCACACACCAGCCTAATAACTGCATTCAATTTTGGTAGTTACTTTTGACTTCTAGATTTCTTATGCAATAAAATGTATCTAATTTCCCTTTGACCTTGTGCCATTTAATGTTCTCCTACTTTCAGGCCATATTTGTGGTCTCCATTTATACCACCAGGAATACCAACGTCAAGAAAGACATTTTGCCATAAGAGTTGAAAATACCAAGAATTTGATGTACAATTGGGCTTGAATAAAAGAGTGGTATCATTCCATTGTGCTGTTTCTTAGTTAATCGTATCCCAGGGATTCTTTAAACTTCCCTTTTAAAAGTGTTTACATATGCTTGACCCATGTATTTGGACCTTCATGGTTTTACTGGAGGGTGAAATAGGAGTTTCCTGTTGAAACTCATTCTTTGGCTTATTGGATGAAATCTCAGTGTATAAATTATAGGATCCTCATAACAAAAATAAAATAATGTCACTAAGACGATCTTCAACCCTGGATCCTCTTGCTACTATAACTCTAAACCAACATTTATATAGCCTCTCCCTCCCACCTCCCCAACCTCCCCCAACTTCCCTAAAAAAGAATAAAAGGCATGGATTATTTACCTGTTGTGACCTATACAAAAACGTTGAAAAATGGTGCCATTCCAAGAACACTGAGACAAAGACACAAAAATAATTTTTAGGTCTCCTGAAAAGTTGTGTTGTCTTGTTTCTAACAAGAAATCAAATACCTTATAAATGTGATTATTTTTTGTTTTTGAGTGTTAGCCTAGGATTGTCTGAATATTAATGTGGTTTGTGCTTATAAATTTGTTGTATGATATTTGTTAGATAAGCCTTTCATTCCTTTCTTTTTCTTTGGGTGGTGGATTATGAAGGATCATTGTTTAACACCTATTAAAGGCATGACAAAATCCAATATTTAAAACAGTTTGGTTATATACTGTTTGAAATATAATAGAAAAATCAGAGGAATATTTTTTCTAAACTTTTTTCTGAAATTCTCAAATCAGTAAATGCTCTATTTGAAGAATTCCATGAACTATAAAACACGTCATGTGTATACAACCAATTAGTCAGGAAAAAATAAGGTGATGAAGGATTTTTATGCTATAATGGCACAGAAAAATGTTGTACTAATATTCATGTGGGACATAACCTTGATAAGTAAAATCTTTAAAAACACTGTCCTTATAAGCAGCAGCCATAATTTTAGGTCCTGATGATTTTGAAAATCTCCAGTGGCTACGAGAAGATAACCTTGGCACTACAAGATAACATCCCTGAAATGTTATGGGCGACTATGGCATATAAATGTAACTTAGAAACATCTTCATGCTGAGATTTAATACTTGGGGGTCAGTGTGCTGGTAAAGCTTGAAAAAAACCAAACATATCAACAAAACAACCTTCATTATTGTGTTCACCAGGGAGTCTCAATATGAAATCTTTTCACATCAGGAATCATTTCAACACTGAGTCAAAAAGCCTAAAGCATACAGGAGGTTGAGCAAGCAACGACAAGATTCTTAAAAGAAACATGAACTCCTGAGCTCTTGTGTATAAACTTTTACATATAATGTACTTAAACTTAGATCACTTAAAGATGACTTTTACAAGTATATCAAGATATATATTCTTTGACCATTAACTCATTTTCTAAAAAGGCAGTTAGCCAAAAAGACAAAAATATTATTTTATAATCATTACCACATAAGATACACATAGAATTAAGGAATTAAAAGAAGTTAAATAAAATATTCATTTTCTAGATGGAGAACAGAAGATTTTTAGGGTAGCAAAATTATTGTTTGATACTATAATGATGGATACCTGTCATTACACATTTGTCCAAATCCATAGAATGTACACCACCAAGAGTGAACTGTAATGTCAACTCTGGAGTCTGGGTGATTATGACGTGTCAATGTGGGCTCATTGATTATAACAAATGTACCACCTGGTGGGGGATGAAGGTAATGAGGGAGGCTGTGCATGCGTGGGGGCTGGGGGTACATGTACCTCTGCTCAATACTGCTGTGACCCTAGAACTGCTCTAAAAAAGCAATGTATTTTTAAAACCTCATTTTGTTTTATTTATTTTTGTTTTTATATTTAAAAAATTAACAGCGTTTTGGAGGTATGATGGACATATGATAAACAGCATGTATCTGTAGTATATATTTCGGTATGTCTTAACATAACGTTTGCACCAGTGGAAGCATCAACACAATCTGCATAGTGAGCATATTTATGACCCACAAAGGTCTCCTTACTCCCATGGAAATCCCCCCTCCCCTCCCACCCAATACCAGTCCCCAGACAGCCACCATTCTTTCTGTCACTATAGAGATAAGTTGGCATTTTCTAAAGTTTATATAAGTGAAATTACATAGTATGTGATCTTTTTCACTCAGAACAATTATTTTGGAAATCATCCATGTCATTGCATTTATGAACGTTTCATTTCTTTTTTATTGCTGAGTAGTGTTCCGTAGTATGGATACACTGTAGTTTGTTTACCCATTCACCTGTTGATGAAAATTTGGGTTGTTTCCAGTTTTTGGCAATTACAAATAAAGCTGTTATGAACATTTGTGTACAAGTCTTTGTGTGCACATATGCTTTCTTTTCTCTTGGGGAAATAGCTGGGAGTAAAATGGCTGAGCTCTATGATATGTGTATATTTAACTTTCTAATAAAGTGCCAAACTCTTTCTTGAGTGGCTGTCCCATTGTACGTTACCACTAGTAGTGTGGTAATAGTGAGTTCCAGCTCCTCCACATGCCAAGACTTGTTATGGTCAGTCTTTAATTTTAGATGTTCTAATAGGTGGGTGGTGCCATCCAATTGCAGTTTTAATTTGCATTTCCCGATGACTAACGGCATGGAGCATCTTTGCATGTAATTATTTGCAATCCATATATCTTCTTGGGTGAAGTGTCTATTAAAATATTTTGTTTTTTGAAATTGGATTGTACCCCAAGTCCCCTAATTGTCCTTTTTTTCATACAACTATGAGACTGAACTTAAACCAATAGTTCACATGATTATTACCCTACCACAATGTCAATGGACATATTACATGGAAAAAATACATGTTTGGGGTATCTGGAGGTGGTATTTATACTTGTGACTTGGATAACAATTTTGTGTTTTGACACTGCTGAACTGTACTGTTTCTTATCCATCTTTGAGTTTCTGTTACTCAGCCTGGCACTATACATGTAGTACATATCAGTAAATGATTATGGAATAAATGAACAAATGGATACTCTGAATTTCAGAAGAACTGGAGCTAGAGGATACTAACTTTAAACTTAAACCAGCACTGTATTTCTTCATTTAAATTTTTCTTAATATTTCTTTAAGTAGAGGCAATTATTTGTGGAGAAATGCAGGAGTCAGTCTCCTAATCTCATATACTGTTTTACACACTTTGCTTTTTTCATATCTACTTACTGTTCCTTCTCTTCCCAGCCACAGACAGATCACAAATCCATCACTTCCCTGGTTAAAAAATCTTAATGTCTTTCCATCAAACTGAAAATAAGTTCCAAACTCTACTTCATGTCTATCAGGCCCCATAGCATAACCTGCTGTCACCCCCACTGCCTGCCTCTCCTGCCCTGTCCCTGCCTCACTGCCCACATTGGCCTTGGTATCCAGACATGTGTCCCATTTGCTCTCCCCTATGCTTGGAATGACTTGCCCCATTTTACCCTACAGTGGTTTGAATAATGTCTCTAACAGATCAAACGTGTAAAGCCCCTAGGGGGATACCCTGAAAGATGACCCACATTTGGATGTACCCATCACAGATTAGTTAAAGAGCCAGCCACAGTAACTTTAAGTTATAAAGCTTCTGGAAATAAAGGTGGTTACTTTCCTTGACCTGTGGGAATGGTTTGCTGTCAAGGGGAAGCCGTTCCATGGCTCATGACCGTCTTGGGAGGCAGGCAGTACTGTCTGAACCTGAATTACCCAGCATCTGGGCTGGTGACACAAACAGCTGTCATTCTTTCTGTCTCCCTCTGTGTGTTGTCACTTCCACAGTCAGCTTTTTTCAGCTCAAATGAGTGACCTCAGGGATGTAACACCTAACCTTCCCTCCAAGGTCAAGAGCAGTTCAGTTGACAGGGACAGAGCTATTACAGCTACGTTATACAATTTGTTTTTTATTTGGATCCATTTTATACCATTAATATGGGCATTGCTGTTTTGCTAGAAAAAGGAGGCTCTATTCAGGAAGAAGAACATGAAAAATGACCTGGGAAGAAACAGGCTCTTTCTAACCAAGAGATATATCAGTGTAAGAACTTACTAAAAACATACCATTTGTAATGCACAAATTGTAGTCATTGCAATGGCCATCATTGTTATTCTGAGCCACTTCTCCAGACTTTCAAAGGAGACCAGTGTCCTCAGACAGTCTCTTTTGTCAATGATGGATTTTTCTTTTCATGTCACAGTATTATAGGATTTGTTTCTCTGCCTAGTTCAAAGGGCTGCACTTCTGTTCATCCCTGTTTTCACCAATTTTCCTTCCATCTTGTCTCTTCTAAGCTGGTTACAGGAGTTAAGAATTTTTTTCTCCCTTTCTGAAAATAAACCAAAAAGAAATTACCTATCTGCTTCAAGGAATTTAAAACTTCCATGAAAATATGCTCCCTTTAGAATTTCTGTAACAATCAATTTTGTTTCATGTAAGAATGTTTTGACACCTTGTGTTTTAACGGCTTTAGACTACTGTGCATTTGTATCATACTCAGGAAGAGAATGCATCCTACCTCAGGTGGACTTTCTTTACATCTACATGAAGAGTTTTTGCAAATATTTGGTTTCTCTTTTTCAGGGTGGAAATGGCCACTGAGGTATCATTGGAACCAATGCACTGGTAATTGTGAACAATGGCAATAGATGGACAGCATGGTGACTAGACACCAGAAGTGGTATTGTTTGATTTGAAGGAAACAGCTGTGTGTGTCAGTGTGACAAGTCTAACAAGCAGTAGTAAATGGAAGGGAGACAATATGTGGTATAAAAAGCACTACGGATAATGTGTCGTCTTTTATTATATAACCACAAACTGAAGATGTAATCCCACTAGTGACAGTACTTTCCAGCAAAGACATGATTCACAGAGCTCAAGCCATGCAAGGCATTGGATGCTATTTATCGTGGGTCTGGGGCTGTGATGGGCTGAATATTCGTGTTCAAAATTCATATGTGAAAGCCCTGGCCCTCAGTGTGATGGTAGTTGGAGAGGGTGCCTTTGGGATGTAATTAAGGGGGTTAGAGAAGTCAAAAGGGTGGAACCTTCATAGTGGGATTGGTGCCCTGGTAACAGGAGACACCAGAGCTCACTCTCTCTCCCTCCCCCTCCCCCCAGCACACAAAGAAGTCACCTGAGCACATAGTGAGATGGCAGTCACTTATGAGCTAACTTCAAAGAAGGCTCAGGATGACACCTACCCTGCCAACACCCTAATCTTGGACTTCCAGCCTCCAGAGCTGTCAGAAATAAATTTCTGTTGTTTAAGCCACCCAGGCTATGGTATTTTGTATGTCAGCCTGAAGAGAGAGGTTATGAGAGAACGTGTGTGTGTTGTGTGTGTGTGTGTCTCAGTTTGGCATGGCGAGGGGTGACCCAAGTGTAGTAATTTTTATGTTAAGACAGTTACAATCCCTCTCAGATCACAGCTCATTGCAGGTTGAGGTGGACTTACCTCAATCTCCCACCACAGGATAAGTTACAACTCGCAGAGGATTTCTGAATTGTGAATTCTGCCCCCCGCTTCATCAGTGCCTATTATTTATCTTATCTTGGATCGCTTTCTTGTTATTGCGACTGGCTTTTAATTTTTGTTTTCAAAACAGTGGGGTCTCAGAAGATGGAGAACAACTCACTATTTTCACATATGGGCAACTCTGACAAAGTTTTGGATTAACTGAAGTCAAGTTCAGTAGGAATGAAGGAAAGTTTTACCTCCCCTGGGGAGTTCAGAAATTAGACAGCAGCTGATTACTGTTGGAGAGAGTGGGGGTTGGGAGGAGAAGAGTAAATTGGTCCCAGGAGCTGATGTTGCTGAGTGTGGGGGACCCAGGTGCCCCCCAGGCATGATTTGTCTCCAGATCCTATGGGTTTGTCTGGTTCCAAGACTCATGCCTCCCCTCTGCCTCCTTGTGAGCCATTGTTTCAATGTTGAGCCCCACTGGGGAAGAGAGTACCTAATGAAACCAGAGGTACTCTACCTCCAGATATTTCAGAGGAGATGACTGTTTTGTTTTAGTGGTAACTTTGAGTTATTTCTCTTTTCCCCATCCCTGTTACACATAAAGAAGAGTTAACAATATTCAACAGCAGATGTTTATTGAATCACCTCCACATATTAAGCATTGTGTTAGGTCTCCAAGTACAAAGACAAGCAAGACCTGGCCTCTGAACTCAAAATGCTTCCATTTCAATGTAATAGAGGGGAGAGGGTGGAGTAAGGCAATAAGTAAAGAAACAATAATAATAATGTGTTATGTTTTCCAGTTGTGGAAGGAGAGCTTCATTCAGGCAGGGTCAGAGGGTGGATTTATAGCGTTTCACAGAAAAAGTAAGAGTTAAACTTGGAGCTTGAATGATAAAAGTCTGACAAATGAGATTGGGTAATAAGGGCCTTCCAAGGCAGGCAGGTGTGAAGAGACTTGCAGTTTTCAGACAGCTGAGACTCCGGCTACAAGGTCAGTTAAGTGGATTTATGGCAAGGAGGGGGCAGGAGATGTCCTTGGAAATTTGGGTTGTATCTAGATTGAAAAAGCCCTTGCAAGACAGGGCTATGGGGTTCTCCTACCCCAATCTTGCCAAAGGGGAACCACCAAGAGTTTTAAGCAGGAAAGTATTATGAGAGTTTGGTGGAGTGACAAGGCTTATGGAGATCAGACTGGAGCCTGCTGTAATGTTTGGAGAGAGGGGGATGCCACAATTAAGGCAATGGGAATGAAAGAAGGAGCCAGAGAGGATTGACAGGGCTTGTTGGATCTGAAAAGGAAGGACAGTTGGTTGAGCTTGCCTACCTGTAAAATTGTAGAACTGGTGATTTTGGAGCTGGTTTAAAAAAATTAAGAAATCCATGTCTTCAGTGGAGTATGGTGAGAACAGACTCTGATATGATTATGTCTACCTGAAAACACTTAGATTTATATCATGTAAATGTTGAGTTCTTAGTGCATTGGTGGAGACAGATACCCAATTTCTTTCTGTATCTAAATAGTTTTAGTCAGTTTACCCTACGTCCAAGAACTATATGGTGGAGTAACTGGTGTCATACTGAAACTCATGAAACAAGTGAATTCCAAAGTTAAATCTTATTTAACCTTGGCTTTTTAATGGAATTGTTCATTTAAGTATACTTTGAATTAACCAAAGGTATCCTTTCAATAAGTAGTAACCAAAGACGGTACTTTAGAGAGTTCCCTCTCCATTTCTTTCCTATCACAATTGTAAATTGACCTTCACATTTTTTAAAGAAAGAAATATTAAGTTGCTAAATATACTTCCCAAGGAATTCCCTGGGAATGAACATGCTTTTCAAGTTCCAATTAAAACAAAACAAACAAAACAAAACAAAACATCTCTCTTTTAATTCTGAGAACCCATTACTCATGAGTTTCTGAGGTTTTCATGAATTTCTGAGCCTGCAGATTCTCTTTGAGACACAAAAGTAAAAGCTTTATGACATTTTTTCCCTCAGTCTTAATTAAAACCACATAAAGTTTTATTCTGCTAGCATTTTAAGGCCCAGACTCCCTTCTAGAATAGCATTTAATTCCTCGCCAAGTGTTTTCTCTCATAGGACTGTGTAAAAGCAAAGCATGAAAGACAAAATAGTTTAGCATTTTTCTGGCAATATTATAAAAAGTCATGCATTTTATTCGTTAGTAAAATTCTTACCCAGGCACCATTTTCTTTCCTGTTTCATTCATTTATTGAGCATTTACTATGGACCAAGACAGTGCTCAGTGTTATCTCCCTGCTTTTCTGCTAATAGCGTCCCCTTCTTGCATGTTCCTCTCTTCTAATCTCCTTTCCATTTTGTCAGGCAGGCTACTAGAGCTGGGAGTAAAAATGATGAGTAAAGGATGATTTTTGTTTTTGAGGAGTTCATGGAAAATACACTGACATACGTGTATATGCAGGTTATTCATACTTGTGATTTCTTTGTAGTTATGTGAAGTACATTAATTTTTAACACTAAAATAGTTATTATATGCAATTGCAAAAAGAGATATTGGATATAAGAATATGTGAAATTATGCCTCATTTAAATTGGCAAAAATTATATTCTTTGCTTAGTACTTCTCAAATAAAGACAATTATTTCTCACAATTATAAATAAATTTCAAAATTTATTTAAGTTAAAAGTTTTCTTTGAATGTATATTTTTGTATTGGAAATAATGCTAGAAATTTAGAGTCTTAAATTTAGTCTCTTAAAATACTTGACAGAAGGGATTATTTAATCAAAGATTTTTGCATGTAGTAAGGCACAGTGAAATAATGAATGAATGTTACTTGCCCTTGTGATCTCCAAACATTTTTTGAATCATTCATTTAACTCTGATCCTGTGTGCTTATGTTCTAGACAGCTTTCTAGGCATTAAGACATATTTCTTGACAGAAAGATGCTTATAGTTTAGAAAGCATGACCTCAAAAAAAAAAAAATAGATGCTATATAGAGACATGTAGAATGTATTACAATGTGGAATTTGTATTACTTGTGTTTAAATATGAAAATACTGGTTGGAAAAGATATACCTTTCATTTAAAAATAAAAACCAGTGTGCTTATCCTTCTTCAAAATATTTAAAGATATTCTTGTTTGTATTATTAGAAAAGTAATTCTGAAAAAGTATTATTTTAAATATATTACTTTTGTTTATTTTCAATTATTAAATTCCTACTCCCAATATATTTATTGTAGTCTGGTTATAGTAACTTTTAGCATAGTAACATGTGATCAAAATGCTAATTCTTCTGTTTTTGGTGACCACAACACCAAGAGACTAATTTATAGTTAGTTAAACTGATAAATATTCAATCATATTAAATAGATAAAATGCTGATTTTTTTCTTGGAGCTAGTCAAACACCATTATGTACAATGCTATGCCAAGGAATATGAAAATTTATATGAAATGGAATATTTTCTAAGAAAATATGCTAGCCAACTGAAGAAGAGCTGATAATTCTTATTAGAAATACTTCTTGATAGAGATATTGATAAGGAAGTTAGGAATTTATCCATATAAAAATTACCTGGCCCAGAAGAATTTAAGAGCAATTCCTACTAAAAGTAAGAAAAGAGTTCATTTATATTACAACAATATAAATTTTGTTCATTTATATTGAACAACATGGGTTTGAACTGCACAGGTCCACTTATACAGGAATTCTTTTCAATAAATATACCGGAAATTTTTTTGGAGATTTGCAATAATTTGAAAAAATTTGCAGATGAAAAATGTAGCATAGAAATATTGAAAAAATTTAAGAAAAAGTTAGGTACATTGTGAATGCATAAAATATATGTAGATTATAGTCTATTTTATTTACCATCAATATACACAAATCCATTATAGAAAGTTAAAATTTATCAAAACTTACACACACAAACACAGAATGTACAAGACACCATTTGCAGTTAAGAGAAATGTAAACACATGTAAAGATGCGATATTAAATCACACCTGGATAAATTCACATAGCACACACTATCCTACTATAGTAACTTCCTAGCCACCCCTGTTGCTAGTGCGCTGAGCTCATCATGATGATCCACTTAAAATGCGTGTGATGCTCCTCACCTCCATGTGAACAGTTCGTCCCTCCAGTAAATTGTGTATCATGGTAAAAAGTGATCTCTCACTGTCCTTGCCTACTTTTCATCTGTTTATTGTAATACCATAAACTCTGAACAACACCATGGAACCACAGAGTGCCACTAGTGATGCTGGAAGAACTCCCAGGAAACAGAGAAAAGTCATGACATTACAAAAAAATTTGAATTGCTTGGTATGTACAGTAGGTTGGGGTCTGCAGCTGCCACCATTTCAAGATAAATGAATCCAGTGTAAGGGAAATTTGTGAATCTGGCACTTTTTGTGAAATAGCTTTTTACTTCCTATTGAAATTCAGTTCTTAGGTGAGTATAGGATTGCTTTAAGAAAGCTATACTTAAAGACTCTAACATGATTCAAGAAAAATCAGTCATTATATGATACCTTAAGGCAAAAGGAACATGACGGATCTAAAGCTGGATAATCTAATGCCAGCAAAGAATGCTTTGATAACTTTAGAAAGAGGTTTGGCCTAAAAAAATGTCGAGATAACAGGAGAAGCAGCTTCTGCCGACCAAAGGCAGCAGACAACTTGCCAGATGTCATTAAGAAAATCATTGAGGAGAAAGAATATCTGCCTGAACAGGTTTTTAATGCAGATAAAAGTGCCCTATTCTGGAGAAAAAATGCCACAAAAGACATTTATTAGTAGAGAAGAGAAGCGAGTACCAGGATTTAAGGCAGAAAGGGATGGGCTAACTCTACTGTTTTGTGCAGACACAGTCGGATTTATGATCAGGACTACCCTTATCCATAAAGTTGCTACTCTCCGAGCCTTAAAGGAAAAAGATAAACACCAGCCTGCCAGACTTTTGGTTGTACAACAGGCCTGGACATTGAGAACCATTTCTCTGGATATGTTGCATTGATGTTTTGTCCCTGAAATCAAGAAGTACGTTGCCTGGAAGGGACTGCCTTTAAAGTTCTTTTGATATTGGACAATGGCCCTGGCTACCCAGAACCCTATGAGTTCAACACCAAAGTCATAGTCGTCTACTTGACCCGAAACACAATGTCTCCAATTCAGCCTCTAGATCAGGAGGTCATAAGGACATTTAAGATTCATTACACATGGTTCTCTATGGAAAGGATTGTCAATGATATAGAAGAGAACCCCGATAGAGAGAACATCATGAAAGTCTGGAAGGATTACACCATTAAAGATGCCATCATTGGTATATAAAAAGCTGTGAAAGCCATCACCACCTCCCTGCCCCAATAAATTCCTGCTGGAGAAAACTGTGCCCAGAAGGTTGTGTATGACTTCACAGGATTTACAAATGGAGCCAATCAAGGACATCATAAAAGAGCTTGTAGATATGGCAAAAAAGGTGGAAGGTGTCAAGATATTTGGAGAAATTCAAGAGCTGATAGGCACCACACCAGAGGAATTAACAGAAGACAATGTGATAGAGATGAGCGCTTCCAAACCAGTGCCAGATGATAAGGAAGAAGAGGTAGAAGAAGCAGTGCCAGAAAACAAATTGACACCAGATAATCTGACAGAAGTGTTCTGATTATTAAAGACTGCTTTTGACTTCTTTTATGACATGGACCCTTCTACGATATAAACATTGAGACTAAAGCAAACAGTGGAGGAAGGATTGGTACTATATAGAAACATTTTTAGAGAAAAGAAAAAGGGAATTTAAGAAAAAAAAATGTCATGAAAAACCTAGGGGTGAAAAGATGTTAAAATGAAAATAAATAAATAAAATGTAAAAAAAAATGGATTATAGAACTAAATGTAAAATGCAAAAAAAAAAAAAAAAAAAAAGAGAAAGGGAAAAAGCCAGACATTACAATGTATCTCTGTAAAGCTACACCAAGAGTGTGTGCCTCTCCTGCTTCCCCTTCTGCCTCCTCCACCTCTTCCATCTTTGCCATCCCAAGACAGCCAGACCAACCCCTGCTCTTCCTCTTCCTCCTCAGCCTACTCAACTTTAAGACAATGAGGATGAAGACTTTTATGATTACCTAATTCCAGTTAATGAATAGTAAATAGTCATCATGCAGCATAGTTAATAAACTTATCTGTTGTTTAAGTGTATGAGTGTCTTTGTGTGAAAATCTAATAACTGTATGGCAAAAACTGTATGAGATGTTTTTGTGTCATCATCATCATCATCTAAGTATTAATTGTGTAGAACATCATGTGCAAGACTTGAAGTGGATAGCCTATCATTACATAGGCATAAGGTGAGTGATATGTAATATAAAATTAATAATGTGTTAGTTTTCTTACTGTCTTATAATTTTGCTTTCAAAGAATTACAGTACTGTATGCCTCTTTCTCTCTTGAATTGGAGAAATTTCGTTTCAGCCTATCATTACAGGTAAGTGGTTTTAAAAAATTAACAAGGTTTCTAATACTGTATTATGAATATGGCTGTAATACTGTATGCCATAAAAATTTTATAACCATTCATTCAGTAGTGTATAGGCTAGGCTATACACTAGCCTATGAAGCAATCATATCAATTACACTAGGTGACCATAAAGCAATCATATAGCTACTTCTTTGTTATCAATGCATGAATTGTTATACCTGTAGATAAATATGAATTTCCTTTTCACATTATTCTTCATTTTTGATGTCTACTGTTGTTAATACATATTACGTCTACAGAGTTTTGTATGATATAAGGCAATATTGATGTAGGTACTGATAGGCAATTCATCTTGTAAACAGACAACATAAACTTATGGTATCAATAAGTACAGTATAGTGCTGTAAATATTGATATATTATGATTTTCTTAATAACATTTCTTTATGCTAGCTTATTATATTGTAAGACTACAGTTTATAATACATATAACATACAAAATATGTGTTAACCTACAGTTTATGTTATTGATAAGGCTTCCAGACAACTGTAGGCTATTAGTAGTTAAGATTTTTGGGAGTCAAGAGTTGTACGTGGATTTTCAGCTGCACCGTGGTTTGGTACCCCTAACTCCTGCCTTGCTCAAGGGTCAACTGTATATGAAAAAGATGGAATTCTTAATTCTGTATTAATTCTTAATTCTTCACAGGATTTACAAATAATTAATTCTGAATTCTGTAAGACTTATAAATATATAATCAGAAAACTGAGTGAGTATACCACAGCAAAGGAAAATTACAGACCTGTTTATTTCTGAACATAAACACAAATTGCTTTAATAATGTATTAGCAAGTCAAGCCCACCAAATGTACTTAAATTTGAAATATGAGCACTGCCATTAGAATCAGAAATTATCACTCTTAATATTGTACACATGATCTTAGCCAATGAATAGAATAAAAATAATCAACAAATAGATCAAAGACACAAAGAAAGAAAAATGAGAATTTTAAAGGACAAATTATGAGTAATTTCAAACATTGTGATTTTTTATCAAAAATTTCAATAAAAAATTAGTAAGATTTCTAAAAAAATTTAAGGAAGGGGGCTTGTCATTCAATCAACATATAAAAATAACTATACTAAATGGAGATGTTTCCATTTAGAAATGGAATTTAGAAATGTAATTGATGAAAGGATGTCCTTTAAAATAACCAAAAAGCTTAGAACATCAAGGAATAAATCTAACCAAAATGTGCAACATCTATGTATTAGTTTCCTATTGTTGCTGTAACAAATAACCACAAAGTTAGTGTCTTAAGGCAACACAAATTTATTGTCATATAGCTTTGGATGTCAGAGTTCAAAACAGGTTTACAGGGCTGCATTCTTCCTGGGGGCTCTAAAGGAGAATACATGTCATTGCCCTCTCCAGCTTCTATAGGCTGCCTGTGTTTCTTGGCTTATGGCCCCTTCCTCTATCTTCAGAGTCAATATTTGCATCACTTTGAGGCAGACTCTTCTGTTTCCCTCTTCTCTCTTTTAAGGATTATGATTACATTGGGGCCAACTGGATAATGCAGGATAATCTCCCCATCTCAAGATCCTTAATTTAATCACATCTACAAAGTTCCTTTTGCCACATAAAGCATTAAAATAGGTTTTTGAACCTACTATAATCAATATGAAAAAGATGAAGTACTATAATGTGGTCATTAAAATTGTTAATTTTAATGTCAGACTACTTGAGGGGGAATCGTAATTCTATCACTTAGATTCACTTCTTTTATGATCTTAAGAAATTTTACTAAGCTTCTTTTTCTTAAGTGTAAAGTAATAATAATTATTCTTCATTCCACAGTGATTCCAGGAAATAACAAGATAATCCACTTAAAAAATTTTGCACAATTTGATAATTTAAGAAAACATTGTATCCATAAATGAGAACAGCATGCAATGAAAAAGAAAACTTACAGATAATAAAGAATTCCTAGTAAATACAGTTATGCTTATCTGTATAAAATATTGATAGAAGAATTGAAAGAAAAAGTTCAGGAACTGTCATAATATAAAATAAGAATACAATAAAGGGAAAACATGAGGTAAAGTTTAGAGACATAGAGAATTTTGGAAATTTCAACATGATAATAGCCCTTCCAGAAAGAGAGAACAGACTCAACAGAAAAAGTTATATCAGTAATAGGAATAAAAGCATGTAGTTTCTCACAGCTAAAGAATGACATGTTTCTTCAAATGGAAGAGGACTATTGGCTGCTAAGTGAAATGACTATATCAGACTTCTTATGGTAAATACTGTATTCTGAAAAGCAGTGGGGTAGAATGTTAAAAACCTGACAGAAAATGAATTTCAACCTAGACTTCTATACCTAGCCAAACTATCACTCAACATGAAGAGAAAATACATTTTCAGATGAGCAGAGACACAGAAGATTTACCTTCCATGTAGTCTTCTTTAAGGAAGCAAAATAAGGGAATGAAATGAAGAGAAGGACCTGACATCTGGGAACAAAAGGAACCAACTAAAGAGAGAAATGCAAGCAGTCTCAGAATGACAACTGTGAGTCAGGCCTAGGGGGTAATCAATCAAAATTGGAGCAGGAGGATAAAGGTCTTGTTGGGTCACTATCTCTAGTGTGTTGCCCTAATCTGTAGGGTCCAAAATGGCTCACTGCCATGTCTATATCTCATCCAGCAGAAAGGAAAAGGGAAAGAGGAGGACTTGCCCTTAAGTACATGATCAAATGCTGCTCACATTATTTCTGCTCATGTCCTACTGGCCAGAACTTAGACATAGCTGAACCTAATCACACCTGCTGGAACAGAAGCTCAGGCTCCCAACCCTGTGTCCTAATCTATTTCATTATTCCATCTGCTCTTGAATACTATTTATTAAATGTTTACCGTGTGCCAGACACTGTGTTAAGTTCTTAAATTAACTTACTTCATCTTCAGAACAATCATATGAGGTATTATTCTCATTTTACAAATTAAAAAAGAGAGACTCAAGAAGTTTAAATAATTTCCCCAAGGTCACACAGCAAGTAAGTTGAAGAGTCAGGACTAGAACTCACATCTATCTGACTCTAGTGTTTATAATCTTCACCACCAAAATGTACTGGCTTCATTACAATTGTCAACTAATGCAATGAGTCATGGTTCATGACCACCGGAGCTGTACTGTTGGTGTCGCAGCTGAGGCTGTGCTGCACCACTGCCCTGTATTTTATGCCTGGGAGCTGTGGTCTCCTGAACGGATAAAAAGAGACACTGATATGAAAGCTCCTTTGTGTAAAGAGCCTATCTGTAGAACGGGGGTGGTGGGGAGTGACTCAATTGTCTGGGATATAATTGCAGTTTCAAATGTTTAAATCAGGGGTGGTTAGAAGCCTTTCATTACCTCTTATCTCTACAGATGGAAGTGCTTTAGACATGACCCAGGTGCTAATCATTTCTTAAATCCGTTTGTTTGCTTTGTATTTAGAGATAAGTTGTTTTCCAAACTGAGAAATTCTTTTATATTATTTATTTAAATTCTGTCACAATTTTCAGTCTTTTTCTATCTTCATGCGTCTTTTAATTGGAAGGTGAATGAGGCCCAGCTAGCTTGCTGCCTCCAAACTTGGAAATTAAATCAGGACCAGTCATTGTGCTATTGAAGGAGCAGCTGTTAAAAGAAGGACAGCTGAGCCACAAATACTTCATATTCTCAGCAGGTCTGAGTAGATACAATTTGACATCCAGGGGAAAAAATGTAATATCATATGATATTGCTTACATGTGGAATCTAAAAAAAATGATACAAATGAACTCATTTACAAAACAGAAATAGACTCACAGACATAGAAAACAAACTTATGGTTACCAAAGGGGAAGAGGGGGAGGGATAAATTAGGATTTGGGGATTAACGTATATACACTATTATATATAAAATAATCAACAAGGACCTACTGTATAGCACAGGGAACTATACTCAATATTTTGTAATAACGTCTAAGGGAAAAGAATCTGAATATATATATATATATATATATATATATATATGTTACTGAATCACTTTGCTGTGCACCTGAAACTAATACAACATTGTAAATAAGCTATACTTCAATTAAAAATTTTTACAAAAGAAAGAAAAAATGGCTCAAAGTTGTTTAGCATGTACTTTCTCAGAGAATTAATGTTTGTCTTGTGAAGAGGTCTCTGTATGTTGGTGATTGTATATGTATTTGTGTGTGTAGGTGAGCAAGAGTTTCAATGGTTAGGAAAGTCATCTGGTGGAGAAATTTTGAAGGGCGCCAGCTTTGAAGTGTCCTCTGTGTACTAGAGGACTTTGGAGTATCAGGGTTATGCCTCATTCCTCAAGCCTGCTCTTAAGAGGCAGAATGCCAAATACCACCACTGATTACATGGTTGAGGCTCCCAAGACCTTATTCTAGGCCAAATTATCCTGATTTGGGGAAATGCACTGCTTGGGAGAAAGAAATGAATCTGGTTTGAAAACAATGCCTGTGGATATACAGTGGACTTTGCCTCGAGGTGGGTCCTCAGCCATATGCAGGGTTGGGAGTGTCAGGGAAAGAAGGAGGTAGGAAAGTGCTGACCTCAGGACAGGAGGGAACAGTTATGAGTAGGATGTGTCTGAGCAAGGAGTCCTGGGAAGGTTCATTTCTCTGGATGTTTTTCCTTTGAACTCTCAGAAAACCCATGTTTACTAGACAGTTTCAGTTTTCTCCTAGGCATAATCCTCTTTAATTTCTCCAGCCCTTAAGTAAAGTCGAATACTCCTGAACAGCTGTGTGTGGTAGCTGTTCAGAGTGAAGTGAGGGTAAAGGGACATGTGACTTGCATCGGCTCTCAGAGCTATAACAAGGGAACAACCTCAACCTCAGGGGCCTGGGGACATCAGGAAAGTCCACTCTGCTGCTCTAAGTGTCAGGGGCAGCCCCTGATGGTGACAGATGCTGGGGAGCAGGCAGGACAGGAAGGGCTTACAGAAAACCCACCTATTCTCTCTCTGGATGACAAGGGGGTGAGGTAATGTCTGCAAGTGGTGAAGGTGACAATGGGAGTAAACTTTGATATAAAGTGCTTGTTTATTCGTCTGTCTTTTTTTCTTTTTTAACTTTATTTATTTTTATACAGCAGGTTATTAGTTATCTATTTTATGCATATTAGTGTATATATGTCAATCCCAATCTCCCAATTCATCCCACCACCACCACCCTCCGCTTTCCCCCCTTGGCGTCTGTATGTTTGTTTGCTACATCTGTAGCTCTATTTCTGGTTCATCTGTACCATTTTTCTAGATTCCACATATATGTGTTAATAGATGATATTTGTTTTCCTTTCTGACTTACTTCACTCTGTATGACAGTCTCTAGGTCCATCCATGTCTCTACAAATGACCTAATTTCATTCCTTTTTATGGCTGAGTAATATTCCATTTTATATACATACCACATCTTTATCCATTCATCTGTCTATGGGCATTTAGTTTGCTTCCATGACCTGACTATTGTAAATAGTGCTGCAATGAACATTGGGGTGCATGTGTCTTTTTGAATTATGGTTTTCTCTGGGTATATGCCCAGTAGTGGGATTGCTGGGTCATAAGGTAGTTCTAGTTTTAGTTTTATTTTTTAACAACTTTATTGGGGTATAATTGCTTTAAATGATGTGTTAGTTTCTGCTTTATAACAAAGTGAATCAGTTATACATATACATATGTTCCCATATCTCTTCCCTCAGTCTATTTTTTGCATTACCATAATTTTATGACCAGTCTCCTAGTAAGATTAGAAGGTAATGGTTAGCTAGATTTATTGTGGTAATCATTTCACTGTATATGTATGGTATCAAACCATTATATTGTACATCTGAAACTAATATAATGCTATATGTCAATTATACCTCAATGCATTTTTTAAAATATTAAAATATAATAAATGGTTTCTTCTGATAATCACCACCACAAAATCTTGCCTGGGTCAAATATTATTTTTTCTATATATGTTTTGTACAAAGAAATACATTTTAAGGAGATTTCCTATAAGGGTATTTGTGCACAGAATAAATGTTTGTAAGTCCTTTTACAAGTACAATTCTGGTTAAAAAGCAATATGCTTAGATTAGCATTTATAGTGCAATCCGAAGATAATGATGTGTACCTAACATATACCAGGCTCACGGAAAATCAGGCCTGGGAGAGTTTGTAAATAATTTAATAATCTTCATTAGTATAGGCTTTGGAGCATCTGGACTCTCTTTTCTTTTTGGGTTGCACAATTTCAGATTTGTTTTGTCATCTTTCCTGGGTTTTTTTTCTCCTCCAAAACCACCCAATAAGGAAAACTGAAAATCTGAAATGTGCTTATCCTCCTGACTGCTTTGTTTCCCTCTTCTGATTTCCCTGGCACCAGATGATAGAAGGAAGTTTATTCTCATCATCAAGACACACTGGTCCTACTGAGAACTCATTCTCAAGCCTAAGCTCTTATTGGTTCCCTGCTGTCAGAAGAGTCGCTTAGCTCCACTGAAAGTGATCTTGTGCTTTTACCGGCTACAGCTGTTGCACAGAAATGAGGCAATGAGGGTCTTAGAGTCATTTTATGGTTACTTTTCCATGCTCCCTGAGTCAAGAAGTCTCTGGGTCTTGACTAAGATGTTCTCTCCTCTACTCTTAGGATCCAAATTGCAGTTTTAAAGTGCACATCAGATGACATGACTAAAAATCTTGGAAATTCCTGCCTTGTTGGAGGAGAACAGGTGTTGTTCTGATGAGGAAACTCCATATGCAACAGCTGCAAAGACACGGTTCTCATCTTTCACAGCTGAGTCTCATGTGGAAGATGGTAGGTAGCAGCCATCAGCATCTTTCCCATGTGGCCTTCCAGGGCAACATCTCTTCCAGTAAATGTTCTAGAATGTGATCCTGTTGGGAGCTGTGCATGTCCACATTCTTGTTTGAGATTCATCTGTCCTCTTTGTCCTGTCTTAAACCAGCAGCATTTTTGACTTCTGCAGGGAGAGTGAACACAGAGATTACTGTATCTTTTCTAGAGTCACCTGCTAATTTGGATCTTGTGCAATTTAAAGGTTATGAGATTTTGTATACTATCACGGGCACTGATGAAGAAGATATTGTTGGAGTGATTCCATTATAAAGTGACATATTTCCAGTTTGCAGGACAATTGAGAGTCAGAATGATTAACCAAAAGCACAGAGTCTATTCATGATGGCCTTTGGGTCTTCCGAGGAAAGTTGTAACAGACAACTGGCTGTTGTCATGCTAGCTGTTGAAACAGGCAACCCTAAAATCTCTGTGAGATTGCACAGTTAAAGCTCATTTTTCAATCACATGAAGTCCAGTGGGGTAGAAAGAGCTTTTTTATGGGCTGTAATTCAAGAAATCAGACTTCTTTCAGGTTTTGGGCCAACATGTTCAAATATGGCCTCTAAGGTTATAGAATAATGAGAAGAGAGAGGGACCAGAGCAGCGTTGGCAAACTTTTTCTAAAGGGTTAGATAGTTAATATTTTTGGTTTTGTGATCCATATGGTTTTGTTGCAATTACTCAAATCTGGCATTGTAACAGAAAAGCAGCTTTAACTGTAGCTTTGTCTCAATAAAAGTTTATTTACAAAAACATATGACGGGCTGGGTTTAGCCACCAGGCTGTAGTTTGCTAACTGCTGGACCGGTCTTGAGGGATATATTTATGATTCAGGAATAGGAGTAGTATGTATTTCTCCCACTCATTTTTTGGTCAGAAATGAGTCACATGGTCTTAGACTAACTGCAAGAGAACTGAAATGTAGTTTACCTGGGTGCCCAGAAGAGGAGAAAAGGATATTATGGGGCCCAGCAGCCTCTGCTGCACTCTTTTATTTATTTATTTATTTTGACACAATCTGCTTACTTTTTCTTGTTTTTTAATATTTATTTATTTGGCTGTGCCGGGTCTTAGTTGTGGCACACGGGATCTTTTTTAGTTGCAGCACACGGGATCTACTTTCCTGACCAGGGATCGAACATGAGCCCCCTGCATTGGGAATGTGGAGTCTTAACCACTGGACCACCAGGGTTACACTGCTACACTCTTCAATAGCTTAATGTGAGCTGGTTCTTCCAGGCAAACCAGAAGCTTCTAATGATTTACTTTTTGGCTAGGATGTTAGATTATTTAAAGTTATATATCTTTTTTACTGTGGTTATTGTTTGAAAAACCACTACAATGACAAAGCTCCAGAAAAGAGTCATTCTACAATATACATTGAGAATTTCATTGCTTTCATGATCTTGGTCCTGATATTTCATAGAATTGGAGGAAAGTTGCCTGTAAATAAAAGAATGCAGATGAGTGCTGACTCAATCCACTCTGGTTGGGCTGTGGAGCAGAGGAACTTCGAAAATCACAGCTTTGACCAGAAACTCTACCTGAGGAGGCTGCCTAGTCCTTTGGAGCTGCTATAACACAGTGTCATTGAATGGCTGGCTTATAAACAACAAAAATTTATTTTTCAGTCTTGGAGGCTGGGAAGTGCAAGATTAAGACACTGACAGATTTAGTGTCTGGTGAGACCCCACTTCCTTGTTCATAGATGACTGTCTTTTCACTGTGTCATCATAGGGCAGATGTAGGGAGTGAGCTATCCAGAGTGTCTTTTATAAGAACAATCAGACAAGAAAAAGAAACAAAAGTCATCCAAATTGGAAAGGAAGAAGTAAAACTGTCACTGTTTGCAAATGACATGATACTATGTATAGAAAACCCTAAAGTCTCCACCAAAAAACTATTAGGACTAATAAATGTATTCAGTAACATCGCAGGATACAAGATTAATATGCAAGAAAAGAAGTCTGTTGCTTTTCTATACACTAATAATGAACTATCAGAAAGATAAAGCAAGAAAACAACCCCATTTAAAATCTCAACAAAAAGAATAAAATATCTAGGAGTAAACTTAACCAACAAGGTGAAAGACCTATACTCTGTAAACTATAAAAGACTGATGAAGGAAATTGAAGAAGACAGAAGCAAATGGAAAGATATACCATGTTCATGGATTGGGAGAATCAGTGTTGTTAAAATGCCCATACTACCCAAAGCAATCTACTGATTTAATGCAATCCCTATCAAAATACCCATGACATTTTTCACAGAACTAAAATAAATAATCCTAAAATTTATATGGAACCACAAAAGACCCCAAATTGCCAAAGCAATATTGGGAAGAAGAATCATGCATCCTGATTTCAGACTATACTACAAAGCTATAGTAATCAAAACAGATTGATACTGGCACAACATACACATAGATCATTGGAACAAAATAGAAAGCCCAGAAATAAACCTACATACTTATAACCCTAATCTATGACAAAGGAGTCAAGAATATACGATGGAGAAAGACAGTCTCTTCAACAAGAGATGCTGGGAAAACTGGACAGCTACATGTAAAATAATAAAATTAGAACATTTTCTCACACCTTATACAAACATAAACTAAAAATGTATTAAAGACCTAAATGTAAGACCAGAAACCACAAAGTCTTAGAAGAGAACATAGGCAGAACATTCTTTGACATAAATCATAACAATATTTTTTGGATCTGTCTCCTAAGGCAAAAGAAACAAAAGCAAAAAATAAATAAATAGAACATAATTAAACTTAAAAGATTTTGCACAGCAAAGGAAACCACTGACAAAGTGTAAAGACAACTTACTGAATGGGAGAAAATATTTGCAAATTATATAACTGATAAAAGGTTTGTCTGTACCCAAAATATATAAAAAGCTAATATAACTCAATATCAAAAAAACTCAAACAACCCAAATAAAAAATGGGCAGAACACATGAGTAGACATTTTTCCAAAGAAGGCCAACAAGCACATGAAAAGATGCTCAACATTACTAATCAACCCAGAGAAATGAAAATCAAAATCACAATGAGGTGTCACCTCACACCTGTCAAAATGGCTATCATCAAAAAGTCTACAAATAACAAATGTTGACAAGAACATGGAGAAAAGGGAATCCTAGTACACTGTTGGTGGGAATGTAAATTGGTGCAGCCACTGTGGAAGATAGTATAGAGTTTCCTCAAAAAAATTAAAAATAGAGCTACCATATGATCCAGCAATTCCACTCCTGGGTATATAACAAAAGAAAAGGAAAACACTAATTCAAAAAGATATATGCACCCCCATGTTCACAGCAGCATTATTTACAATTGCCAAGATATGGAAGCAACCTAAGTGTCCATCAACAGATGAATAAAGAAGATGTGGCATATATATGTATTAGCCATGTATATATATGTGTATATATATATATATAT
>NW_020172272.1:487809-523527 GCF_003031525.2 Neophocaena asiaeorientalis asiaeorientalis
GCCATAAAAAGAATGAAATTGTACCATTTGCAGCAATGTGGATGGACCTAGAGAGTATTATGCTTAGTGAAATAAATCAGACAGAGAAAGGTAAATACTGTATATTATCACTTATATGTGGAATCTAAAAAATAAACAAATGTGTATAACAATACAGAAACAGACCCACAGATATAGAGAACAAACTAATGGTTACCAGTGGGGAGAGGGTAGGGGGAAGGTGAGATAAGAGTATGGGATTAAGAGATACAAAATACTATGTATAAAATAAATAAACAATAAGGATATATTGTACAGCACAGGGAAATGTAGCATTATTTTGTAATAACTTTAAAGGGAGTACAATCTATAAAAATATTGAATCACTATGTTGAACACCTGAAATTAATATAATATTGTACATCAACTATATTTCAATTAAAAAGGAAATAAGAGCACTAATCCCATTCATGAGGGCTTCACCCTCATGACCTAATCATGTCCCAAAGGCATTACTTCCTAATACCATCATATTGGGGGTTAGGATTTCAACATATGGATGGGGGGGACACAAGCATTCAGTCTATATCAGAGGCCTATGGGAATGAGGTTAGTTCTCAGCATCCCTCTGTCTTGTGGCTTTTTGGATAGCACTGGAAGACCCCTGTCTTTTTTTTCTTTAATCAAATGCACTTGTATGATTTTCTCCTCTGTTACTATAGGTAATTTTATCAATAGATTTTTTAATATTAGACTTTCCTTGCATTCCTAAGAAAACTCATATCAGTTTTCACCCACTTGGTTTCCAATACTTTAAAAGATTCAGAATAACAAGTTTTGGCATAGATATTGGAACATGGATTTAAAGTTGTAAAGTCTTGGACAGTAATATGAGAGGATCCATAAAAATTTTTAAGTACATCTCTTGTGACCTATATCCGTTCTAATTTTTTACTTTGTATCCTTGAAAATACCTTTGCATGATGGGCAAGGTTGTTTATTATTGCATTGTATGTAGAGTGACAAATCGGAAACAATCAAAATGTTATTAGGAAGGGGTTAAATGAACAATGAAACACCTGAGTATGGCAGCAGTCAAACGAATATGGTAGATCTATGTATATACATATATACCTGCTTAGAATTTTCTGACACTGACAGTTTAAAATTAAAGCAAATTTCAGAACAATTAGCACGAAACATCACTTATACTTTTTTTGTGTGTGTGTGTGGTACGCGGGCCTCTCACTGTTGTGGCCTTTCCCGTTGCGGAGCACAGGCTCCAGATGCGCAGGCTCAGCGGCCATGGCTCACGGGCCCAGCTGCTCCGCGGCATGTGGGATCTTCCTGGACTGGGGCACGAACCCGTGTCCCCTGCATCGGCAGGCAGATTCTCAACCACTGCGCCACCAGGGAAGCCCACTTATACTTTTTTAAAAGCCCAAATTTCCATATGCACATTATGATATAAATGCAAAGAAAATAATTTAAATTATTCCTATGACACTGATAATAATTGTCACCTCTGGAGGGGTATTTTCAGGGAGGACCACTATTTATCTGTATTGTTTGCACCTTCTTTTTCTTTTTAACATCTTTATTGGAGTATAACTGCTTTACAATGTTGTGTTAGTTTCTGCTGTATAACAAAGTGAATCAGCTATATGTATACACATATCCCCATATCCCCTCCCTCTTGTGTCTCCCTCCCACCCTCCCTATCCCACCCCACTAGGGGGTCACAAAGCACCGAGCTGATCTTGCTGCACTATGCAGCTGCTTCCCACTAGCTATCTATTTTATATTTGGTAGTGTATAAAAGTCAGTGCTACTCTGTTTATATTATTTTCATTCCATATAATAGGTAAGTCCCAAAAGACAAAGAGCACATTTTATTTATCTGAAAAGAACATTCCTTTCTTTCAATCTTTCTTTTAGCCACATCATTCTCCACCAAGTGGTTGGTAATAAGTGTGTTTTAAATTTATTAAGCTAATAATAATCACATAACACAGTAGATATATCGAGTATAGCCCAATGATTTTCAAATGCCATCTAAGTTTGTCTTGTGCCATTAACTGGATATTTTGTTTTACATTTTATTAATATCCTTTTTTATTTTGCTTTTCTGAGTACTAGACCTTCCTCCAAGGTCATGTTGCTTAAATGGCAAGTGTAGTATTTGTTACAGAGAGAAAGCAGAGAGAAAGAATAAGGTGATGGTCAACTTTTAACATGCAAAACGGGATTTAAGTAAGGCTTGAGATCCAGGGAGAAATTATTTTTAAAAAATTCATTTATCACATTAAAAAATATCTAATAACCAAATATGAAAGCTCCCTGTGCATAGAATTCTGTCAGAGTTTAACATTTTCATCAATGATAGTAAAAACACAAGTCTTGTTACTTGATTGTAGGAGGATAAAGCTTGGGGAACTTTTTTCAAAGAAAAACTTAGGAAGATTTATGGAAGAGAAAATAAGAGGAATACAGGAGTTGGTCAGGTATGTGCCCCAATTTCCCCCCTCTGGGTTTTTCTGTCTGGACTCTGGAGATTTCAGTTTCTTGTTTCAGTTTCCCAATTTACTGCTGGAAGTAGCTGACAGTCTAGCTGAGAAACGTGCCTAGGCAAGCTGAGGCCAAATGGGAGGTCCAGGTTATTTATTTATTTTAATAAAAAAACAAAACCTCTGTTGAGGTATAATTGATATGCAAAAGCTGTATGCATTTAATGTATACAGTCTGATGGGTTTGGACATATGCATACACCATCACCACAATCAAGGTAACAAATATAAGCATCACCTCCAAAAGTTTCCATGTGTCTCTTTTTTTTCTTTTCTTTTTTTTTTTTTGTGGTAAGAACACTTTACATGATATCTACCCTCTTAACAAATTCTAAGTGCACAATACAGTCCTGTGTATTATAGGCACCCTGTTGTACAGTCCATCTCTGGAATTTACACATCTTGCAGAACTGAAACATTATATCTATTGGATAACAACTCCCCTTTCCCCCACCCCTGACAACCACTCTGGTATTCTCTGCTTCTCAGAGTTTGACTATAGATACCTCATATAAGTAGGATCATGAAGTATTTGTCTTTCTGTGACTGGCTAATTTCTCTTAGCATAATGCCTGGGAAGTCCAGTTTAGAGCTCAAAGGAGTCTCCCCAACCAGTGCCTACTGAGGTGAGACTGAATGACTCAGGAACACTACTAGGCTCTGACCTGGAGAAAATAAACTACAACTTATATCTGCCATAGAGTCAGCTTTTAATGACAAAAGGGCCAACCATCTCCAGTCAGACAAGGGTTATGGCCCTTGACACCAGAGGGACCACAGTAAGATGTGATGCAAAGAATCCATGTGGATCCAAGGACCATAACTAGCCCTAAAGCCAAGAGGTCTCAAGTTTCCCTTCACCCCCAAACACTTAGAGGCAAACTCAAAGAGAGAAGCAGGAGAGAAAGCCTCTGAGAAGCACTTTTGTCCAAGGGAAATTGAGTAATACTTAAAGGTACTATCTAAACTATAGGATCAGACCTCAAATCAACAGATTGGACATGTAGGTTATTTTTTTCTTGCTAAGCAGCTTGAGAGGAAAGCTGATTAATTATAGATAAATAGAGAAATTACATTTTCTCTGTACATCTGAATTTATTTTGTGAGTTAAATATTTGCTACCCTGCTACTCTGCCTAATGAATTAAAATTAAAAGAAAATCTAAAAAGAAAACCATGTAAATTTTTTGTTGCACTTCAAACTCTCAGCTAATTGGAAAATATTTGTATTATCCAAAATGTATATATATTTGCATCCACTTATCTTGAAAGAATCAATTATAAAAAGTAAAAAGCACTTTTCTCAACATTTGACAGAGATGTAAATTGGATGTTCTCTAAGCTTTATAATAATACACTTCATAAGCTGACTTTATATACACATAATAGTTTAACTTACCTCCAAAATCCAAATATGTCCTCAAAAATATATACTGTTATGGGAAAGTTTCTTTTCTTTTTATGCAGTTGATAACATCACAGAAAAAGGCAAATCACTACACACTTGCCTGTGGTTAACATTGGCTGAAGTCACATGCCACTTTCCACCCTGAAGCTTCCTGCCTATTCTACAGGTAATTACTTTGTGCCCAAGATGGAAATTTATCAGAAAAAAATTCAATAAATATTAAAGAGGGGAAGCATTTTCACGTGAAGTGGGGGCGGGGGGGGGCTCTGGGGTGGGGTCTCCCTGGGGACCAGTTGAGGTTTCTGCTCACCCCGGAGAGGGGGGCAGCCTGGAGCCCCCTCCCTCGCCGCCACGTCTTAGACCCACTGGATTGTGATTCAATAAAATTCAAATCTTTCGCTGCCTGGACTGGCCAGGCAGCAGGCCCAGAGACCCTTTCGAATCAGGGTTTTTACAGTTATTTTCATCCACAGAGATGCCTGCCTTTCTCTGCCTCACAAAGACAAACAAACCGGTACAAACACAAAGGCTGGTAAGATACAAAGTCTTGAGGAGAAGGTGGAGGCAAATTCTCTTGTGGGGGAAAAAAATGAGACAGAATGCATGTGTATTGTTCGTTGTGTGAATCTGCTGTGTATTTCAGTTCTCGAGGCCAGATGCAGGTAGCAATGACATAGCAAATAAACGATGGGAGAAGAGTGTAGGCAAAAACACAGCAGCGAGCCTGCAGCCAGCACACTGCTGATCAAGTGACCCTTAATCAACTTAAAGACTAGTTAGAGTCACTTTTTCTTCCTGTTGGACATACTGGACGCCGGAGGGATGGTTGCCTTGATTAGCTTAGCTGTGACATCTGGATTCCGCTCAGCTCTAAGCATATATGCTGAAGAGCAGTAAGTACACGCATAGCCCTGGATGAGAAGGGCAGCCTGGTGGTTGCAACAGCACAGACACTGGGATCAGGCTTCCTGGGTTCAAATCTTGCTTTGTCATGAACTAGTGATGAGAGTCTGGGCCCATTTGGAACCTCTCTGTGCCCTCTGAGATGAAAGAGATGGTAATGACCGTGCCTACAGCGAGGATTTAATGAATGAATATATGTGAAGAGCGTAAAGCAGTATTTGGCACATAGCACTGTTCAGAGCATGGCAGCATCAGCATTAGCTTATTTGAAATGCATGTTACTAGGCCCTGTCCCTGACCTACAGCATCAGAATTGAATTTCAACAAAATTCCAATTGACATTAAACATTTGAGAAGCCTTGCTATGTAAATGTTGGTGTTGGTATTTCTGGCTGGCTTTAACTAGCTGAAGTTATCAAGGTGAGAGGGGCATCCCTGCTGGTTTGCCTTTCCCTGCCAGGCTCTGAGCCCCAGGAAGAGACTTTGTCCTCCCTGACACAAGCCCCTGATTATCCTGACTTCTTGGTGGCCAGTGGGCTGCACTCCTGGGAGCCTGTGTTCTGTATCGTCCTCAGCCCGCAGGCCGACCTTGAATGTTTCCCTTAGGTCCATATCCTGATGTTTTTGACTCCATCAACTTATTTAACCCCCAGACTCTGTTAGTGCCTCTGCTTGTCAGCCCTGTTAGAGGTCTTAAATTATACACTGCATCCTGAGGCCATTCCAGTTCAGCTGGAAGTTTCTATGCCCACTTGCCCTCTTGAACAAAACAAAAATATTAGGAACATGTTAGGAGGAATAAGAAAGTTGGGATTATTTAACAATTCCCTCCTAGGCTCCACACTGCACAGAAATATTTGGTTTTTATTGTTGGCTCCAAGACGCAATTTTCGAACAGATTTTATGGCAGACAAGAGAGCTCGGCCTTTGAAGAATGCAAAGGCCAACAAAGCAAAATTTTCTCTATTTATGGTATCAGTGTGACATTTGGACATCCTAATAGCCAGTATTCTTTTGGCTTTAGGAAAGAGTTCAACGCCACACCTGTTTACTTTATTTCACATCAAATTGTCTTTAGTAAAGAGGTTTGGAAGCAGAGACCTTCCATTGGCATTCATGCCAAGCTTATCACAATTCCGTGTTGCTTGGCCAATAGCGCAATGAGAATGGATGACACCAGGATGCCAGGGCCCTTGGTGTACGCGAATTGAAGGGATGTAATTGTATGGAAATGGACAGAAGAAATTCTTCAAGGGCACACTGGCACTGATTCACAGTAGCAGAGCAGGAATTCACAGCAATAAGCTTCATATCCTGCAGTGGGTCAAATTGGAAAAGAGGAGAGGTTAGTTATTTGTAGGTTGTGAGATTAATGTGAGTCACACATTATTTCACTCATGGATGTCTGATATGCTTGGAAGGATCGCTCGGCCACCCACAATTATGGATGGCACTAAGAAAGCAGCCAAGGGACAGAAAGGAAAAGTGTAACACTTAGATCCTCCCCCTGAAGAACTCAGTGTCACATGTGAAAAATACATATATGTATATGAGATGGAAATAAACTTTATCAGGGAGTAAGATGAAGGTTCCAAATGAGTAACAGAGGAAAGGTTAATTCAGTCTAGTCTAGAGGGGTCCGGCAGCTTCGAGGAGGTGGGGTAGGAGCTGGGTTGGACTTTGGAGGATAAATTTAAATTTGTTGTGTGTTGCACTCACAATCTTGAAAAAGAAGCTGGATTCTAGGGGGCCATTAAATAACCTTTTTATTTTGACCTCCCAAACTCATATATATGAAGAGAAAAACAGGAGTCAGACTCTTCCAGAGAACATCAGCTTTATTACTGTTGGAAGTTCCTTCGGAGAACATAAGTAGTATGTGGCTGTGGGTGCCTTAAGGCTTTATTGCTGACATAGGCAGAATTAGCTTCCATTTGCTGGAAGAGCTGGACAACCACAACCCATACTCCACAGAGATAGGGTCCTACCGCATGGCAGAGAGTAGACAAGATGCACTCTCTTTCAGGCAGGCAGCCAGGAAAGAGAACGCAGAGGTGGGGTACCATGCTGGCTTAGCACTTTCTCCAGGGTTCTCAAGTCAGAAAAGCCATTTCTCCTACCTAACATGTTGATTTTTTTCTTAAAGAGGTAGGAAATAAGCAATTAATAGATGACTAGATCTTTTCCCCCCAGCTTCTGCAGGCAGACTATGTGGGCAAGATAACATCTAAAGAAAGATCACAAGGAGTCAGCAAGTTTTCATGCAATGGAAAATGATGAAGAATCTAACCCTTACCCTAATGATGAACTGAGATTGTTTCCCTCTTTTCCCTTTAAAAACTGTCAGGTTCAGCAGAATCTTCGGAGTTGGTTTTTGGATGAGTTCAACTTCTCCCCATGTTGCCAGTTTCCTGAATAAAGCAGCCTTTCCTTTCTACCAACACTTGTCTCTGGAGTATTGGCTTTCAAGTGGTGAGCAGCTGAACCTGAGTTCGGTAACGTTAGGGGTCCCCAGGACCACCCTCAAGGGAAAGCTGTTACACTCATGGTTACAGTCTATTGTGATAAGACACAGATTAATATCAGCAAATGAAAAAAGCACAAAAGGCAAAGTTCAGGAGGAGCCAGGTGCCAGCGTTCTCTCAGTGGAATTAGATGAGGATGCACTGAATTCTCTCAGCAGTGATGAGTGACAATATGTGCAAAGTATTGCCAAGTATTGCTTGGGGGGTAAGCTCCCCCAAGCCTTGGTGTCCAGGGTTTTAATTGGGGGTCAGTCAGGCATTCATCACCTGAGTCACTGACCTTAGCTATTTAGTGTCTGGCCCCCCAGAGATCAAACTGATATAGCATGGCACGAGTTCTCACTCTTATCAGGTAGGAAATTTCAGGGCTCAGAGGTTTTATGTTTTTTTGTCCTTGAGTCTAAACTTTAACATGACTTCTGGCCATATACTGAAGTATAAACTTCTGATTACAAGTAAAAAAACACCTTTAGAGCACATTAGAAATTAGAACTCATATTCCCCCCAATATAACCATTCATTCCTACGAGGCCTGCTATCACTAAACGGTCTCCAGGGTGAACGTTCCTCTGGCTAACTTCAACCCTGTCCCCAACCCCATCTTCATGGACTTTAATAAAGGGGTTCCTTGCTGTCCTGGCAGCTGAAAGATCACCCCAGCAACTTCATGATTCTGCTTCTACCATAATGTCCCTGCTAAAATATCACCCAGGAGCAAGTCAAGGGCCAGTCCTTTCTTTGGAAAGCTCAGCGCTTGAGCAACCCAGGCTGCTGAGAAGACCCTTCACTGCACAGGGCTACTGGTGTGGCTTGAGATATCTGACTGACCGCTTCAGCCTTCAGGAGGTCAGTGTCCCCAGGCCAGGTGTCATTACCATGAACAGTCCCTTTGGGCCTTATCAGGGTCTGATGCAAATGTTGTAGGAAAAAGTTGAGAAGAACTGGTGTATAAATAATTCCCCTGGTTATTCTGATAAGCAGTAAGGCTTGGGATCTTTGGGACTAGATGATTGTTAAGGATTTCAAACCATGGTTTCTATGATTGTTGGAGCTAAAATTCCTTGGAGATGCCTGCTAAGTGTCTTTTTCTTTCTCTGGTTACTTATTTGATTAAGTTTAGTTTCTGGCTAAAGATACCACACTTTGGAGAAGTATTTCCAAATACGAAATGAGGATGAGAAATAGATATGAGAAGAAAGTATCTCAACTATGTGCCCAGAAGAGAAGGTAATGGGAAATCACTGGGGTACTTAGGTTGAGAGGGAGTGGGGTGGGACTAGTTCCCTGATCAGCTTCTACAAAGAGCTCAGGACAAAAGATTCTTGTCATTGAAAAATGATGTAATGAAGAGATGTGTAACAAAGTGTTGAACAGTGGAGTTTTTGATTTTGTGTGAACTCCAGCCTGTTGTGTGTCTCTCGGTCCCACTTACCTTATTAGCTAAATAGGATTAAATAAAACCATCTTTGCATGATTGTAGTACTAAATATAAAGAATATGTTTGAGAAATTTGCAAATATAAATGTTAATTACTAGATTAAAATTTTGCTTCCCTAAAACTAGTTTATAGCAGATGATCTGCCCACATAGGTGAAATATGCTCTAGAAATGAAGTAATTTGCATTTTGGTGTTGGCTTCCTTTGTAATTTGTTACCAGCACTAGATCTCTCTTATTTTGTTCCCCACACATTACTGTGTTCTCTCGCGGCTTCTAAGGTGTCTCTCTTTCCTGGGTTTCTCTCTTTTCTCTAATATTTTTCTTATTTTCGTGTCTGGAATCTGTACTTCTGCCTGCCCTTAAATATTAGTTGTGCCCCAGCTATATTTATAAGGGTCTATTTTTAATGCCTTATCTTTTCCTTTTATGCTAATTCCTTCAGAAGTATAATTAAATAATACAAGTTGATTGAGTGCCTACTATATGCTAGACAGTGTGCAAGACACTGAGGATGAGGAAATAGAAGCAAAGACCCAGCTTCTCACACATTTAACCATCACTTACATTCAGCTCCTCTCCTCTGCTGTCCCAGGCCCAAATCATACTGAAACTGAGCAGAACCCTGAGCACTGCCCCCTACCCCCAAGTACAAAGGCCCCTCCATGTCTCCTGTCTCTTGTTTGTAGAAAAGTTAAAGTCTTCCAGGCCTCCCTGAGTCACAAAAGAGTGGGCTCAAGTAGTTAAGGATTAGGACAATAGAGTCAGAGATTCAGTAAATGGTGTACATTCCTGAGTTGTTTTACAGATACTATAACTGCATGATGACCAGACTGCAGCCATGACATAAGCTGCTCCATCTTGAGCAGTACTGAGTCTATGGCTGGGACAGTTTCAAGAACTGGCCTCAAGAGAATGAGATTAACATTATTGCTCATAATAATTTGTATCTTTGTGAGCACTAAAATAATTGTAGCTTGCTCTGCCCATATATGTAAGTGGGCAACTAAAATTGTCAGCAAAGAGATGCTGCAGACCCATGTCAACATCTTCTACTCAAGAATACGGCACCTATGTCAGCATGACAAAGTTACAGAAGATGGACCTTCACTCTTATTCCCACAGAAGTGGAATGATGTCTGTCAAGTGGAGATTTGTAAGCAGCTCTTTTGTCTCTTTTCTGTTTGTCTATTTCTGTTCTCCTTAAACCTTAATTATAATTTTTTTTTTTTTTGCGGTACACGGGCCTCTCACCGTTGTGGCCTCTCCTGCCGCGGAGCACAGGCTCTGGACGCTCAGGCTCAGCAGCCATGGGTCACAGGCCTAGCTGCTCCGTGGCATGTGAGATCTTCCCAGACCGGGGCACGAACCCGTGTCCCCTGCATTGGCAGGTGGACTCTCAACCACTGTGCCACTAGGGAAGCCCAAACCTTAATTATAAAAATGATATCATTAGCTAACATTTAACCTAACTCCTGACTTATGCTCTATTAAATGCACACAGTACTTTGACTAACCTGCTGATTCTTTCCCTAGATTAAAAGAAGAATGACTAGGTCTCTACCCATAGCAACTCCCTTAGCAATCCTGTAGGCAGACCATGTGGGCAAGACAACATCTGAAGAAAGATCATGAAGAGTCAGCCAGCCTGCATGCAATGGAAAATGATGCAGAGCTTGACCTCCTGCATTGATGATTCACTGAAATTCTTTCCCCCTTTTCCCTTTAAAAAGTGTCATGGCCGAGCAGAATCTTTGGAGTTCGTTTTGGGATGTGAGTCTGCCTTCTCCCCAGATTGCCAGCTTTTCCGATTAAAGAAACTTTCCTTTCTACCAACACTTGCCTCTCAAGCACTGGCTTTTGAGCAGTGAGCAGCCAAACCTCAATTCAGTAACAATGCACTGAACATTTCTGCTTGGAATCCTGTAGGCACTGCATACCCAATGTGGAAAGTTACTGAACTCATTATTTTTCCCTGTAAACCTAACCTTTCTCTATTAAACAGCATTATCCCAAGCTTCCATGTTAGTAAGTCTTTCATCCTCTCTATATCCACTCGGTTGCCAGTTCCTGACTACTCTGTCTCTGATGTGTCTCTCAGGTCCGTTTCCTTCTCTCTTTCCCTCATTGGCTCCCATCTGCATAGGTGGACCTGTGTCTTAACTGTGTCCATGTGTTCAGGTTATCACAAGGCTCCAGAGTTTCCTTCTGCTCTCACCTTTCTGCAGCTTGTTCTCCTGCTTACTTTAAGTGTAGCCAATAATCATTCCCGCTGTGTGGTCCTGGCTGCTCTCCCATCTCCTGCCATTTTCACTCAGGCACTCATGTCCTGGTGGCATCAGACTAGACAGAATTCCCCCCACATTCCTGTGTCTGCCATGCCTTGGTGCCTCTGTTGGCCCTGGGGCCAGGGATTTCCTTCCCTTCCAGCTTTGTTGGTGACTTCAACCTTCAAGGCTTAGATCCTTCTTCTGTGAAGAGCCTTCATCTGTGAAGATATCTCCACACCTCCCAGTTATTTGTCCATATTTCTCTTAGAACATGTTTCACATGGTATTTTCTATTCCCATGGACTTGTTCAATATCTGGCAGAGGAGATGATCATTTTTTTTTTTTTTTTTTGTGGCTGCTGAATAAGCAAAATGAAAGTTTTTACACTTTTATATCTGTCTCTATGTGATCCTTAATAACTTATTTTAGCTTTAGCAAAAGACTGGATCATTAAACAGTTGATATATTTAATCAATGTAAATGCAATCGTGAAACGTAAGTTTTGACTTGCTGAGTTCACATTTAGCTGGGAATTACATCTTAGTACAAACAGAGAATTAATTTTTTAATATCTTTAGGCTTTTCTTTCTTGAAATATATTCTGATAAATGTATTGCACCTGAAAAATTAAGATAGTCCTGTTTGCCTCATGTATTTTCAGCAGAGGGGTTGAAGGAACAGAAAGCATAGCTTTTACAAAGCATAATTGCTTTATATTCCATGCCTACATTGTTCTTAATATTGTACTTTACACTTTAATGAAGAAAGTACTGAATAGTGTTTTGATTTCCTTTTTGTCCTTCATTAGTTATTGGGAATATAAATGATAGGAAGGCATATAGTTAATTTGACTCATTTTATTTATATATTTATTCATAAGGTGGTTATATAACCCATTATCACTATTTTTCATGGTAGGATTATTGGATCCAGTTGTTATGTGAAGATTTGGGTTTCCCTTTAGTTCTAGGTATTCTAGGGTGATGGCAGGTGAGTTTATTATTGCTGCAATCTGCTCCAGGAGATCATTCCTAGTAATCTGACTCTCTCAACAGGGTGGATTTTGCAGATATATTTCAACTCATTTACAGATCAGGATGACATGAGAGCTGGGGAAAATAAAGATTTAGTGATGCTATTGCCATGTCAGGCTGCATGTGGCTATTTTCCTGATTCTTCTCAAGATTTAATATTATTTCTGAGGGATTTTTCTTTTGCAGTGTTTAATCTAAGATTGTTAAGAAGCATAGCAAAACACCTAGGATTCTCTTGGACTAAACATTTAAACATAGAACCACTCAGGATACAGTTAAAGAAAAAACAGAAATAAAAATTGGTGAAAGTGTTAAACTGACTCCAAACATTGACTGTTTTTAGTGGATTGGGTGATACAGAGATATCTAACAAAAAGGGTACTGTTAAACCAAAAATTAGTTTTAAATATCTTTTTCTATGTTATGACACTTCAGCTACTACTCAGCTCAAACCTAGATCTGTAGCTGTCAGGGAAATGCTCCCCCCCGCAGCAGCTTGCTGCACACATGAGGTGGTTTTAGTCCCTTTTTGTCTTTACTGACCCAGTCTCATCTGCTGGAGTCTACATAATTCCTGCTCAGTCATTAAGGCTCATAGCAAGAGTTCCTGACTCCATCCAGCATGTTTCTTTGTTACCCTTGGGCTGGATTACACATCTGTCTATTGCATATTTCTTTCACTGTATTTTTTCATCCCATTTTTATAATGATCTGTTCATGTGTCAGTTTCCACCATTAGACTGTGTGCTCCTTGAGACCAGAGGTTGCTTTTTATCATTTGTGCCCAGCACTGTATCTTCAGTGTAGTAGAGGATACTGTGGGAATGTTTGTATAATGAATAAATGAAGCCAGCTCTTGGGGACTGGAATTTTCATTGCAGTGCAGCACCATTGAAAGCTTTTACTTTGAAAAACTGGATTAAATAAAATATCACCTAAAATTTATGGACACATCTGAATTACTGCATTAAACTACTGTGTTTAATTTCATTCTAAAATAAAAGCAATATCTCTTGTCCTCTAGTTATTTAAAAGGTATATTTTAAAAATAGAAAGTGGAGGTGAATTAATAAACATAGAGAAAGTCATAAGTGTAAATTGCTTCCCAATATAATCTCTTGAGTTCATATTTAATAAAGATAAGTTAATCAACAGTTACTCCATGTGTGAGGGTATTTGTACATAAATCACTTAGTTGGCTTGGATCTAACATTGATAGGACATAATTGATCTTTAAAAGTTTTATGAAGAATCACAGACTGTGAAATTACAGGAGGTTGTACTGTATAACTTTGCCTTTCCATCAAGGAGACACCTGTTTTCTTGGTAGTGGAAACCTCATTTTATATGTATTATCGATCAGTCCATGAATTAATTCCCTCATGATAATTAGCATCATGTTACTTTCTAGTTTATATCAGGAAAAGCTACCAGTTTTCTAACCTAATAAACTGCCAGCTAGGACTTTTTTTCTACCCACCCTCCCCCCACAATGTTTAAAGCCAACACCAAAGCATGTATTTTATGTTTTCTGGCTCAAGATTTGGTAAACCAGTGTGTCATTTAACCTCGTGTATTGCACAGTGTTGGGATGCCTGATAAGAGTTGGAAAATGTCCAGGAAGCCAGTTTTACTCTGCTTGTCTTAATCTATAACAAGCTGTCCCCTGAAATTTTACTTTTTTTTCCCTTTCTTTTTGTTTTATTTTTAGAAACATCACTTTCTGTCAATCTCATTTCCATTTTCTGTTTGGAAGTCTGTGGAAGAACAGCTTAAGACCACTCAGGGGTTGTCTCTCTCCATTCAGTAACCTGAGTCTCCTGAGGCTGGTGGGGTGCTGCCATCATCAGAGGAGCTGCTGGACAGCACAGAGTGTCACCCCTCACCCCCCATCTAGACCAAGAAGAACACTGACCTCAGGAAATATTACCTGAATGAGTGAACAGTTTATCATTCTCTATTGACTGAAATGTCTGGCCAGCTAGTTCACCTCACAACTCAAAGAATCACATAAGTGCTTTTCCTCAAGACAAACACTGTACTTTGGTACAGAGAAAAAGGGCTTTGTGTATATTTTGTCACATGAAATACTAAGAAAGGAGTGAACTTAAGGACTGAGAGTTAATAAAATGAATACTTTTTACTGATTCATCAAGGACACCTTTAAGTGAAACAGCCTCCAAGCCCCAGCTATGAGTTTCAGAGGAACAAGTGACTGATTCAGGCTGAGGTACCAGAAGTTGTTCTCACTAACTCATACTGCTTTGCATTGTAAGTGCAGTTGAGACAGGAGATAGATGGGCCCAAGTTTAGACATTTACAACTAGCCTCCTGTTTACACTTTAAAAATAAACATAAATAACAGGAACAGGATAAGCAGCTGGACTTTGTCTCCTGTGGATACTTCTAGATAGTGGGAATGGCAGGAACAGAGAGGGGCTGAGCCCTGCTTGGGTAAAAGATAAGGAGGCCACGTATTTCTCATTCTTGAGGTCAAGGTCAAACTATGCATGCACAGAAAGGTTCCTCAGGGGAGGGGGCACCAGACCATAATAAGTTTTGTTAACTTCCCAGGGACCCTCACACTGAAATCCATCTTGGTTAAAAGATGTGTCTGCACACAGGGGAGGGCCCAGAGCCAGAACAAATATGGACTCAAATCCATACAAAGCAAGATGGTTGACCAGAGGAAATCAGGAAGAATTGCTTCCATATAAGTGATTTACTTCACCCCCAAATGCGATTTTATCTCTGAGTCTGCCCATGTGTCTATCTGCACGTAATTCTTCCTCCTAATAAACACTTTACTTGTTTCACTACCTTCCATCTCTTTGCTGAAATTCCTCTCTTCAAAGCAGACAAGAGCCAGGGCCTTATAGTCACCAGCCCTTGTGGTCTAGTGGTTAGGATTTGGTGCTTTCATTGCCTCAGCCTGGGTTCAATCCCTGGTCTGGGTACTGAGATCCTCCTTCAAGCTGCTACAGCCCTGGCCACCCCACAGCACCCCTGAGATCACTATGTCAGCGCAATGAGAAAGGCAAAGAGCTGCTTCTTATTATTATGAAAATAGGGACCTGATGTTCCCTCTGAAAGGATCCTGGGGACTTCTAGTGGGTCTGTGGACCACGCTTTTGAGAACTGCTGTCCTAAGTGATGTAAAGTCACAGAAGCCCCAATAACAAGGGTCCAGAATGTGTTTACAGATTACCCTAGTTCAGTCTTCTCATGGTATCTGAGAGGAATTGGTTCCAGGATTTGGTCCCGCCATACCAAAATCAATCCCTTATAGACAATGGTGTAGTATTTTCATGTAGCCTACCCACAATCCTCCACACACTTTAAAACATCTCTAGACTACTTATCATAACTTATACAATGTAAATACTATGTAAATAGCTGTAAATGCAATATAAATGCTATGTAAATAGTTGTAAATACAATGTAATTGCTCTGTAAATAGTTGCCTGAGCATGGTGAATTCAAGTTTTGCTTTTTGGAACTTCCTGGAATTTTTTTTCTGAATATTTTCCATCCGTGGTTGGTTGAATCCACAGTTGTGGAATCCCGGGATATGGAGGGCTGACTGTATTAAGTTTGCCCTAGCGGTTCTTACTTCTAGGGTTGATAACAATTCAACCAAGTTGAAAATTATTTGGTCAAGTTTCTCCTTAATGTGGTACACTTCTAGTTAAGGGGACAGCATTGCTAATTGTTAAATAATTAGCATTTTCTTGCTTTTCACTGTTGGTGGATGCATTAATAGCAATCACTTCATCCTTATTTTATTTTTAATTTTTATTTTCCTTTCTCTGTTCCCTTATCTAGAATAGTGAGATAAGGCAGCCATGGAAGAAGAGATGGAAGTTTGTGATAAATAACCTTCCATGGTCTAAGAAGTTCACAAAATTCTGAGCATCTTCTCGGGGAAGCTTTCTGGATGCTTCATGGTGATAGATTGGAGATAGAGTCAAACATATTCTGGCTGCCCTAGATCTGGGAACTGAGAATCCAGCCACCAAATTCTTGATTTGCATTTAAAAGATGATATTCAGAGTTTTGTTGTGGGGTAGCTGGCTTCAGCCATGAATATCATCCAACAATGACAGAAGGGGAAACTGCCAAGCAATTCTGTAATTTGCATTAGGTTTTCAGATTGAACGTCTGTAACTTGTGACAACACTGAAAGATAATGTGTCAGTGGCAGGTTAGAGTTTTGCATTGTCTTAATGTCATTGTCTTTGTTTAGCTTTTCACTGCCCCTTCCTTTGGTGATCACTGAAATTCTTTTTTGTTGCGGAAGATTTCTCAGCATGGCCAGGTGGCATTTAAAGAGCCTAATGAGAAAGATGACTTGGCTCTAAGTGACAATGTCAAAAAACACATGGCAGCTGCCCTGTCTGCAGGTATGGAATGAGACTGCCATTCTAGTTACTGCCCAGTGCTGCCTGGTCACTGCTGCCTTCCCAGCATCCCCTTCTTCATGCAGGATTCAGGCCCATCTTCATCTGTCCAGTGGGCGCTTTGGTTTGAAGCATTGCACTTTATCTTCCTAATGCATCTTGCTGTCTTTGGCATGTGTGTTTTTTGTTGGTGGTGATGTCAGGACTCAGCTGTTACATGACAGGCTTTGATAGAGTGAATCAATTCTTGTTTTTCTTCTTGAAATACTTATCAGACTTTGTATTTCCCCTTTAAAAATGAAGGCTGCTTCATAATATTTACTATTGGGAATAAGAAAAACTATGACACCAGAAGTTTATATCATTTCACATTTGATCATGTTGGATGAATTATCAGGAGAAAAATATCTTGATTTTTTCATAGTGTTCTTTGAGATGGGAACAAATTCTAGATGTCTCAGAAATCTTATTTTCTGGAAACACAGTATTAAGAGTATAATGATTTGGTCCTAGCTTTTACAACTCTTTATAAAGACAGAGAGAGAGCTAAAAGGAGAAAGGGAGAGCGTGTATGTTCATTATTTCCAGCTTTCATCTGCCCCGGAAGAGCAATAGCCCTCCAAGGAGTACTTTCTTGGAGTCCAGGGCATTGCTTTTCACTTAAATGTTATTGGAAATTTCCCGTGGATGGTGGCTCTGAAAAACCTCAGGGTCAGGGCTGAGGATTCATGATCTAAACATTCTTGACCTTGCTTCCCGTAAAATCACAGATTAATATTGCTAGAACTCATTGCTACAGGATAGTTATCCAGCTGTCCAGATAAAATTGAGTAATAAATTCACAAAGTTGAATGTTTCTTGTTTTGAACATTCAAGTTAAACCTTTTATACCTGGTAATGTTATTCAAATCCAAACCCACTCTGTTAAAAAACTATCATAATGAAACTCCAACTCTGTAAGGTTTTTAGAATGATGTTTAAAATAAGGCTGACCCCAACCTCACTAATTATTAGAGAAATGCAAATCAAAACTACAATGAGGTATCACCTCACGCTGGTCAGAATGGCCATTATCAAAAAATCTAGAAACAATAAATGCTGGAAAAGGTGTGGTGAAAAGGAAACCCTGCTGCACTGTTGGTGGGAATGTAAATTGATACAACCACTATGGAAAACAGTAAGGAGGTTCCTTAAAAAACTTAAAATAGAACTACCATATGACCCAGCAATCCCACTACTGAGCATATACCCTGAGAAAACCATAATTCAAAAAGAGACATGTATCACAATGTTAACTGCAGCACTATTTACAATAGCCAGGACATGGAACCAACCTAAATGTATATTGACTGCTGAATGGATAAAGAAGACGTGGCACATATATACAATGGAATATTAGTCAGCCATAAAAAGAAACGAAATTGAGTTATTTGTAGTGAGGTGGATTGACCTAGAGTGTGTCATGCAGAGTGAAGTGAGTCAGAAAGAAAAAAATGAATACGGTATGCTAGTGAATATACATGGAATCTAAAAAAAAAAATGGTATTGATGAACCTAGTTGCAGGGCAGGTAGACAAAGAGGTAGACATAGAAAATGGACTTGAGGACATGGGGTGGGAGGGCAAAACTGCGGTGAAGTGAGAGTAGCATCGACATATATATGCTACCGAACGTAAAATAGCTGGCTGGTAGGAAGCAGCAGCGTAGAACAGGGAGATGGCTTGGTGCTTTGTGATGACCTAGAGGGGTGGGATAGGGAGGATGGGAAGGAGACTAAGAGGGAGGGGATATGGGGACGTGTATGCATATGGCTGATTCTCTTTGTTGTGCAACAGAAACTAACACAGTATTGTGAAGCAATTATATTCCAATAAAAATCTATTAAAAAAATGACTTGAAGGAGAAAACTAGAACATACTCATGTCATACTCTTATCCATGGTTCTCATTCTGTGAGGAAGCTTCCACAACCTTTCGCTGCGTGAACAAGGGTGTGTTGGAATACAGAAGCTTCTTGAGGTCAGGGGTTCCTATTATCTTTATCAAATGCCCAAATTAGCAATCAGCTAGTTTTACCAGTTATCTGACCTTGGACAAAGGTCATCTGTATGAGGACAGATGAGTAAAGATACTAGAACATGAGAGCAGTGCCTGATGTGTAATAAACACCAACTAACTATTAGTTTTTGTTGTGTTGTATAATAGTTGTATAATTGTTGTAATTGAAATAAGATTATGGGTCCAAGAAAAATAAGGTGGGGGGAAGGAGATAGAGAAAGTGGGAAGGCAAGAGAGAGGGTCTTCTCCTCATGAATGGGGGAGAGGAGGTGGGTCACAGTGGGGTGTTCCTTGCATCCTCCAGAACATGAACTCTTTGAGTGATGGATATTTTTTGAATGGGAAGAGTGTGTGGTTCACAAGGGGAGGCCTTACCTTGGGCGCAGGTCTCCCCCAGCCTTGCTGAAGACACTGTGTCCAGTGACAGGTGAGGTCAGCCAGGTATGAGAAGTGATTAGTGAAGATGAATGAGCCAGGACTGGGGGGCATGGAGTCCCACTGTGCCTTGGAGGCTGTAACACATGTAACCTCTGTGCATTCTGGAGGGAGGAAAAACTCAGTAGCCTGGGTATTTGGAGTTGGATTTAAGTATATTTAAAGATAATTTAAAAATTCAATGTTTTCTGTGCACCTGGATTATGGATTGAGCTTTATACCCACAACATTAATTGGTTCTTGTAATTGTATTATTTATAGATGTTTTCTTTGGATAATACACATATATCCTGTTTTCCAAAGTATATTATGTCTTTGATGGCAGGGAGCATTCAAAACTAGAATAGAATCACCATCCTCCACCAAGCTTGGAATATCACTCTCTGGGCATAGTTAAGTGTTTAAGTGACTATGGATGTGCTGCTCAGGGCCCAGGATGGTGGCTCTCGCCTGGTGTGCTGGGCAGAGGTGGACCAGGTTATTCACCGGATCATACGACATGACATTTTTATCAGAGTATCACATTTTGTCTTTGCTCTGAGTACTGTCACTCAGGCACTGTGAGATGTAACGTAGACTGAATCTACTGAATCTATGTAACGTAGACTGAATGTCAAACAGGCATTAAGGAAAAAGCACATGCTTACAGAAACAGGTGAGATATTCTGCACAAGCAGGATGTGATAGGATAAGGTCAGGGCAGGAGATGGCTCTGTTCATCCAGCCCCACAGAAAGCTGTGTAGAAAGGGAATGAATGGCTCCATAACCAGGGAAACTGAGAGATGTTACACTCTGATAGTGATTTCTGTGTTATTGTTAGTGACTCTGATGGTGCTGATTTTGGTATTTACTTACTTCAACACTGCTGCCAAACTTCTAGAATTCAAGAGTGTGACGAATACCAAAAAGTTGAGAACTACTGCTCTGGGATAACTATATCTTTTTTTTTTAAAAAAAGTGAGATGTACTTGAATGGTAGGTTCTTGATTCTTTTGACATCATCCTGTTGGACCAGAAAGAGGTGTCTCAGCTGGATTCCTAAATACTCCCTGTCTATAGTTGAGCAGTTGGGCAGATGCTATGCAGTTGCTGGGTGTACTTGCCTGTTCCCACAGCTTCCTTCCTTAAAGAGACAACAAGCCCAAATGCATGTAGACAGTTCACGCATCAGAGCTTAATGTTTATATCAGTTTCCTTGTCCCCCAGTCCCATGGGGGGTGCAGGTGTAGGCCCAGAAAGATGCTGTGCATGGGGGTATGTGTCACAGCTGGGTCACCCGAACATAGGAAACCCTAAGCTTACTGAGATGCTGGCAAACCGGCCCAATCTTCGCTTCCAAGGAGGATATTATTTTTCTTACCTTGGAATGCAAGTGCATCTCCTCTGACGAGGGCAGGAAGACATTATTATCCTGGAATGAGTAAATAAACCTGCTCTCTGACCAAGACAGTGACACTCTCCTTAGCTTCTTTGGCTGTCGGTTATGGAAACATCTTTGAACAAAACTGTTATTGAGCAACCAGCTATGTGCAATGCACTGGGCTTAGCACCATGGAAGAAACAACAGAGACCATCAGATCTGGATTTGAGTTTGAGGTCTCTACTTCCTAGTTGAGTCATCTTGGGTGAGTTATCTAACTTCTTTGTGAAATGGGGAATAATGGTAGACCTATTGAGAAAATTAAATTCAATAGTGTATTTAAAGCACTAGTGCTTATAAACAAAATCAAAGTTCTGTTGGAGAGTAACAAGGTGGAACGGATGCTGGTGTCATCTGAAAGTGTCTGTGCCCCTGCATTTGAACCATTCATGTTGTAATATGGTCCTTCTGTGAACAACAGAAATTTCCATCCCTGGCAGTCACAGACATGAGTTGCTGTATGCTTTTTATCAGACATTTATATCTAAATTTGAAAAGGCTAATTCTACTTGATCCAGTGGTCAAAGGACAGATCTTCCAGATTTTAGATACTAAGTAGCATGTTTGGGGAACTCTAAAATGGAGCCGAATGAACACATTACAGTTAATTAGGCCCTCAGGAAAGCCTTACTGCCCCTAACATAGGCAGCCTAATTACCTTATATTTTAATTTTCTCTTCTTCATTAACAGGTACTGAGGAGCATCATCAATGAATTGGCTCTCAGCAGTTTGGCTTTCAGCTTCCATTTCCATCTTTATATGATCAAGAATTGGTCAACTGTGTATCAAGTTATTCTGTGTAGCCTAGTTTCTTGGATGTGGATTAAACTATTCAGTTCAGGATTATTTATTTCAGCCATTTCCTCTGGTATAAATGTGTCAAAAATGTATTTCTCACTCTTTAACAAGAGGATACTGAAAATAATTGATCCTGGTTTTGATGATTCAGAATCACCTTTCGAGCATTAGTCATTGTGACATTTCATAGTCATAGATGATGATATAAAACTTCTATTGTCAACTTACTCTTTACTTACTTACCTCCTTCTCATAGAATGAAGCTTGTTTAATTGTGAGACACTCCAAGCCAGTGTAACAGGCCCCCTTCGAGAGCTGTCATTACCCTCCATGAAGTCATCAGTGCGGTCTTTCTGCCCTTGACTTCCCACCTCTGTCCAATGACTGCTTTGATGTCTGTCACACCCACAGTTGTACTGCAAGCACCAGGCCCCTGCCCCTTTTCATCTGTTCTCATCTCATTAACGAAGTGAGAAGGGAATCTCCCTTGCCTTTTCCAAGAATTTTGGAGACATTTTGAGTGGACTCACTCCAAAGCAGCGGTTGGCAAAGGTTTCCTGTGAAGGGCAGTTGGTAAACATTTCAGCCTTTGTGAGCCACATACAGTCTCTGCCATGCATTCTCACCTTTCTCTTCTCTCATCCTTAGCTTGGAGGGCCCTGCAAGAGCACACCTGGGGCAGAGCTGACCTGCAGCTCAAGTTTGCTTATCCTTGCTCCAGACACATGGTTCCTTATCATTAGAGCAGTGATCTCCCAAAGAAAACAAACTTATGGTTACCAAAGGGGAAAGTGGGGAAGGGATAAAGTAAGAGTTTGTGATTAACATATGCACACTACTATATATAAAATAGATAACCAACAAGGACCTTCTGTATAGCACAGGGAACTATATTCAATACTTTGTAATAACCTAGAATGAAAAAAATAGAGCAGTGGTCTCCACAATTTTCTAAAAGTGGGTACTCAGGGCTATATAAAATATTTCCATTTTTAAATCAAATTAATACATTATGTTCATCGTAAAACATGCATGAAAATAGAAATTTAAAAAGCATGAGATAAAATGTGGGTATACATAGAAGCTCTAGAATTCTTTCTGTGCCCCAGGAGACAATGTTGTCCACTTTTTGGAGAAACCGCAGTGCATCTCAGAGTTCTCTCTATTAGAGGAAAAAGATGACACTTCTTACATGACACCAACTTTACAATTTTCTAGAAATCTTAATATCAGCTTTTACCTTGAGTCTACTTAAACTTAAGAGAACTTGATTCATTGGGATTTGCCAAAATAAAGGCTGAAAAACATTACAAGAATAGACTTTTAAAAAAAAAATCAGTTCTTTAAAATATTCAGAGAACAAACTATGATCAAAAAGAAGACCATGAAATTCTCCTTCAGGATCTTGATTATTAACCTTTTTTTGAGTTTACAGTCTTCTAATGTGATATCTCACTTGAAATGCCAGGGCCACCTTTCAGGAAACAGCACACAACACAGGTAACAACACAACCATTACTTATAAGACTATTTGGAATTTTCCGTGAGCAATAACCTGAAACTCATGGCACATGCAAATTGTTTTCTAAGAACAGTTATTGAACATGTCCTGCATCAGACGTTAGATTCTTAACCTTGGGTTCAGAGGTTTCATAAATGCCTATAGATGAGTTTCAGTGTATCAGTGAACACGTTACAAGTTTCATGCAAAATGGAATATGTGGATGTAATAAGTGCATATTTCTGGGAATATGTCCATACCTATCTATTTAGGAGACAGAAATCATACCTATTTTAGCTATTTTACTAGAGAGTATTTAATACAAAGAACTGTTAACTAAGTGTAAAATTATTAACAAGATAAGTGAAAAGGCAAAAAGAAAATTCAAAATTATCACAGAGGCAGCAATTGCAAGAGGCTGCCACTGCTCCTATGAGTTGGGCGCAGAAAAGAAAGGGGCTGGAATCGTTAGCATTTAGAACCTGAAACTCAGATGGTGGAGGAGCTGCAGCCGGGGGTGCTGGGGCCCTGACCTCTCAGGGGGACGCCAGGCAGTGGTGTGGGGTCTCTGAGGGGGTGCCCTAGGCTAACTGGGAGAGTGTTGGAATCTCTTTATACTGGACTCAATCGCAACTTCCAAACAAAGTGCTCCTGCTGGGGTGGAAAACCTCCTGGGGCGGTGCTCAGGGAACCCGCAGGCTGGTGGGATGAAGCAAGACCTTTCTTGGTCCTCCCATGTTGCCTCTCTGAGGAGCGCCCCCTATCGGTAGGCTCAGCCTTGCAAAGCTGGGTGGATTGACTGATTGATTGATTGATGGTTAGGATTTTCTTTCTTTCTTTTCTTCCAGTTTTATTGAGATATAATTGACATACAGCACTGTACAACTTTAAGGTATACAGCATAATGATTTGACTTATATACATCATGAAATGATGACCACAGTAAGTTTAGTGACCATCCATCATCTCATAATCAAAGAAATAGTAAAAAATTATTTTTCCTTGAAAACTCTTAGGATTTACTCTCTTAACTTTCATATATAAAGTACTGCAGTGTAAGTTATATTTATCGTGTTGTACCTTACATCCCTAGTACCTATTTATATTACTGGAAGTTTGTACCTTTTTTTTTTTTGGCCTAGCTGTGTGTCTTGCAGGATCTTAGTTCCCTGACCAGGGATTGAACCTTTGCCCTCGGCAATGAAAGCACAGAGCCCTAACCACTGGACTGCCAGGGAATTCCCAAGTTTGTACCTTTTGACTGCTTTCATCCAATTCGCCCTCCCTCACTCCCTGCCACTGGTAATCACAAATCTGATATTTTTTTCTGAGTTTGTCTGTCTGAAGTATAACTGACATGCAACATGATGTTAGTTCCTATTACACAACGTAGTGATTTGATATTTGTATACATTTCAAACTGATCACCATGACATGTCTAGTTACCACTCATTGTTATTGAACCCAGGTCTGGCTGCTCGCCACTTGAAAGCCATTTCTTGAGAGACAAGTGTTGGTAGAAAAGGAAAAGCTGCTTTATTTCAGAGGCTGGCAGCAGTGGGGGAGGGCGGAGGCCCCTCCAAAGGCCGACTCCCCCACTGACAATCAGGGGGCAAGAGGTCTTATAGACAGAGGGAGGGGGATACATGCAGAAACAATACAGTCAGCTCTGACAGTCATCTTGAAATTGGTCATCGGTGGTCTGACCAGAGTCATCTTGATTGTTTTAGATACAGTTAATCTTCAGTTCCAGGGTCGGTTTGTTTCCATTTCTTTGAGGCCAATTCTTGGAATTTTTGCAGCTTATGTCATGGCTACAGCCTGGTCATCATGTAGTTAACTTCTTCCACCTGGTGGGGGTTTCAGTATCTATAAGACAACTCACAGAATATGGCTCAGAATATTGTCTATAGCCCTTAAGGAGGAAATAAAAGTCTCTGACCATGCTTAACGATTGAACTATTATTCTTTGGTCTCCTTTGACTGCTTTCCTCTGTTTATGCATTTTCTCACTTCTCTGATTAAACTTATTCTTTGGCTAAATTTTTTCCACAGACAAAAGACAGGCTGAGGACATGGTGGGGGATGGGGGGTAAGGACCATAGGGTCCTGCTCTGTTTCACCATCACCATACAAAGATATTATAGTTATTGACTATATTCCCCACGCTGTACATTTCATACCTGTGACATACATTTTGCAACTGGAAGTTTGTACCTCTTAACCTCCCTCTCCTATTTCTTTCTGCCCCCTATGCCCTCCCTTCTGCCAAATACCTGTTTGTTTTCTGTATCTATAACTTTGTTTCTCTTTTTCTTATGTTTGTTCATTTGTTTTGTTTTTTTAGATTCCACATATAAGTGAAATTGTATGATATTTGAAATAATTGACTTATTTCACTTAACATAATACCTTCTAGGTCCAAGCATGTTGTCCCAAATGGCAAGATTTCATTCTTTTCTATGGATGAGTAGCATTCCATTGTTTGTGTGTGTGTATGTATGTCTGTATATATATCAGATCTTCTTTTTCCCTTCATCTATTGATGGACATTTAGGTTGCTTCCATAGCTTGACTACTGTAAATAATGCTGCAATGAACAAGGGGATGTATATATCTCTTCGAATTAGTGGGTTTTGTTTTCTTCAGGTAACTATGCAAAGCTGGGTGGATTTAAAGCTTCAAGATAATAACTTCATCACTGGCCCATAGATTTAATCAAATTCTTAAAGGGGACTGGGACTCTAAATGTTAAAACTTCTACTCTTTATTTCTTTGTATTTGGGGAAGAGGATTATTTTATGTAGAGAGGAGCTGCCTCACAGGTGAAGACAAATGAGAATCTGGATATTCTGAAGTGTTTCCTTTTCTAGGTTCTGGTATCATACAAAGCAGACACACCAGTGATTCATCTATTGTGAATGTTCTGGAACTAAACTTCTGAAGTTATATGGTCCCATTTCTTTTCTTTTAATGTCCTGCTTCTTCTCTTTGGCTTTGTCTGCAAAGTGATCTCGTTTCTAGGATGGAATCATGAAGGGGACCAGGCTCCCCCAGGGCCCTCTCTGTGTGGCTCCCTTGCCCTCCTGGCCATGGTTGATGAAATGGTCAGGGACACCAGAAGACCTGAGCTGATCTGAGCAGCCTACCCCGACCAGGTAAGTGGTCCAGGTGTAAGAAGAGGGCACCTCCCTCAGGTGGTGAAGGGGGTCTATAGGAGCTGGGAGCTGCTGGCAGCTCCATTCCTTACAGTGAGAAGGAAGCCTCTTTGAAGAAAGAGGGAACTGAGCCAACACAGTGAGAAAAGTGCAGAGGAGTGGCAGGGTGTTCAGTCCTTGTGCCAGTGCCCCTGAAATGGCGGGACCACCCCCTTGTGAGAACATAGTGCTTATACGAATCAGGTTAAATTTCTTTTTCTTCTTCAGCTTATTCAGGTTGGTTTCCTATCACTGGTACCCAGTAGAGGCCTGCCTAGAGCACCCCCATTGTGCTGCTTTTTGTTTACCCCAGTTAGACAATGAATCTCCCAGGAATTCTGCAGCCACAGCTGTGAAAGAGTGATGGAACTTAGCTCTTAACATTGTCTGAGGAGTGAGTGGGGAATGTATGGAAAGCACTTAGCATGGTCCCTGTCATAAAATACACACTAGAAACAACTGTTGTTTACCCAGCATGGTAACATCAGTAGCCTGACTTGCCCCTAGGCTGTGCTCCATACATCAGATTCTCCCTGTGGTCCCGATGCTGCTCTGCCACACCGTTGGGCTTGCCCTTCTCACGTCACCCTGAGACTGTCAAGGATCAACAAGATTGGGGAGATAGCTATTAATCCACAACAGCAAGGCATCATTTCTTCAAAGATACTCACCTAAATTAAGTGCAGGTGTCTGTGCAGCAACCTTCAGCCTTTTAAGTTATGCAGTTTTCTCTTTATCATCAGCTGTGCATCCCTGCTGGTTTCTTCCACCTGGTACCACCATCAGCTGCTGAATCCCTGACGCCATTGCTCATTGGTGATGTCAACCCTGCCCATTGAGCCTATCTTATCAAGCTTTTCCTTTTGTTATGTTTCTTCCAAATCTTTTTTTAAAAAACATCTTTATTGGAGTATAATTACTTTACAATGGTGTGTTAGTTTCTGCTCTATAACAAAGTGAATCAGCTATACATATACATATGTCCCCATATCTCCTCCCTCTTGCATCTCCCTCCCTCCCACCCTCCGTTTCTTCCAAATCTTAATACATGTTTTTGCTTCTTGGCTCCTCATGTGAATAGTGTATGTATGTATTTCAGAAGATCAGTGTAATACTCTTCAATGAGAATTATAACTCTCATGAAGGCCAGTGTATTCTTACCAGTATGAGATAGGAAGCTAAGTCATAATCAGAAGGCTGCTTGGTGATACAGGAATCAGTGTAAGAGATGTAAGATGACCCCCTCCCCCATCTCACACACATACAGCTGTTTGACTCAGCCGTCATTGCTGTAGGCTTGAGAGGATAAAAGTAATTTGTTGTTCAGAAATGATTTTTGAACTAATAACAAACCAGACAGCTAAAGGTTAGTATAATGACTGCTACTTAGAATGAATAATTTAAAAATAAAACAAAATTGTTTTATGTGTCTGAACAACTATCTCTGCCTCATAAATACAAAGAAATAAGGATTGACTCAATCCCAAAACAAAACAGAAACCAACCAAACAAAAAGCCCTTACAAAGCAAGTGGGAGCAAGGGTTGTTTGAGAAAGGTTCCTATAATAATCAATAAACACATTATTAATAGGGAAGCAAATGGCTTCATATACATTGTATCTGGGTCAGTCAAGTGTAGCATTATCAATTTTATCCTTTCAGCCATGTGGTCTCCTAGTTTAGAGGAGTTGATCTAAACTGACCTTCTTAGATGAGTGGAGTAACTGTGCTGACTGGTCAGCTGTTCCAATCCCCTAGTCACCATTCGTGACACATTTCAAGCTGCATCAGTATGTGAGACAGTGTGGTGTCATAATAATACACCCAAGTTGCTCTCTTGTACCCCCACTCTCCCCTGTTTTCTAAGCTCACATATCCAACTGACCACTGGATAGTCCACATGGATGACCAGCTGGTACTTCAAGCATAACACATAAAAAACAGAATCCTTGATTTCTTCCTACAAAACCTACTCCTGCCTCTCTCTTTCCTAGTGCACCAAATGACACCCATTAGCCACCAATTTCTCAGGCCAAAGTCCTGAGTTACTCCTGCTGTCTCTCTTTTGCTGACAGCCCACAATCACTCCATCTGCTGTGCCTTTCCAGTACACCTCATTCCAGACGTCACATGTTAGCACCTACCATGCTTCCACCTGGTCCAAGCTTCCCTTGCCTCTTGGCTGCTCCTGCAGTAGCCCCCAAGCTTGTCTCTCTTCTGCCTCTTGGGCCCTAACTACTCTCCTCAGAGCAGCCAGAGGGATAGATTAAAAACATAAATCACCTCTCATCTTTCCCATACTCAAAGCGCACAATAAATATCGAGTATGCTCAAAATAGCATCCTGGTGACGTTTTCTCATTTACATTTTCTATAATTACCATGTGTAATTTTTATAACCTGAAAAACAATTTGGTTTTACACTTTGCTTTTATAAGGAATATAACATTTTGAATACAAATTAAAGAGAGCCTTTCTCGGTACAGTTTTCCTTTCTTTAATCACTTGATTTGATACACATAATCTGATCCTAATTTCAGAGGCTTCCTTGTGTTTTGACCCCTTCTATTAATAGTTAGATAAAAGATAACACACTAGGAAACAACAGAGTATAGTGAGAAAGGCATGGATTTTTAAACCATAATGCTTAGGATCTAGTTTATTGGACAATGGATTAGAAGAGTAGCTTTAGCCAGTTGACTTAAGTTTTCTGTCCCTCATCATAAAAAAAAATGCAACTAACAATATCTGGTCTCCCTACCACACAGGATTTTTGTGAAGATCAAACTGATATTTGAAAGTGTTTGGTAAAGTGTAAAACACTCAGTGAATGTTAGTTAAAAATAATAGAATTACACAATCATCACATGGTGAGTGGTAAAATCTACAGATGGAGTGATGAATTGCCTTACAACACTCGCTGAAGTAAATTAAGGATTCCATTGAGTACTGTATTTATCATATGCAATCTTAACCCAATATCCATATGCACAGAGGATGATTAGATTAGTGCATGTCAGATGCTAATTGAATAAAAATGGAAATGACAGATGTAGAGTTGGAGCTGCCCTGCTCACTGGAGGAGATAGTTGTATGAAGCTCAGAGAGACTCTGCCTGGTTCCGTCCATGGGATTTCTTATACACCTGGAGTGAGCGGCTAAGAGCACAGATGGAGGTGGGTGGAAACAGTGCCCAGAGCTGAATGGGGGGAGAAAGTGAGTGGGGAGAGAGGTTGTTGCACCTGTAGCCTCAATGGGGCAGCCGTGGGTTTGTTACTGAAAGTGAGGGTCCAGCTGCTTGCTGCTCAGAAGCCAATAAAGAAGTAAGTTGGTGGAAAGGAAAGTTTGCTTTATTTTGGATGCAGGCAACCAGGGGTGGGGGAGGGGAGTGCGGACTGCTGTCCAAAGGCTGATCCTCCCCAACTGACAATCAGTGGACAAGAGCTTTTATAGACAGAGGGAGGGGGCTACATGCAGAAATAGTGCAGTCAGCTCTGACGGTCATCTTGAAATTTGTCATGTGGTGGACTGATCAGCATCTTCTTGATTGTTTTAAGTACAGTTAGTCTTTAGTTCCAGGGTCGATTTTTTCCCATTTCTCTGAGGCCAATTCTTGGAATTGTGGCAGCTTATGTCATGGCTACAGTCTGGTCATTACGTAGTTAACTTCTTCCACCTGGTGGGGGTTTCAGTCTCTACAAGACAGCTCACAGGATACGGCTCAGAATATTATCTATAGCCCTTGAGGAGGAACTAAAAGTCCTTGACTACGCTTAACGACTCAACTATTATTATTTAGTCTTGTTGGACTGTTTTCCTTTGCTTCTGCATTTTCTCACTTCTCTGTTTAAACTTATTCTTTGGCTAAAATTTTTCTACACACAAAAAGCAGGCAGAGGACATGGGGAGGGGAAGCGGGAAGGACCATAGGGTCCTGCTTCATTTCAGGTTCACCTTGAGCAAAGGGCCCTGTGTTCAGAGGGTCTCACAGACACTGTGGGCCAGTCCTGGAAGCACAGCAGGTTATAGTGATGAGGCCTAAGGGAAAAGCCCTCAGCTCCCAGGAAAACTTCAAGTTGGAGCCTCAGAAGAAGGAGCAATAGAAGTTTTGAGATCTTTATTCAGTTTAAAGCAACCAAAATTTCACCGAGTACCAGGCACATGGCTAGATCTATTTATATTTGATCATATTTGATCCTTAAGCATACATTTTTAGGTAGGTATTCTCAATTTGCTGATGGGAAAACTCTAGACTCAGAGGAGTTAGAGAAGTTTTTCAAGATCATCCTACTAGTAGGTGAACAATCTGGGCTTGAAATTCAGTTCTGTTGGCTCCTTTATACCACATCGTCTTGAGCACCAGTGAGCTTCTGTGTAGCAGAGGCCTTGACTCTGGCCAATTAATGATTCTCAGAGACATACCCTGTTGACCTTTCCAGGGGTGTTGGCAGAATCTTTGATACCAGGTGTGGTGATCTTGGAAGGAATGCAGCCCAGCAATATGTGGACCTGTGATCTGCTTTCTTTAACAAAAGACACTGAGATTTTTTGGCTCAGCATCTCTGAAAGATTATTGTGATTTTTTTCAAGTCACATATTTTATTGATAAATAAATATTTTGCTATTTTGAAGATAATCTTTACAGTACCTCAAAGAACCTCATCAAATCAGTGTGTATTAATGTAAGAAACTGAGATTTTTGGCTTCACTAAGAGCTCGTGTGGTTTCATTCAGATGGAGGTAAATGGCATGTAATTCATGACCTGCTTCATGGAGCCAGGGACGTGGTTTGACAAGGACACCACTTCATTATTGTATTTCTGCTCCAAGTCACAAAACAGAACTCATGAGTTCACTGAGATCTTTTCAGTCATGTGTGTCTTCTTTTCAAATGCTTCCAGAGAAGATTTTTGTACTGGGGCAAATCCGCAAATCCAAGAGTTAGTAAAATCCCAGTCTTTCCAAATCTAGTTTTCTTTTCACAAAGATTCACATTGTCTGATGTACCAGGGATAGACATAAGGTACTGCTTTAAATATTTTGGGCTTCATATTTTTATTGGGAAAAAACTTTTAACACCTAAAGCACTGAGACTTTTTAATTTATCTTCAGGTATAGAAGTAAAATCTGAAAATATAGACATTTTTATCATACTTTATTTTCTTTGGCATTTTATAACTAAACTCTTTAAAACAAATTTGTAAAAATTGTGTGTCCATAAATATAATGACAGCTTAGGGTCTCAGTAATTCTTTTCAAAGGAAAACTATTCTGTATATCTTAGCAAGGAAATAATGATGGGTATAAATTAACCGACCATGTACAGAACAGAGAGTGTACTGCTATTCTGTATTATCTGAAGTCAACAAGGCTTTAATAACTTAATTTGTTATAAATGGAATATTCATCACAAAATCATGTTTCAAGACATCTAAAAGAAATTAAATTTAAAAATTTGGCATCTGTTTTATATGGCCCTTGATGTCAATCCATGGATCTCATGCCACAGTTTAAGAAATGATGTTTTAGAGGCAAACCAAGCATTTGATTTATTATAGGAAAAGCTAATTTTCATGATCTCTAAGATGGACCCTTTCTACTGTAAGAACCCTTAATTGTGTGATTCATTTGTGTAAGTCAATTGCCTTATCTGATTGAAATCAAGGATAGCAGTTACTTTATTGTATGACAGCGTGAGGAATGCCTTTATTTTAGACAATAGTGTATAGTTTGCAGTGAGTTTACAGGTTATTTATTTTTATTATTATTTTGTACATGGTAAGGTTGCGTTTCAGTAATCTCTTCTGTGTAACAGAACATGACCACATTTAATGACTTTAAACAACACTGAATCTTTCTTGGGTTTCCTTGGTGATCTTTTGCCACACCCGGATCCATCACAGCCACCCGGGTGGCACTGGGGAGACCCTCTTCAGAGTGGAGCCAGGCCCCTTAGGAGGTAGGGGAGGGAGGGGAACACCCAGAGTGAGAGCCTTTGCCTCTGTCACACTTGCTGATACCCCACTGGCCATGGCGAGTCACATGGCGGAGTGTAATTTACATGCTGCAAATACTGTGAGGTGAGGTTCGCTGGTGTCTGCAGTGTCAGGGCTCCCAGAGATCACTGTTTATCACCTAGCATCTGTTCACCTTTCCCCCATACCCTAGTAACAAGAGTCCTGGTTTTAAACAGGATACAAGGCCACATAGAATAAAGACTGCTTTTGCTACCATAGAAAAAGGTAAGGATTGTGGTTGGCAAGTTACACTTTTGGGCCATGGGATTCCAGCAAAAGTGTTGTGTGTGGCCTCAGGGGACTGTCTTTATCACACATCTATTGTTGTGAGACAAATCCCCCCAAACTTAGGGGCTGGAAGTAACAAACATTCCTTTTCTCACAGATTCTGAGAGTCAGGATTTGGGAGCAGCTAAGGTAGATGACTTTGGCTTAGAGTGCTTCCTGTGGTCGCAGTCAAGGTATCAAGAAGGGCAGCCATCCTGTGGGAGTCAGCTGGGGCTGGAGCATCTCGCCCACGGGGGCTCCTGCACATGGCTGTTGACGGAAGCCTCAGTTCCTCCTCAAATGGACTTTTCCATAGGGCTTCCTGAGTGGCCACTGGCTAGCCTCTTGTCATGGAAGTTAGTTCCCCCAGAGTGAGTGATACAAAGAAGAATCAAAGTGTCTTTTATGACCAAACCTTGTAAGCCACAGGTCATGACTTCTGTCCTCAGTGGGTCACACAGACCAACCCTGAGGGTGGAGGGGAGCACACGAGGGTGTGACCACCAGGAGGCAGGGGTCACAGGGGGCCACCTTAAGGCTGCCGACCACAGTGTCCTTAGAGGAAAGGTGTATGTGTTCCTTCTTATTCTGAGCTTCTAGAATTCCTCAATACTGTATTCTAAGCAGTCATGTGAGACAACGCTGAGCAAACTAATTCTATACAAAACATTCTCCACAGTGTAGGCAAGCTCCAATTTATATGTAGTCTTCATTCTCATTAGGGAAAAAAAACAGAAAAGAAATTATTTCCTGGGCTCTTTGGTGGGGCTAATGGCGGACTATGGGAGGGCCCATGTCAAGGAGTACTTCCCAGAACTTCTGCTGCCAGTGTCCTTGTCCCCACAGTGAGCCACAGCCACCACGTGTCTCTGCAGGAGACCCTCCAACACTACCAGATTATCTCAAGGTGTGAGCCTCTGGGATTTTGAGATGGAACCCACATACTGGCTGGTCACAGTTCTCCCAATGACCAGCCTCTGTTAGCAAGTCCCACACCTGGGAACATTCGCCAAGCAGTGTGAAGTGCAATTTGATTTAGTTGAAGATAAAATATTGGGAGTGGAGTCTCTCTACCCACTACCAGTCCTTCCAATCAGGAAACTTGAACAAGCCTCTTAGATAGCCTCATCAACCAGAGAGCAGACAGCAGAAGCAAGAAGAACCACAATCCTACAGCCTGTGGAACAAAAACCACATTCACGGAAAGATAGACAAGAAGAAAAGGCAGAGGGTTATGTACCAGATGAAGGAACAAGATAAAACCCCAGAAAAACAACTAAATGAAGTGGAGACAGGCAACCTTCCAGAAAAAGAATTCTGAATAATGATAGTGAAGATGATCTAGGACCTCAGAAAAAGAATGGAGGCAAATATCAAGAAGATGCAAGAAATGTTTAACAAGACCTAGAAGAATTAAAGAACAAACAAACAGAGATGAACAATACAATAACTGAAATGAAAACTACACTACAAGGAATCAATAGAATAACTGAGACAGAAGAACGGATAAGTGACCTGGAAGACAGAATGGTGGAATTCACTGCTGCAGAACAGAATAAAGAAAAGAGAATGAAAAGAAATGGAGACAGCCTAAGAGACCTCTGGGACAACATTAAATGCAACAACACTCGCATTATAGGGGTCCCAGAAGGAGAAGAGAGAGAGAAAGGACTTGAGACAATATTTGAAGAGATTATAGTCAAAAACTTCCCTAACATGGGGAAAGAAATTACAACCCAAGTCCAGGAAGTGCAGAGAGTCCCATACAGGATAAACCCAAGGAGAAACACATGGAGACACATGGTAATCAAATTGGCAAAAATTAAAGACAAAGAAATATTATTGAAAGCAGCAAAGGAAAAACAATAAATAACATACAAGGGAACTCCCATAATGTTAACAGCTGATTTCTCAGCAGAAACTCTATAAGCCATAAGACAGTGGCATGATATACTTAAAGTGATGAAAGGGAAGAACCTACAACCAAGATTACTCTACCTGGCAAGGATCTCATTCAGATTTGATGGAGAAATCAAAAGCTTTACAGACAAAAGCTAAGAGAATTCAGCACCACCAAACCAGCTCTACAACAAACGTTAAAGGAACTTCTCTAAGCGGGAAACACAAGGGAAGAAAAGGACCTACAAAAACTAAACCAAAACAATTAAGAAAATGTTAACAGGAATATACATATCGATAATTACCTTAAACGTGAATGGATTAAATGCTCCAACAAAAGACACAGGCTTGCTGAATGAATACAAAAACAAGACCCATATATATGCTGTCGACAAGAGACCCACTTCAGACCTAGGGAAACATAGAGACTGAAAGTGAGGGGATGGAAAAGGATATTCCATGCAAATGGAAATAAAAGAAAGCTGGAGTAGCAATACTCATATTAGAAAAAATAGACTTTAAAATAAAGAATGTGGCAAGAGACAAGGAAGGACACTACATAATGATGAAGGGATCAATCCAAGAAGAAGATATAACAATTGTAAATAAATATGCACCCAACATAGGAGCACCTCAATACATAAGGCAACTGCTAACAGCTATAAAAGAGGAAATTGACAGTAACACAATAATAGTGGGGGACTTTAACACCTCACTTACACAATCGACATATCATCCAAACAGAAAATTAATAAGGAAATACAATCTTTAAATTACACAATAGACCAGGCAGATTTAATAGATATTTATAGGACATTCCATCCAATAATAGCAGATTACAATTTCTTCTCAAGTGTCTATGGAACATTCTCCAGGATAGATCATATCTTGGGTCACAAATCAAGCCTCAGTAAATTTAAGAAAATTGAAATCATATCAAGCATCTATTCTGACCAGAACTCTATGAGATTAGAAATGAATTACAGGGGAAAAAATGTGAAAAACACAAACACATGGAGGCTAAACAATAAGTTACTAAATAAACAAGAGATCACTAAAGAAATCAAAGAGGAAATCAAAAAATACCCAGAGACAAATGACAATGAAATCGTGACAATCCAAAACCTATGGGATGCAGCAAAAGCAGTTCTAAGAGGGAAGTTTATAGCTGTACAAGCCTATCTCAAGAAACAAGAAAAATCTCAAATAAACAATCTAACCTTACACCTAAAGGAACTAGAGAAAGAAGAACAAACAAAACCCAAAGTTAGCAGAAGGAAAGAAATCATAAAGATCAGAGCAGAAATAAATGAAATAGAAACAAAGAAAACAATAGCAAAGATCAATAAAACTAAAAGCTGCTTCTTTGAGAAGATAAACAAAATTGATAAACCATTAGCTAGACTCATCAAGAAAAAGAGGGAGGGCACAGTGGTTGAGAGTCTGCCTACTGTTGCAGGGAGACATGGGTTCGTGCCCCGGTCCGGGAAGATCCCACATGTCACGGAGAGGCTAGGCCTGTGAGCCATGGCCGCTAAGCCTGCATGTCTGGAGCCTGTGCTCTGCAACGGGAGAGGCCACAATGGTGAGAGGCCCACGTACCA
>NW_020172272.1:523716-523988 GCF_003031525.2 Neophocaena asiaeorientalis asiaeorientalis
AAACAAAAGTCCAGGACCAGATGGCTTCACAGGTGAATTTTATCAAACATTTAGAGAAGAGCTAACACCCATCCTTCTCAAACTGTTCCAAAAAACTGCAGAGGAAGGAACACTCCCAAACTCATTCAATCAGGCCACCATCACCCTGACACCAAACCAGAAAAAGATAGTACAAAAAAGGAAAATTACAGACCAATATCACTGATGAATATAGATGCAAACATCCTCAACAAAATACTAGCAAACAGAATCCAACTACATATTAAAAGGAT
>NW_020172272.1:524071-524508 GCF_003031525.2 Neophocaena asiaeorientalis asiaeorientalis
AATGATGAAAAATCTGAAAGAGAAATTAAGGAAACACTCCCATTTACCACTGCAACAAAAAGAATAAAACACCTAGGAATAAACCTAACTAGGGAGACAAAAGACCTGCATGCAGAAAACTATAGGTCACTGATGAAAGAAATTAAAGATGATATTGACAGATGGAGAGATATACCATGTTCTTGGATTGGAAGAATCAATACTGTGAAAATGACTCTACTACCCAAAGCCATCTACAGAGTCAATACAATCCCTATCAAATTACCAATGGAGGGCTTCCCTGGTGGCGCAGTGGTTGAGAGTCTGCCTGCCGATGCAGGGGACACGGGTTTGTGCCCTGGTCCAGGAGGATCCCACATGCCGTGGAGCAGCTGGGCCTGTGAGCTATGGCCACTGAGCCTGCGCATCCGGAGCCTGTGCTCTGCAACAGGAGAGGC
>NW_020172272.1:525165-608720 GCF_003031525.2 Neophocaena asiaeorientalis asiaeorientalis
GCAAAAAAAAAAAAAAAAAAAAAATTACCAATGGTATTTTTTACAGAACTAGAACAAAAAATCTTAAAAATTATATGGAGGCACAATAGACCCCGAATAGCTAAAGCAGTCTTGAGGGAAAAAAACAGAGCTGGAGCAATCAGACTCTCTGACTTCAGTCTATACTACAAAGCTACATTCATTAAGACAATATGGTACTGGCACAAAAACAGAAACATAGATCAATGGAACAAGATAGAAAGCCCAGAGATAAAACCACGCACCTATGGTCAACTAGTCTATGATAAAGGAGGCAAGGATATAAAAGGGTGAAAAGGCAGTCTCTTCAATAAGTTGTGTTGGGAAAACTGGGCAGCTACATATAAAAGAATGAAATTAGAACACTCCCTAACACCATACACAAAAATAAACTCAAAATCGATTAGATACCTAAATGTAAGAGCAGACACTGTAAAACTCTTGGAGGAAAACATAGGAAGAACACTCTTTGACATAAATCATAGCAAGATCTATTTTGATCTACCTCCTAGAGTAATGGAAATAAAAACAAAAATAAACAAATGAGACCTAATGAAACTTAAAAGCTTTTGCACAGCAAAGGAAACCATAAAAAGCCGCTCCGCGGCATGTGGGATCTTCCCGGACTGGGTCACGAACCCGTGTCCCCTGCATCAGCAGGCAGACTCTCAACCACTGCGCCACCAGGGAAGCCCCACAGCAAGATCTTTTTTGATCCACGTCCTAGATTAATGGAAATAAAAACAAAAATAAACAAATGGAACCTAATGAAACTTCAAAGCTTTTGCACAGCAAAGGAAACCATAAACAAAATGAAAAGACAACCCTCAGAATGGGAGAAAATATTTGCAAATGCATCAATGGACAAAGGATTGATCTAGAAAATATATAAACAGCTTATGCAGCTCAATATTAAAAAAACGAACACCCAATCCAAAAATGGGCAGAAGACCTAAATAGACATTTCTCCAAAGAAGACGTACAGATGGCCAAGAAGCACATGAAAAGCTGCTCAACATCACTAATTATTAGAGAAATACAAATCAGAACTACCATGAGGTATCATCTCACACCAGTTAGAATGGGCATCATCAGAAAATCTATAAACAACAAAAGCTGGAGAGGGTGTGGAGAAAAGGGAACCCTCTTGCACTGTTGGTAGGAATGTAAATTGATAGAGCCACTGTGGAGAACAGTAAGGAGGTTCCTTAAAAAACTGAAATTAGAATTACCATATGATCCAGCAATCCCACTACTGGGCATATACCCAGAGAAAACAATAATTCAAAAAGACACATGCACCCCACTGTTCACTAAAGATGTCACCAGAAAACTACTAGAGCTAATCAATGAATTTGGTAAAGTTGCAGGATACAAAATTAATGCACAGAAATCTCCTGCATTCCTATATATTAATGATGAAAAATCTGAAAGAGAAATTAAGGAAACACTCCCATTTACCACTGCAACAAAAAGAATAAAACACCTAGGAATAAACCTAACTAGGGAGACAAAAGACCTGCATGCAGAAAACTATAGGTCACTGATGAAAGAAATTAAAGATGATATTGACAGATGGAGAGATATACCATGTTCTTGGATTGGAAGAATCAATACTGTGAAAATGACTCTACTACCCAAAGCCATCTACAGAGTCAATACAATCCCTATCAAATTACCAATGGAGGGCTTCCCTGGTGGCGCAGTGGTTGAGAGTCTGCCTGCCGATGCAGGGGACACGGGTTTGTGCCCTGGTCCAGGAGGATCCCACATGCCGTGGAGCAGCTGGGCCTGTGAGCTATGGCCACTGAGCCTGCGCATCCGGAGCCTGTGCTCTGCAACAGGAGAGGCCACAACAGTGAGAGGCCCGCGTACCGCAAAAAAAAAAAAAAAAAAAAATTACCAATGGTATTTTTTACAGAACTAGAACAAAAAATCTTAAAAATTATATGGAGGCACAATAGACCCCGAATAGCTAAAGCAGTCTTGAGGGAAAAAAACAGAGCTGGAGCAATCAGACTCTCTGACTTCAGTCTATACTACAAAGCTACATTCATTAAGACAATATGGTACTGGCACAAAAACAGAAACATAGATCAATGGAACAAGATAGAAAGCCCAGAGATAAAACCACGCACCTATGGTCAACTAGTCTATGATAAAGGAGGCAAGGATATACAATGGAGAAAAGACAGTCTCTTCAATAAGTTGTGTTGGGAAAACTGGGCAGCTACATATAAAAGAATGAAATTAGAACACTCCCTAACACCATACACAAAAATAAACTCAAAATCGATTAGATACCTAAATGTAAGAGCAGACACTGTAAAACTCTTGGAGGAAAACATAGGAAGAACACTCTTTGACATAAATCACAGCAAGATCTTTTTTTTTTTTTTGCGGTATGTGGGCCTCTCACTGTTGTGGCCTCTCCCGTTACGGAGCACAGGCTGCGGACACGCAGGCTCAGCAGCCATGGCTCACGGGCCCAGCCGCTCCGCGGCATGTGGGATCTTCCCGGACTGGGTCACGAACCCGTGTCCCCTGCATCAGCAGGCAGACTCTCAACCACTGCGCCACCAGGGAAGCCCCACAGCAAGATCTTTTTTGATCCACGTCCTAGATTAATGGAAATAAAAACAAAAATAAACAAATGGAACCTAATGAAACTTCAAAGCTTTTGCACAGCAAAGGAAACCATAAACAAAATGAAAAGACAACCCTCAGAATGGGAGAAAATATTTGCAAATGCATCAATGGACAAAGGATTGATCTAGAAAATATATAAACAGCTTATGCAGCTCAATATTAAAAAAACGAACACCCAATCCAAAAATGGGCAGAAGACCTAAATAGACATTTCTCCAAAGAAGACGTACAGATGGCCAAGAAGCACATGAAAAGCTGCTCAACATCACTAATTATTAGAGAAATACAAATCAGAACTACCATGAGGTATCATCTCACACCAGTTAGAATGGGCATCATCAGAAAATCTATAAACAACAAAAGCTGGAGAGGGTGTGGAGAAAAGGGAACCCTCTTGCACTGTTGGTAGGAATGTAAATTGATAGAGCCACTGTGGAGAACAGTAAGGAGGTTCCTTAAAAAACTGAAATTAGAATTACCATATGATCCAGCAATCCCACTACTGGGCATATACCCAGAGAAAACAATAATTCAAAAAGACACATGCACCCCACTGTTCATTGTGGCACTATTTACAATAGCCAGGTTATGGGAACAACCTACATGCCCAGTTACAGATGACTGGATAAAGAAGATGTGATACATATATACAATGGAATATTACTCAGCCATAAAAGGGAACGAAATTGGGTCATTTGTTGAGACGTGGATGGATCTAGAGACTGTAATATACAGTGAAGTAAGTCAGAAAGATAAAAACAATTATTGTATATTAGTGCATATATGTGGAACCTAGAAAAATGGTGCAGATGAACTGGTTGGCAGGACAGAAATTGAGACACAGATGTAGCGAACAAACATATGGACAACAAGTGGGGAAAGGCCAGGGGTTGGGGGTAGTGGTGTGACCAATTGGGAGATTGGGATTGACATGTATACACTGATGTGTATAAAATGGATGACTAATAAGAACCTGCTGTATAAAAAAATAAAATTAAAAAATTAAAAAAAATGTGAACTCTTTTGGAAATTAAAAAAAATGAAATTATTTCCTAAAACTAGAAACAGTTATGACAATATTTACTGAGAAGTCATTCTCTAACCTGCTATGAGGGTTTTTGGGTTGCTTGAAAACAATTTAAAGAACATGGCCTGAAACTGAAACATTGCTGTCTTATTCATATTCATTGCAGAAATAATTACAGATTATTGTTGTCAAACTTGTCTTAAAAAAAAAAAACCCAAAACTGGGGCAGTGTAAACTGTGTAGTATGAAAATGAATTTTCATATTGACCAGTCTGCTAGTGCTTTCCTGCTGTGCTCATGGTGGAGCTCTTGAGTAAATCCTATCTCTAACATGTCTAAGAAAATGCTGATACTGTTCCCATAATTATTAAAGAAAAAGTCACGTTCCATATTGGTGTTTTGCCCACGGTAAATTTTGATGATTTGATTCTAGCGGTGGATAAAAGCATCTCTTTCAGGTCAAGGATTCAGGGTTTCAGACCCCAGTTTGACCTTCTCCGAATCATGTGTCCTTACATGCTCACCCGTAAGATGGGAGTAATACTGCGTCAGAGGACTTTGTGTGTAATACAAGGTACATAGGATCATAGTAAACACTCAATAAATTGAACTATCATTAGCTCAATGCTCTTTAAATCTTTATGGATTAATGGCTTTGGTGAATGCTTAGCATATTTCCTATAATAAGATTTTTCCTTTAAGGCAATTTTGTGTGTGTGTGTGTATGTGTGTGTGTGTGTGTGTGTGTGTGTATGTATGTTTAAAAAGAAGAGATTAAAGCACAAAATGAACTAGGATTAATAAAATGTGTTTCCTTTTAGATGGTCTCTTTTGTTGGAAAATTTAACAGTTTGAGTTGTGTTAATACAAGCAAATATCTCAAAACCATCCATCTATCCATTTATCCAGCCAGCTAGTCGTTTACCCAACATTTATAAAGTGTCCATTATGTGGTGAGCACTAAAAAGTGAAGAATAAGATATTGCCCCTGCCTTCCAGGGTTGCACAAGCTAGTGAAGATTTATATCAAAGAGAGATACAAACAAATAATAAAAGCAGAGTGTCAGTCGCTGCATTTCTAACATATCTGGGCTGAGCTTCATCCCACAGGAGGTACTCACCCAGGAAGAAGCCTTAAGTGCCGAGGGGAGGCTTCCTGAGGGGTTAGTGCTTCATCTGGGTCTTGGAAGGTGAAGAATAGCTTCCCAAATGGCTAGGGAAGAGAGGACTTTCTGGGCAGAAGCTGTAGCCTGTGAGGAGGCAAGAAGGATGGAAGAACACAGTATATTCCAAGGAGCTACCCTGGTTTGGAATGGATGCCAGGACTGTGGAGGCTTGAAGGGTGGCAGCCAGGGTGCGGCTGGAGAGTAGAATGGCCAGATTACAAAAGAGCACATACGCCACGAGAAAGAAGGTGAACTTTACCTTGTAGGTGTTGGTGAAACATAAGGGATTTTTTAAGAGAGAGACATGATCAGATTAGTGGTGGCAGTGTGACAGATAGACGAGAGACCTCGACAGAGGCTACTGCAAGCATCCAGAGCAGCCTGACCAGAAGCTGAGCTAAGATAGTCGTTGTGGATATAGAGGTGAGAAAATATGTCTGACTGTAGTGTGGTGGGGGGCGGTGAGGATACTGGAGGAAGAATTCTTCAAGGACTCCTGGGTTTTGGTTCGGGATACAGAGCGTGGCAGTGCCAGTCCCAAGACAATAACATACAAAGAGGGTAGGGATGTGGGGGAAGAAGGGATGCTGTGTGTCATTTCGGACTTCAGTGACAGGTCTCATGTGTCAGGGCTGGTCCGAGTGGAGGTGTCCTGTACCAGTTGGATAAAGGAATTTGACTCAGGGCTGGGCAGAGTCTCAGTTCAAACACCTTTTCAGCAAGCAGCAGCACACACATGGCACCGAACCTGGACACTGCTCCTAGCAGAACTGAAAGAGGAAAGGTCTGTTGACCTCCTGATCTTTATTGCACATAATTGGCTGCTATTTTTAACTGACCCATGTTTAACTTTTTAGCCCCACCTTCTACTATTTTTTCACATTCATCTTTTATACCTGTCACATCAAACCTTGTGCAGGTTTCTGGATACTTTACAACATTTTATGAATATATCATGCTATTCCAAGTTTAGTGTTCATGTCTGTCTTTTCTGAATTCTCTTCTTACTTTTTGCATCTAATCAAAATTCTACTCCATCATTACCTCCTCTAGGAAGCCTGCCTGGATTCCTCATCATTTTTAGATAACTTCTTATGAACAGCTCTTAAGTCAAGGGCATGACCAACTTTATATCATTCCAGGACAATATTTATAAATATTACATTATAATTTTAATATTTTATATAAATAAAACATTTACTATTTACAATATCCCATGTAAATGATTTACCTATAAATATTAGTGAGAGTATATTATACTTATTTTTTAGACCTACTTTTTTCAACAAACAATGTTTCATAAACATTTTCCATATCAGTAAACACATGGCTTCACTCTTCTTTACAGCTATATGGTGTTTTGTATATTGTGAGCATTTATTATATGCAATGGGTTTTTTTGAATAGTACTTATTTCCCTATCCTTCTAATTTAAATTCACTTCTCCATCTTTTCCCACAGATGGTAAGGTCCTTGCTCACAGAGGCTGGGTTTCATTGGGAGGCCGTTCCCCATGGGTTGCTGTCTCCTGCACACATTGAGAGCATCAGTGCTGACAGCCTTCTTCCTGGACTATTTCTGTAAAGAATATTTGCACAGAAGACAGCCTTGGAAGGTAGAGTTGCCCCCTCCGGAGCAGAGGGCAGGCCTGATCACTGCTGAGAATGATGAGGACAATGTTACCCTCCAGTACAAAGTCAGGCAGGCTTGCTTGCAGCTTATAAAAGATTTGGGTTTCCGAGGCTCCGAGTTTCTTTTTAAATTTAATTTATTTTTTATACAGCAAGTTCTTATTAGTTGTCTATTTTGTACATATTAGTGTATATATGTCAATCAAAATCTCACCTGAGTTTCTTGATTATGACCCAAGCCTAAAGGAAATTAGGGAGTGACTGGAACTGACGTAAGTAGAAAGCTCAGGCTGCCTGCTGTCCTTTAAGTAGCAAGGTCCATTGTCTCCAACTCAGTGGTCTCCTGGCCTCTGCTAGCATCTATGAAACTACCACAGGCTCACCTGTCAGCTTGCAAGTAGGATCATATCTCAGACCTTTCACAGTTTTTCTCTCAGTACTTACTTTTATTATTATTGTTAACAAAGCTAATGCTTACTAAATCTTTACTATGGGCTAAATATTACATGTATTTTTCTCTCAGTGGTCACACAATTATGAGTAGAATGTTATTTCTCCATTTTATAGATAAGCAAACTGCATGGAGATGCAAAAGATAAAAGAAATGTTCACATATTGAGGTATGGGGAAGTCATTCTGGGTTATACATGAGTTAACTTGAATTTTTTGCTAACTAGAACAGCCGGTTTGTGACCTATAAGGAATACATTGGATATCTGCTTTAATTATTATTTATTTATTTATCTATCTATCTATTTAATTATTTTTGGCTGGGTTGGGTCTTCATTGCTGTGTTCTGGATTTCTCTAGTTGTGGCGAGCAGGGGCTACTCTTTGTTGTGGTGCGTGGGCTTCTCATTGCAGTGGCTTCTCTTGTTGCAGACCACAGGCTCTAGGTGCATGGGCTTCAGTAGTTGTGGCACATGGGCTCAGTAGTTGTGGCTTGTGGGCTCTAGAGTGCAGGCTCAGTAGTGGTGGCGCATGGGCTTAGTTGCCTTGAGGTATGTGGGATCTTCCTGCACCAGGGCTTGAACCCACGTCCCCTGCATTGGCAGGCAGATTCTTAACCACTGCACCACCAGGGAAGTCTCTGCTTTAATTATTGAAGAAAAGGGCTCCTTGACAAGAAGTAAAGAATGTCCATGTTAAAAATAAAGATCAAATGCCTCCCTTCCTGGGATGCCAATGTTGGTCCTCCTTTGATGACAAGACTCCTTTCCAAGGTGCCAGGGCCATACTGACTTGCTGTGTACTTGCTGATCTGGTTTCTGAAATCTTGAAGAAATGTATCCCTGACTTGTTTGATGTTCTTTGTTCTAACAAGACATAAAACTGTGCTGAAAACCATGCTTTTCCAGAGCAGTTCCTCAGAGTAATCTGAGAGGCTGTCTTCCAGACTACAGTACTCAGTTTGGCTCAGATAAAACTCTTTTTTATTACTGTTATAGATTGCTTATTGATTATTTTCATTGACATAAATAACATGCCAAGGTCACATCATCAGGAAATGATGGAGTCCAGAGTCAAACCAGGTCTTTCGGGGCTTCCCCGGTGGCACAGTGGTTGAGAATCCGCCTGCCAATGCAGGGGATGCAGGTTCGTGCCCCAATCTGGGAGGGTCCCATATGCCGTGGAGTGGCTGGGCCCGTGAACCATGGCCACTGTGCCTGCACGTCCGGAGCCTGTGCTCCGCAATGGGAGAGGCCACAACAGTGAGAGGCCCGCGTACTGCAAAAAAACCCAAAAAACCAAAACAAAAAAACAGGTCTTTGGGATCCCAAGTATGACCTTGGCATATCACTACAGAATGTCTTAATGTATAAATCATTCTGGGAAAAGTTACTACTGTGACTGGGCCGATTTCTTAACACAGATGAATGAATTCTTTGATTTAAAGAAAATAAGCAATAAGGTGAACGTATGTGTGTGGGTTTATCTCTGGGCTTTCTATCCTGTTCCATTAATCTATATTTCTGTTTTTGTGCCAGTACCATACTCCCTTGATTACAGTAGCTTTGTAGTATAGTCTGAAGTTAGGGAGCCTGATTCCTCCAGCTCCATTTTTCTTTCTCAAGATTGCTTTGGCTATTCAGGATCTTTTGTGTTTCCATACAAATTGTAAAATTTTTTGTTCTAGTTCTGTTAAAAATGCCATTGGTAGTTTGATAGGGATTGCACTGAATCTGTAGATTGCTTTGGGTAGTATAGTCATTTTCACAATGTTGATTCTTCCAATCCAAGGACATGGTATATCTCTCCATCTGTTTGTATCATCTTTGGAGGCAAGAATATAAAATGGAGAAAAGATAGCCTCTTCAATAAGTGGTGCTGGAAAAACTGGACAGCCATGAAAAAGAATGAAATTAGAACACTTCTTAACACCATACAAAAATATAAGCTCAAAATGGATTAAAGACCTAAATGTAAGGCCAGACACTATAAAACTCTTAGAGGAAAACAAAAGGCAGAACACTTTATGACATAAATCACAGCAAGATCCTTTTTGACCTACATCCTAGAGTAATGGAAATAAAAACAAAATTAAACAAATGTGACTTAATGAAACCTGAAAGCTTTTGCTCCGCAAAGGAAACCATAAACAAGACAAAAAGACAACCCTCAGAATGGGAAAAAATATTTGCAAATGGAGCAACTGTCAAAGGATTAATCTCCAAAATATACAAGCAGCTCATGCAGCTCAATATAAGGAAAAACCAAACAGCCCAATCCAAAAATGGGTGGAAGACCTAAATAGACATTTCTCCAAAGAAGATATACAGATTGCCAACAAACACATGAAAGGATGCTCAACATCACTAATCATTAGAGAAATGTAAATCAAAACCACAATGAGGAAGAGGGAGGGGATATGGTGACATATGTATTTATATAGCTGATTCACTTTGTTGTACAGCAGAAACTAACACACAAGTGTAAAGCAATTATACTCCAATAAAGATGTTAAAAAAATAAAGAAAATAAACACAGGGGAGGGAGATATGTTGGCATAAGGAGGCCTCCCTCACACTCGTCAAATCAGACGACAGATGCCCTGCATGCATCTTCAGCCCGGCTGAGGAGAATAGAGTGTGTGTTGGGCCTAATCCCTGCTCTCAAGAGTCTTGTAGTCTTGTTTGGAAGGTGAAATTTACCCACAGGGAGCAATTAGAAGGTAAGACAGTATTATTATTATTTTTTTGGTACGCGGGCCTCTCTCTGTTGTGGCCTCTCCCGTTGCAGAGCACAGGCTCCGGACGCACAGGCTCAGCAGCCTTGGCTCATGGGCCCAGCCGCTCCGCGGCATGTGGGATCTTCCCGGACCGCAGCACGAACCTGTGTCCCCTGCATCGGCAGGCAGACTCTCAACCACTGCGCCACCAGGGAAGCCTGGTAAGACAGTATTTAATTAAGCTCCACATTGAATTCAAGCAATAAGAAAATCATCACTTGAAAGAGGAGAGGTCGGTGAGGGCTGGATTCATTCGGGAGAGATTCACACAGGAGGCAGGGCCCGGAGAGGGACAGTCAGCGACAGTTGGGATTAAAACCTGAAGAAAAAACTCGAGGAGAAAGTCATGCACTTGCTGTGTGTTACAGGAAAAGTATGTTCTCTTCCTGCTTTTCTCCATATATGATAATAATTCTTTGCACTTTTGTGTCTTTCAAAAAATCACAACATACAAGCACCGGGAAAAAAAATCCCAAACATACTCACACAAAGAAACAAAACCCACCAAGATATTTTCTCATTTGCACTTAACTCAGAGTTTGGGAGCATTTTCTCCCAGTGTGGATGCTGCCACAGGCTCCTGACATTCTGAGCTTGATTGGATTCCTGCAGTGCCTTCTACTTCAGACTACCTTTTTTAGGCCACTTGAACGTTTTTCAATTTATTCAGCAGAATATATCAGCCTGTCAGCTGTGGAGAGTTGGTGCCCGCAGAAGATATATCTTTCTTCTGCAGGTGGCACTGGCTGCCAGTTTTTCTTTGGGATGAGCTCTTGCTCTGAAGAAGCCCTCCATGGTCTGAGCACAGTCACATTTGAGCCAATCTCCTTTCCTGCCCACTGCTCTCTCTGCATAATGACCCTACCTGCTGTGTATGAGGAGAGAAAGCCCATGGAGTTCTTCTTTGCTTTGTGATTAGCAAATCACTTTTTGCTTAAACTGGGTCATCCCATCTCTTTTTACTTGCCTGAGAAGTTTATCTGCCTCTCTCATTCCCTAGATGTTGATATCAATGTCACTTTGTTTCAGATTGTGTCCCCTGAGTCCTTGAAGCTCCTGCTGTCTTCCCTTTGATGACTTGCCATCTACTCTGCAGAATGGCTTCGTTCTCCTGCTGTCAGTTCTCGTCACAGAGGCAGTCTGGTTCAGGTGAACTACCACGTGCCTTCCCCTCTGGGCTGCAGTGAGGAAGTGGGAAGATGTCCTCAGGGACGGTCAGAGACCTCTGGAAGGTGTCTCCATCACTCCTGGTAGCACATGACAGAGCCTGAAAGCAAAATATACCCACGGCTGTCAGTTTCACTAAGTGAACTTTATAAGGTGATACTGACATCAGAGTAGTAAATGGAAGAAGGAAAGGACTTCTCTTTTCTGGGTTTTCCTCTTCTGCTCTTCCTCCGCTCCTTCTGAATGTCAATTTCCTTTTTTTCTTCTGCACAGCACATTATGAGGAGATTAATTAATTAAAAAAATCCCCAGATGGATGATAATTCCAGGCTGTTTTGAGGTTTACTAAATTCTAGTAATGGAAAAGTCCAGAAGAGGTCATTGAGCCCCTTCCCCCTATTTGTGGGAGGGAGGGCCCTCAAGAATCCCAGACAGATGGATTTTGAGGCTATTTATACATATCTTGTAAAACAGGCAACCGGAGGAGAATCTGGCTTATGGTGGATGAGCCTGTATTTAACAAGTAACAGTTAGTAGTAATGAGGACTGTACACTATTAATAAAACAGCTAAGAAAAGGACTAGAGAATTATGGTAGCTAATGGTCTGAAGAACATTACTATAATCCTGATTTTATGATACATTTTAGAAGAGCAGTTTGATAATAAATATTCACTCTCTCGTGACACGTTGCACATAAAGTCCGATCCCTGGAACGTTTTTAAAATACCTTTTAAAATTGGAGGAGACAAGCAAAGATAGCTTTCATATGCAAGGGAAGTTCTCTTAGGTTTTTGAGTGTGAACCCTCAATCAAATTATTTCTACTAAAGATATACCTTTAGGGAAACTCATAGTAAAGTGAAAAGGTCAACTCACTGAGAATATTTAAACCTCTCTAAAAGGATGAGATGGGGTAAGCAGCTCACAAGTGTCTTGTTTTTGGATTTCATTATAATCACAAGGAATTTTTTTTGCTATTTCTAGAGTCAGTATTTGGTCTTTTTGTCATATCATCTTGTTTAACTTAAACACAGGTGAAGTTCTTTTCTTTCTTCTGCTCACAAGTGATAGCAACCATTAGCTCAATCTTCCTCGGAAGTGCTAATATTAGTGAAAACTCCTTCACCTACCCACCTCCCGCAATATGGGCAGGGCCATAATTTCAAGCATGGCCAGTGAAACTAGCACAGAGGTATTTTCCTGCTAATGCTTCCTTAGTTCTTCAGGGCTTGTTTTAATATGGTATTAAATAACTCTGGCTTCCTTTAAACCAGAAACAGACAGGAGAAACTAATTGTATTGCACCTCAAGTTGCTGTTTTTCTTAGATCTCAAGAGCAATTCCTTATTCGATCTGAATTGGGCAGTGAAGAAACGTGTTAAAGAAGGGAAGATAAAAGGGATATTTAGAACTTTTAAGCTCTAAGTCATATCTTCAGTGTGGGATTTATTATTATTTTTTGCTTTGTGTGTATTCCCAAAACATCAAGCACACTTGTATTCAGAATAAACATGAAAATAAGAAAACACATCCCAACAGTATGTATACCTTATTTGTGGTTACTTGATATTTTCTAATATATCTCTACTTTCTGCCATTTTTGTAGGTCAAAGATCTATAAAATATTTAAATAATGAATCCATTGGTAAAATATTTTTAGTGTGCACTCCTCAAGTATCTTTATATAGATTTATTTGCTTACATATTAAATACATTTATCATTATACTAATGTATTATGTGCATTAAAAAACACACAAAGAAATAAATTTAAAAAGTAAGCTAAGAAGAATAAATTATTTTAAATATCTTGCCAATCAATGATAGTATCATTTGTTAATAGCTTATGGCACTACATAGTGTTAAGACAAGGGTAATAGTTAACCTTAGTAAATGTATATACCCGCATTTCATATGATCTTTTTGATGAACTTAATTTATTTTTGGTGGCCAGATTATGATTGTTTTCACTTTATAAGGAAAATTTCATGTAAGGAGGAGGAGAATTGGCAGCTCTGCCTTTTACTGTTCACTTATGTTTACATTATTGGTACCGCATTTGATCTGTTGTCTCTGCAGGAGTATTTTTAAACTACTTGTCAAGTTACAAGAGTTATTTAGCTAAAACTAGAAAAAAAATCCATAAATCTAAATAGTCACACTTCAAGTCTACTTCATCTGCTGCATTACAAGCCAACAAACATGTGAGGCACAACTTTCAACCCGTCTACATTGGGGGACAACTCTCTGCCCTCAAGATACCCCGTATTCTATAAGTAATGGTGATATTCTGATACATGGGTGGATGAGTGTGAGTGTTCATCTGAATACTAGGTGTTAGACAATTGGTAAAACTTAATTTTCTTTTATATGAAAAAATAAATAGAGATTTTAGTATTTCTTCTCAACTCCTATGGATTGACTTGTGTACCTCCTGAAGTGGGTGAGGGGGTCACCATCTTGGAGATCACTACTTGTGATAATGTAATAGAATTGATAACCTAAAAAGCTGTCTTTCCACTTAAGATGAGTCTTATTTTATTTTATGATAATTAACATAGAGCAAAGATGAGCATCATAGTCAAATCCCAGTAGGTCCTCAATAAGGTAGCTACGACTCATGATAACTATTCAGAATCACCTCATTTAACTCTGCTACTCTATGAATTCCACTATGGACAACATTTTAGGGAAGATAAGTCCAGCAACTAAGTTCTAATTAATCTGCTTAAAGTATAGGTTAGCTCAAACATGCATTTGCTGAGGTAGAGTATAAGCCCGTTAACACATAGTAACATCTATGAGAAATGCTGTGAGTCTCTTGTGGATATAACGTGTCCAGAACCCAGCTTGTGAGCAGTAAAATGGTTCTAATGAGTATGCAGCAACGAATGCTCTGAGACTGTTGGAGAGCTGAAACATTTACTATCGTAACTGATCTTAGAAGACGGGTTCAAGAAAAATGGGCATAAAAGAGATTAAGGATGTTATTTTTGAGAGAGAACATCTGAAAAAAAACTTCTGATTATTTCTCCTTGATTTTAGATTGCTCAGAAGACTTATTTCTTATGTAAATTTGGAAATCACTCTTAGAATTCACTTCTTTTAAGCATTTTCTTAAAATCTTAGGGTATTATATGTTTAACTCTAGGAAAGATAGAAATGGCTTCCCCTAATCCAGGGATAAATAGGAGACAGTCTATTTTCTGTCTCTTTTCCTCTAAGTATTTTGTTCTTGCCTTCTAATTTTTGAACCATAAGACATAATAGAAGCAGTGGCTGTATGTTATAGAGACACCAAAATCACCCACCCTCTGTGTTATTTGCAGGAGCAATTGATTTAAAACTATCTTCAGATTATGATTTAGAATTTTTGAGATGTATATGAACTATTCAAGTTTATTTGTACAAAAGAGGCTAGCATTTTTTTAAAAATATAATTTATTTATTTATTTTTGGCTGTGTTGGGTTTTTGTTTCTCCACACAGGCTTTCTCTAGCTGTGGCAAGCGGGGGCTACTCTTCGTTGCGGCGCATGGGCATCTCATTGCAGTGGCTTCTCTTGTTACGGAGCATGGGCTCTAGGCATGTGGGCTACAGCAGTTGAGACATGCAGGCTCAGTAGTTGTGGTTCGCAGGCTTAGTTGCTCCGTGGCATGTGGGATCTTCCCTGACCAGGCCTTGAACCCATGTTCCCTGCATTAGGCAGGCAGATTCTTAACCACTGTGCCACCAGGGAAGCCTGTTAAGCTAGAAGTCTGTTAAATTATCCTAAGGCTCTTTTTGTGTCATTGTGTAAAATCAGCAAGTGGATTTGGAATAGGTACAATGAAGACTATCTCATACTCAAAAGCTTTTTGATAATAGCATTCTATTCTTTCTGACTTATGTTGTGAGGCTAAGGTATTAAAATGTTGGCTGTATTCCATTCTCACATATTATATATCCCTGGGACATCAAGCAGATTTTGAATTCTCTTGCAGTGTGAGAATCATGTCTTTTTTTTTTTTTTTTCTGGTCAAAGTCTTATTCAGCTCTTGTTCCTTCAGCATTTTCAAAATTTTGTATCAAAATCTATTTGCACTTTCTATGACTTTCCCACAGATGAAGGTAAGGCAACAAAAAGTTTTCCCCCCAAATCAATTATTGCTATGAAACTACTGGGTGAACTACTTTACAACAGGAGCATGTGTTTGATTTTCCAGAAATGAAAGCTTAATTAATAGGTTTATATTGACTATTGATCAGTAGCAAAACTTTAGAAATGTCCATGAATCTTCATATTTTGGAAATTGCTGGGAATATGGAGGAAATTAAGATTAAAAGATTCTTATATACCTAAGATTTCTCTGTAGAGTAGTTTATAGTCTCTGTAGAGGCTTTTCTATTTTTTTTTTTTTTTTTTTTTTTTTTTTTTTTGCGGTACACGGGCCTCTCACTGTTGTGGCCTCTCCTGTTGCGGAGCACAGGCTCTGGACGCTCAGGCTGAGCGGACATGGCTCATGGGCCTAGCCGCTCTGCGGCATGTGGGATATTCCCGGACCGGGGCATGAACCCGTGTCCCCTGCATCGGCAGGTGGACTCTCAACCACTGTGCCACCAGGGAAGCTGAGGTTTTTCTATTTTAATGGTTAAAAGAAAGTGGTTGTCAAGCATAGTGGGTAGGGAACAAGATCCCAGCCCATCCTCAGGAATTCTGACTCAGTCATGTACTAGGGTGGTTAGGAGGGCAGGAATCAGTAGTTTTAAACCCTCCCCAAGTGATTCTGATAATATGCCATATTTGGATTTAAATATAAAGGTGGTCTATAGATTTCCCAGTTAGCAATTAGAAAGGGAAAAAAGAATATCAACTTCATGTTTTTAGAAGGGCAGAATTTCAGGCAATTACAGTATCAATACATGTAATAGAGGACTTTGTTCCCAGGTGACAAGAGCCTGGCAGACTTCATGAGAGGGTGTGAGGAGATGGACCCCCCAGGAGAACTAGAGAAAAGCCTACCCTTTCTGGTCCTAGTGGATGGAGGGCAGGTGGTCAGAGGGAGATGAGAAAGTCAGTCAACAGGGTGTCTAATTCTTTCCCCCCTTTACCTTTCCATGTGGAGGAGCTGCTACTTTGGAGCAAGCAGATAGTTGTGGGAAGCAGCCCGGGGTCGTTGAAATGCATGGCTGCTTCTCCGAATGTATTAGGGACACTGCAGGAATAAGGGAAAACCAGCCTTCCTGTCAGTGCTTCAGATCAACACAGCAGCTGTGAGATGCATGAGTCAGAGAAGAACTGTTAGGTAACAGGAAGGTAAAATTCAAGTTTGGGGACTCACACTATGTGAAATTCCAAAGTAAGGTACTAGACTACCATATATTGAATTTACAAAAGAAATGGAAAATACCAAAATTTTCACCTCACTATTTGACCCCTCACCTCTCATCTAGGGGTCAAGACTACAAAAGGCAGAGAAAGTCGACACAGGGAGAATAGTGAGAAGGGGAAAGTGGTGTGTATGGGGGGTGGGGGGCAGGAGGGTGTTTCTCCTTCATTCCACGCTGAGTTTGGGAGGTGGCTTCAGTGGAACTACTCAGAGTTTGAAATGCATTTCCTCCCTTTGGGCAGCAGAGAACCTGCCTGTGGGTGACAGCAGATACAGGGGCAGTGTGAGGACTGGGTGACACTCCTAGAGGACAGAGGGTGTGTGAGGGTACATGGTGGTCCATGTGGGAAGGAGATCTTGCCCAGAGTTGGGAAGATGGAGGGTCTTTTAATAGCAAGAGTCCATATTGAGTGAGCTGCTGTAAAAGTTACGGATGCAGGAAGGGCAGTGGTCCATGTGGTTCTCAGTGAAGGCCACCTCCAAGGAGCCCAGGAGACCCCACGTGAGAATGTGTCCAAGTTAAACGCCTTGCCCAGAAGGCCCCCTGACCAGATAACCATGGTGCCTGCCACTGTCTGTGCCCTTTACCTTAATCCTTTAACCTTCTGGGCCCAGCCTGGGAGAATTCAAAATCTTGCTTACTAAACTGGTAGAAGAAAAGGAGGAGGATGAAACACAGAAAGAGGATTCTGCCTCTCCTTCCCCACTGCAAGTGGCCAGCTCAGGCCCCCACAAGAGGAAGGAGATGAGATTCCAGATAAATTCAGGCTTTGAGAGTTGATTATTACATATAACAGATTAATATACCAAATTAGACTGTTCTGTGAGTTGTTAGGACTTAAAGATTGCTTATAAGTGTGAAAGAGTCAAGTGGAGGCGAAAAATAGTTTCTTAATCTAAAAAATGTTTAAAGGAAGGGGGATAAAAAATGTGTTTTCATCACACTGGGTTTGTTCAATATACCAGTTTCAACGAGCTGGTTCTTAAAGGGCTGTGGAAGCGTCTGCGTGGAGGTGTGGGGAGGGTGGGCACTGGGGGGTGCAGAGGTGGCAATGCTCTAACACTGCATGACTGGAGGCCAGGGGGTGAGTTCAAGGACTTTGGTGATGAGCGCCAGCAGACATCCCTCCCACCAAAAAAATAAAGATAAAAGTGATCTAATACTGACCTGAATAGTCCAAGAAGAACAGACCTGGTCTCTGCAGAGATTACCTGTGGATTCAGACCCCTTTTCCCAACCTCTGATGCCTTGATGCCACCCCCCTCACTTGATGCCACCTTGAAGAGGAGGAGTGCAGGGGTGAAGGGAACACTGAAGATTTAGTGAAGTCATAAATAGAGACTTGAGTTCCATAAAGAATTAGGTTACTGGGTTAAACTAAGGTTATAGCACTGGCCTCAATTTTAGTTTTTCCATGTGGTGATGTTAGTAACAACAGTAGTAGAGAGTGGTGGTTATGAAAAACCATACATGGATTTTTTTCAATATCTATGTACTACAGTGTCACATGACCCATGGTGGTTGAATTCTCGGACGCAGAACTGGTGATGTGCAGAGCAGACTGAAAAGTTATTTTTGACTGCATGGGGGTCGGTACCCCTATCCCCACTTTGTTCAAGGCTCAGCTGTGTATACAATATGAAAGAAAGCTAAAGACTTGCTAAAAGCTTAGTGGAAAATTACTTCAAATAAAAATCTATGATAATATCATTAGGAAGTTCTTGCACCTTCTAAAACAAATGATGAAGCAGTGCAGGTCCTCACTAATAGCAGAAGCCTCCCTTGGTTGCGGGGCTTGATATACTGTCAGGTTTTGTCCAGGACCAGTGGAAATGGTGAGGCTCTCTTCAGTTTCTTCCTCATCAAAACACTGGGATTCTGGTTTGTTTCCAAGTTATGTTTTAGATTCAAAGGGCACATTTACATTTTTGTTTTCTTTTCACACACACCTTCCTTTGATGTTCCCTTCACAGGCCACACACCTGCTATTGGTGTCTTTAAAGGGAATTTAAAAAGAAAATTTAGAAACATTGTTCCTAATATAAATGTTAGTAATAATTATTTCAACTACAGTATTTGCCAGAAGATCAAGGCCAGTTTGAAAAATTAAAATAATATATTGTTCTCCAAGAATTGTGAACTTATTTATGCCTTTACAATTATTCCAAACTCTCTCTTTATTCTTTGCAGGCTTATTCTCAGGCTTTGATAAACTGCTGGTACCATCTGTAGAAATACTACTGGTAATTTCAGACATTACAACATTTGGATTTAGTTAGACCAGAGGTATTTAAAGAAAATCTACAGGATCATTTTCTGGTTCTTCTAGCTGTACTTTAATAAAAAGTTCAACAACAAAAAAATTAATAGCCAGAAGAGTGCTCCTATTGGTACACCCCACAGTTCAGAATGACATCTGCAAAGGAACTTCCAGCTTAAAGATATAAGCCTCTCACTGTTGTGGCCTCTCCCATTGTGGAGTACAGACTCCAGACATGCAGGCTCAGCAGCCATGGCCCGTGGGCCCAGCCACTCCGCGGCCTGTGGGATCTTCCCAGACCGGGGCACGAACCCGTGTCCCCTGCATTGGCAGGTGGACTCTCAACCACTACGCCACCAGGAAAGCCCCCTTGAGATGTTTTATGACACTTTAGAGGCATGTTGGTGATAGAAATATCCAGGTGGTCATTCCCTTCTCGCTTTCCTTGGTAAGCAGATGGTGTTTAACCCTCAATCTGCTGCTATGCTCTCCTCTGCAGCTGTCTTCATTTAGTGCTGCTTCTACTTCTCCAGTTCTTCCCCAGTGGGAGAACTTGCCAATCATCCAGTTCAGGAGATATGTTTTCTTTTATTAGTCCTGTTATTGTCATCACCACCAGTGAACAAAATGACTGAATCCTGTGACGCCAACAGATTTTGGAAGCAGGAGACAGGAACCTGATGTACCGCAGTGATGCTTCTATTGCACTTTCCTCTTAATTTCAGGCTTCAGTCGCGATGGACTCTTGTTTTCTTTACTACAGGTACAATATGTTGGGGACACACTTATCTCATGGTATTAATTTCAACTGTTTAGACCCGAGGTGGGTATTCTTTCCTTCAGGTTGATGATTTTACTACTGTGTCTATGCATTAGCATGAGGAAAACATCTTCCATGAACAATCTAGAACATAATGAGGCATTTTGTGTATTTTCACTTAATTTCTAATTATTGCTCAACATGTTATGTCTGATGACAGGGTCTTTCAAAGTATCAAAGCTTCCACCCTTATGTTGTCTTACACGTCTTCATAATGAAATCACCAGAACTAGTGACCCCAGCACATACTCTAAATGTTTGCAGAGGTGACGAGCACTTCAGGCCCCAGGGAATGCTCCTCTGTGACTCTTGTCCACTACGTTGGATTGAAAGGCAGTGGGATCCTAACACCATAAAAGATCGTGGGTTGTGCTATTACCAGGATAGGAGATACACACTGCTTTGCTATGCAGAAGGATTTGTGTGGCAGAAGCACTTAGGGAAGAGAAACACAAATTAATCAGTTTGTCTAAGCTGCCACCATTTCTCACTACTCTTTGGTAATCTCATCTGCCCCTTCCACTTCTGCCTCTATTTAATCCATCCTCCAAATCCTTATAAGTGTAAATACAGTCCTATCACTCACCTCATTAAAGCTATTTAATGGCTTCAGGTTTTTCCTAACACTCCTGCCCATGTCACCTTGTCTTGTAGGACGTCCCCATCCCCATGAGCACCATGCTTCTGCAGATTGCCCCTCTTTGCTCCTGAAGAAACCCAAGCTCCTTCCTGCCTGAGGGTCCTGAACATACGAGTCCTCTTCCTTGAGATGATTCCTACTTAGCCCCTCTACTTCTCTGAACTAACTCCTTCCTATCTTTAGGTCTTAGCTTAAAGCTCGGTTCCATGAGATCAGGGTTCTTTCAAGTGTATCACCCATTCTTAGATTGATGTCTGGCACAGAGAATACACTTGTTTTTTCTTGAATGGAACAACAGTAAATTGTGTTGCTCGACCATGCCAGTCTTAGAACCAGGCCAGGTGGCCTAGAGAAACCAATGAATGCAGAATGCCACTAAATGTGTCCTGTCTGGGTGTCTGTTACTTTATATTTTTTTTTTTTTTTTTTTTTTTTTTGTGGTACGCGGGCCTCTCACTGTTGTGGCCTCTCCCCTTGCGGGGCACAGGCTCCGGACGCGCAGGCTCAGTGGCCATGGCTCACGGGCCCAGCCGTTCCGCGGCATGTGGGATCTTCCCGGACCGGGGCACGAACCCGTGTCCCCTGCATCGGCAGGCGGACTCTCAACCACTGCGCCACCAGGGAAGCCCCTGTTACTTTATATTTTTATTGAAGATGATAATTCCTGTAAAATAGCTACTTTGTGGAATTGTTAGAAAGAACATTTGAAACTTCAAACACACACACAAAGATATTTTGATTAATGATAAATGTTTATACCTGTGCCATCAAATATATAGGTATAGTTGTAGTTTGAAATGAGCATATGTATATATCAGGGTGAAATATCACTAAACTGGATTCAACTGGGTTTTAAAAATACCAGGATTCTTATCTCTCTGAACAGGAAGTCCAGTGGTGGGGCAAGCTCCAGGTATAAGCTGTCACTACTTTGGTTCTGTCTCCTTGTCATTTGTCTGCTTCCTCCTTCTCTGTGGTTAAACCTTGCTTCCAGACTCAGCATGATGGTGGTAGCAGTTCTGGACATAGTATCCCGACATGACAACATGCAGAGAAAGAACCTCTATTTCTGTGAATCTTAAAAAAGGAGAATGTCTTTCCCAGATGCCCTCCAGCCCAGGATACTTCCTCTCTTTTCAAAATTGTTTCACATTCCTAGCTTAAACCAACCCTGGGCAGGGGAATAAGACCATTATGCTAGGCTTCAACTTTATAGTTGGCAGTCTTGCCAACCTCCCCAAATCCTGTGGACCCATGCAGAAGGATGGATAATAGAACAACACTGCAATTGCTTCCAGAAGGAGGAAGGAGGGATGTGGGGGTGGATGTGGGGTAGGCAACTAACAGTACCTGCTATACAATATGTCAAATATATGAATTTAAATTATTTTTCTTGTTCATGAAGGTCAGAAGAGTGAGGTCCCATAGGTAGTGTGGAAAGATAAGATATTGTAGTATTACATAGTGCTTTAGAGCAGGGGTCCCCAACCCCTGGGCCATGGACCAGTACCAGTCCGTGGCCTGTTATAAACCGGGCTGCACAGCAGGAGGTGAGCGACGGGTGAGCAAGTGAAGCTTCATCTGTATTTACAGCCACTCCCCATCGCTCACATTACTGCCTGAACTCCGCCTCCTGTCAGATCAACGGTGGCATTAGATTCTCATAGGAGTGCGAAACCTACCGTTAACTGTGCATGTGAGGGATCGAGGTTGTGTGCTCCTTATGAGAATTTAATATCTGATGATCTGAGGTGGAGCTGAGGCAGTGATGCTAGCACTGGGGAGTGGCTGCAAATACAGATTATCATTGGCAGAGAGGTTTGACTGCACAGAGACCATAATAAATCAATTGCCTGCAGACTCATATCAAAACCCTATCAAGTAAGTGGCAAGTGAAAACAAGCTCAGGGCTCCCACTGACTCTGCATTATGGTGAGTTGTATAATTATATCATTATGTATTACAATGTAATAATAATAGAAATAAAGTGCACAATAAATGTAATGCGCTTGAATCATCCTGAAACCATCCCTACCCCCTGGTCAGTGGAAAAATGTGTCTTCCACAAAACTGGTCCTTGGTGCCAAAAAGGCTGGGGACCACTGCTTTAGAGTCCACGGTGTTAGGACTATTAGCAAATGATATCACTAGCAAACCAGCCCACTCTGGTATGCAACAATGAAGAAAGTTTCTCTGCTGTGTAGGTTGAAATCACATCTGATTATAAGGCAGAGGGAAATAACAAATAACAAAGGGCTCCATAGCAGTGACAGCTGTCAGGGATGATGTGCATATTCTTCACCCCTCTTGTACTCATTGCACACATGGCTAATCAATCACAGCACATTCCTCACTGAGGGTGGACATGGTCTGGAGTCATTTTCAGACCAGTCCTGACTGTCAGCTGGTGTTGTACTTCCAAAGAAATCCTGTCCACCATCTATGACACAGACATGTTACAGAACTATATTTTTATACAGAGAAGTAGAATGAACAAAGTTCTATGTAATTTCAAAATAAAATCATTAAAAATATGAACCCAAAGCAGAGGGAATAGAAGGATGAGTGCTAGTTATAAGCACCATGACTTCTGGTATAAGTAGCCTTTGCGCCTGGCCCTGAAGGATGAAGAGGTTTTATGGATTGATGGATGGAAAAAGGAAGAAAAGAGGAGACAGGTCAGGGCATCAGCAAAGACAGGCAGGCAACAGACCAGTGCAGTTCAAATACTGAGGTGGAAATGGGTGTGTCCCCCACCTCCTTTGCTCTGTGCCCTCTTCGTGTGTCTTCTGGCACTTTATCCTCATTCTGTTTACTCTCAACAAATCCCTCTGTCAGCAAGAGATCTGACAAGTCATTTATACCAAACATCACAGGATTGATAAATCTCAATGGGAAATCTTCCCCTGAGCTATTTTGAATATCTGTTAGAAGCAAAGCCTTAAACCAGAAGGTATGAAGTTAAAGAGGTGGAATTCCACAAGCTAGTGAGACAGGAGTAGGGCAAGGGCAAGGGCAAAAGATATTTTGGGCACACAGAAGCTTCCCCCAAGTCTGTGAAATCATACCAGGAAGGGAAATACTGATAAATATTGGCAAAAAGAATAAGGACAAAAAGACAAATATTGGGGTAAAGACAATTTATTTTGCCTATAGTGCCTAATGCTTTAAAAACTGGCTTTATTGAGATATAATTCATATGATCCAACCTTTTACAGTGTACACTTCAATGTTTTTTAGTAGATTCACAGGAGTCTGCAAGCATCACCAGTATCTAATTTTAGAAAAAAAAGAAATACTTTGCCCATTAGCACAGGATTATTCCTCCCTCCAGCCTGTGGCAACCATTAATTGGTTTTGTCTCCATGGATTTTCCTGTTCTGACCATTTCATGTAAATGGAATCATACAATAAGTGATCTTTTGTGACTGGCTTCTTTCACTTAGCTCCGTGTTTTTGAGGTTCATGCATGTTGTAGCATCTACCTGTACTTCATTCCTTTTTATTGTTAAATGATATTCCACTGTATAGGTATTGTACATTTTGTTTATCCATTCATCCATTGTGGACATTTGGGTTGTTTCCAACTTTTGGCTGTTTTGAATCATGTTGCTGTGAACATTTGTGCACAAGTGTTTTTGTCGACATATGTCTTCATTTCTCTTCGGTATACACCTACGAATGAAATTGCTGGGTCCTATGGTAACTCTATGTTTATTAACCTTTTGAGGAACTGCCAGACCATTTTTCAAAGTATTGGCACCATTTAAAATTCCCACCAGCAACGTGTGAAGGTTCCAATTACTCCATGTCACAACACTGGGTTTTACCTGTCTTTTTTGAATATAGCCATGTTGGTGGCTGTGAAGTGGTAGCTCATCAGTGGTTTTGATCTGCGTTTCCCTGAAGGCTTGCCAAACACTTTTGCACCTCATCCTTCAGCCACAAGATAGACATGCTTCCATTGTTTTTGTCATATGAAATTTCTTCTTTTTCCCTTTTCTATCTAACCACCAATAGGTATTAACATAGTGGATGGCAACTTCCCTTTAAGCGATAATAATCCTCTTCCTGATTTGGACAGTCGATGTTCAAGATATCTTCAGGTCAAGAACAGTACTGACCAAAAATAAAAACCTCACCTTGTGTGTGAGAGCAGATGCCAATGAACAGAAATTGAAAATCACAGCTGTGCTCTACATGGCCTTCAACCTTGTATTAAATATATTTCTGAATGGCCCTTCTGTAATTTGAAATTGTAGCAGAGCCATGACTGTCCTAAAGCTCCTGTAGGAACTGAGAAAGAGGAATAGTCTACTCAGTTTTCTTAGATCTTCAGAACATTAGTAGCATTTAAGCATTGCAGAAAATCATATTTCTTTCTCTTTCATTTATCCCTAGTCAGAAGGCACTCAAGTGCAAAATGGTCCCAGAATCCCTGGTGCAGGAGAGTCTTTGTTTCCTGAAGTTTGCTTAGCTGATTTCATTGTGCCATTAGGCCTGAAGCTGGCCCTAAGCACTTTAGGCAAGTCTCAGTTATATCCATTAACTTGGAGGAAGTTCATTTTCATCTTTATTATTGTTGTTATTGCTGGTTTTATATATTATGTGTATTATGTTTATTAATTATGTTATAATCTTCACAGTTATCCCAGAAGTATTAAGCTCCAGGCAGGAATCTTTGTTTTGTTGAATAACATATCCCAATCCTCTAGAACATGTAAGTGCTCATAGATATTCGTTGAATGGATAAATTCATGAATTGAATGCTTCTTATACCTGGCACATAAGAAATGCTCGGTAGATGTTAGCTGTCATTTTCACGTTCAAGTTTCAGGTTAAGCACTTCACAATGGATACTTCACTTCCTTCTCCTACCAACCAAGAAGGAGAAATATTATTATAATATTAATTTCACAGATGAGGAAAGAAGGAGCTCGGAGAGTTAAGGAATTCGCTCAAGGTCACATGCAAGGCTGGTTGGTGGCAGTGCTATGGCTGGAACCAGCTGGGATGGACGCCTGAGCTGGTGCCCTTGTTCCCGTGCCCCTCGCCTTTGTTATTGAAGAGTAAAGGGAAGAGATATGGGAACATATGTATATGTATAACTGATTCACTGTGTTATAAAGCAGAAACTAACACACCATTGTAATGCAATTATACTCCAATAAAGATGTTAAAAAAAAAAAGAGTAAACAATCAAAGCCTTGTCCCTTAATCGCCCGGCAGCCCCAGAACAGAAGAGGAGTGCCTTGTGTGTGAACCCCATCTCCTCGCTCACTAGCAATAACCCTTTGAGATCAGATATTCCGGGAATAGAAAAAAGAAATGTCAGACTGCTTGAGTTTCATACGAAAAGTTGTCAGTTAGTGGTATTGATCCAGCCCATGTGTAGCAGCTGGTAAAATGTTGGTTTTAACTTGCTTTTCTCCTGATGCTTGGAAGTTTTGCTGCACTATGGTTAGAATTGAGAAACTGCTTATGCTCAGACTAATCCTTCTGATGTGTTACTTGAAGAATTTATACTAATGCTCCCTTATAATAATAATAGCTCTTCTCAAGGGGTGAAAAGAGGAAAGCTCATGGGGTGGCTTATTCCAGGAGAAAAAACCAAATACTTTTCCTGAGAATCAAGAAAAACATAAAAACAGAAATCAGTGTTGACTTGTCATCTAGATTTTCTTGGAGCTACTCTTATGCTAATAAGCCTTAGTGACTAATTATAGCCAAGAAAAAATGTGCTATGCGCCGATTTGAAGAAATGAGGCCGGACATTTAAAAAATATATGAGGCTGCTGGCAAACGAGATTTTTAATAAAGGTTGAGAACAGTTTCTGTCACAAAGGCTGATCTGTCTGGAAGTATGATTGAAAATTTGTGTGTTGATATGAGGTTTTTTTAAAAGCTGAAAAACTTAAGGACATTCTGTAAGTCCAGATCTAGGCAGTGTTCTTTGAGTAATAGTTGATTATCTGGTATCTGCATTCCTCAGCTTCATGGACGCCAGGGTGAAGTTACAGTGAGGGCTGCAAGGCTGAGGAAAAGCAGAGTATTTAGCAATTAGCCAGAGAAAAAAGAAGCCAAGCTGGGGTGATGCTTTTCTAAGTTCATTTCTTTATCTCAGTTCATTTTCCATATGGTTGTTCAAATGGGAAATCTGAGGGTAATGGAAATTCTCGTGGGTCTGCCAGGCCTCCATTCTTCTTCTTCTTCTTATCATTATTATTAATGCTGTCTGGATGTGGCTGAGCTTGGCATGCAGCCTGAGTCAATCAGTAGAGCTTCTGTCCTCCTGGCCACAAGCATTGATTTAGGAATAGGTACAAGACCCAATTTGGGCTTGGAATCAAGGTCCAGAACTTTTGTTCAGTCTGTCTGGTGAGAGAGCTCATCTTTTCTGTTTTGGTTGAGATGAGAAGAGTGTTGGTCTGAGACAGTATTTGTCCTTGCTAAATCGCCATGATGGGTGGAAACGCACAGAGGGAAGCAGAGCCAGGGCTGGGCAGAAACCGGGTCCGGGTGATGTGGTTTCAACACTTCGATCCAGCTGTGTTCAAATTCATCCTTGCCCTTTGACTCTTAAGTTCCAAGAGGCAATAAATGTCCCCACCCCACTACTTCTTAAAACAGTTTGACTTGGACATTCTGTTCCTTGCAACCAAAAGCATACTGACTGATCTTGTGAGATAACTTTTTGCAGAGTACAGGCTCTGGACGCACAAGCTCAGTGGCCATGGCTCACAGGCCTAGCCACTCTGTGGCATGTGGGATCTTTCCGGACCGGGGCACGAACCCATGTCCGCTGCATTGGCAGGCAGGCTCTCAACCACTGCACCACCAGGGAAGCCCATAACTTTTAATTTAATTGACCCCTATACTCTCCTCAACCAAAGAGTCACACACATGCTTACACACTAAGGCTATTTATGATGGATTTTATAGCACAATCCTGGTCTTTTGTAAAGGGTGTATTTTTTTACTGCTAGGTTTCTAATTAGATAAATTATTTCATCTGAGTATTTGGGTGTGGGTCTCTTTTTTGGAAAAATGACACAGTGCCTTGTTAATAGTATCCCAACATAACTATTCTGTATAGATTTTCATTTAGTGGCAAATTAAGTAAGAGCGCAGTCTTTATTTTGAGGTCTCAGACAAAACCAGGATGTTCTTATGTCTCATCTTAGGGTCTATCATAGCCTTGTAGATAGTTAGTGTTATGGACTAAATGTTTGTGTCCCTCCTAAATTCCTATGTTGAAATCCTAACCTCTAATATGATGATGTTAGGAGGTGGGGCCTTTGGGAGGTGATGAGGTCATGAGAGTGGAGCTCTCATGACTGGGATTAGTGCCCTTATAAGAGAGACCCCAGAGAGCTCTCTTGTCCCTTCTGCTTTGTGAGGACACAGTGAGAAGACAGTCGTTTATGAACCAGGAAGTGGATCCTCACCACTTAGTGGATCTGCTAGCACCTTGATCTTGGACTCTCCAGCCTCCAGAACTATGAGAAATAAATGATTGCTGCTTAAGCCACACAGTCTATGGTATTATTGTTATAACCACCCAATTGGACTAACACAGGAAGCAATCCATAAATATATGAGTAAGTATTCATTTGTTCCTGTCAATTAAAGTAAGACAAATTTTCTTCTCTCTATTTGGGAAGAAATGTCCTATTAGTGAAAGAAAGTCCATTTTAGCATTGTCAGAATACTTTTCTGTTTGTGCTTTGGACTAAACAAAAGACCAGAAGACTTACTTTCCTTAGCATTTACTTATTCCTTAGGTCAAAAATTGTTTATTAGGGTTTATACCCTGCATACTCTATTTTGTCTTTGAAAATATATTTAATTTAAAATACTTAATAAATTTATATTTTATTTAAAAATTTATTCTTGCTGTATTGGTGGGGCTTCAGTCATAGAAGCAGAACCACTGTGGGTGATGGAATAAGGAATTTATTATGGGAATTAGAACCTACACCCTTGTGGGAAGAGCTGGAAGAAAGAAGGTCAAAAAGAAATTGAAGGATCACAAAAAAAAAAAAATCATCATCCAGTTAATATGGAAAGACAAAGATGTCCAGCTACCAAAATGAGGCTGTGAGGGGGAGAATCACAAAGAACTTGTAGGAAGAGTGGGGAGCTGTGACTGGCTAACATTTCTGTGCATCCACCACCAAATGTCAGGGGGGTGGGTAGGGGGCTGGGGCTGCTGTTGAGAAGAGGTGAATGCAGGGCAGAGGAGAGCAGGACAAACTTACATTCATTGGTTATAGCCTTTTCTCCCTAGAAATGCCATTGTATGGTCAGTAAGTATTACAAAGGAAAGGTTTCTGGCCAGCCTAGTGTTATTCCTTGATAGAGAAGCCAGTTTGCTTGTTTTTCTAGCCTAGAGACCTTGGACTTTGTGTTAGCTTGTTAATTGGGCACTTTAAAAGAATATGTACATGTTTGGTCTGTTGGTTGGGATTTACCTGGAATATAATTGGGCTTTTATACTGAATTATAAGATCTTTTCTCAACTTTGGCAAATCTCCTTCAATTCTATCTCTATTGTTTCTGTTACATGTTTTCAGGTTGCAACTTTGGGAAAAACTATGATTCTTAACTTTGTTTCTTCACTGATTGGGCTCCACATCTATCATATTTTCATTTTTTAAAATCTCATCATTTTTTTGTGAGTTTAAGGCCTCCTTTTTGATCAAGTCGGTGGTCAAACCTAGCACAAGGTAGGGTTTAATAGTCAAAGTCTTCCTCCTTTTTTGGTATTTTATATTTACTTTTTAAGAAAAGTTATTTTATTAAAAATTTTTTTAAATTAATTTGTATTGGAGTATAGTTGCTTTACAATCTTGTATTAGTTTCTACTGTACAGCAAAATGAATCAGCCATAAATATACATATATCTCCTCTCTTTTGGACTTCCTTCCCATTCAGGTCACCACAATGCATTAAGTAGAGTTCCCTGTGCTATACAGTACGTTCTCATTAGTTATCTATTTTATACATAGTATCAATAGTGTATATGTGTCAATCCCAATCTCCTAATTCTCCCCCCCACTACTTTCCCCCTTGGTATCCATACATTTGTTCTCTACCTCTGTGTTTCTATTTCTGTTTTGCAAATAGGATCATCTGTACCATTTTTCTAGATCCCACATATATGCATTAATATACAATATTTGTTTTTCTCTTTCTGACTTACTTCACTCTGTATGACAGTCTCTAGGTCCATCCATGTCTCTACAAATTACCCAATTTTGTTCCTGTTTATGGCTGAGTAATATTCCATTGTATATATGTACCACGTCTTTATCCATTCCTCTGTTGATGGACATTTAGGTTGCTTCCATGTCCTGGCTATTGTAAATAGTGCTGCTATGAATATTGGGGTGCATGTATATTTTTGAATTATGGTTTTCTCTGGGTATATGCCTAGTAGTGAGATTGCTGGGTCATATGGTAGTTCTATTATTAGTTTTTTAAGGAAACTCTATACCATTTTCCATAGTGGCTGTATCAATTTATACTCCCACCAACAGTGCATGAGGATTCCTTTTTCTCCACACCCTCTCCAGCACTTATTGTTTGTAGATTTTATTATGATGGCCATTCTGACTGGTGTGAGGTGATACCTCTTTGTAGTTTTGACTTGCATTTATCTAATAATTAGTGATGTTGTGCATCTTTTCATGTGTTTGTTGGCCATGTGTATGTCTTCTTTGGAGAAATGTCTATTTAGGTCTTCTGCCCATTTTTTGATTGGGTTGTTTGTTTTTTGATATTGAGCTGTGTGAGCTGCTTATATATTTTGGAGATTAAACCTGTATCAGTTGCTTTGTTTGCAAATATTTTCTCCCATTCCTTTCATCTTGTTTATGGTTTCCTTTGCTGTGCAAAATCTTTTAAGTTTAATTCATCCCACTTGTTTATTTTTATTTTCATTACTCTATGATGTGGGTCAGAAAAGATCTTGCTGCAATTTATGTCATAGAGTGTTCTGCCTATGTTTTCCTCTAAGAGTTTGATAGTGTCTGGCCTTACATTCAGGTCTTTAATACATTTTGAGTTTATTTTTGTGTATGGTGTTAGGGAGTGTTCTAATTTTATTCTTTTACATGTAGCTGTCCAGTTTTCCCAGCACCACTTATAGAAGAGGCTTTCTTTTCTCTATTGTATATTTTTGCCTCCTTTGTCATAGATTAGGTGCTTACAGGTGTGTGGGTTTATCTCTGGGCTTTCTATCCTGTTCCATTGATCTATATTTCTGTTTTTGTTCCAGTACCATACTGTCTTGATTACTGTAGCTTTGTAGTGTAGTCTGAAGTCCAGGAGCCTGATTCCTCCAGCTCCATTTTCCTTTCTCAAGATTGCTTTGGCTATTCAGGGTCTTTTGTGTTTCCATACAAATTGTGAAATTTTTTGTTCTAGTTCTGTGAAAAATACCATTGGTAATTTGATAGGGATTGCACTGAATCTGTAGATTGCTTTGGGTAGTATAGTCATTTTCACAATGTTGATTCTCCCAATCCAAGAACATGGCATATCTCTCCATCTGTTAGTGTCATCTTCGATTTCTTTCATCATTGTCATAGTTTTCTGCATACAGGTCTTTTGCCTCCTTAGGTAGATTAATTCCTAGGTATTTTATTCTTTTTTTTACAATGGTAAATGGAATTGTTTCCTTAACTTCTCTTTCTGATCTTTCATTGTTAGTGTATAGGAAAGCAAGAGATTTCTGTGTATTAATGTTGTACCCTGAGACTTTACTAAATTCATTGATTAGCTCTAGTCATTTTCAGGTGGCATTTTTAGGGTTTCCTATGTGTAGTGTCATGTTGCCTGCAAACGGTGACAGTTTTACGTCTTCTTTTCCAATTTGGATTCCTTTTATTACTTTTTCTTATCTGATTGCCATGGCTAGGACTTCCAAGACTATGTTGAATAATAGTGGCAAAGGTGGACACCTTTGTCTTGTTCCTGATCTTAAAGGAAATGCTTTCAGTTTTTCACCATTGAGAATAATGTTTGCTGTGGGTTTGTCATATATGGCTTTTATTTTGTTGAGGTAGGTTCTCTCTATGACCACTTTCTGGAGGGTTTTTATTATAAATTGGTGTTGAATTTTGTCAAAAGCTTTTTCTGTATCTATTGAGGTGATCATATGGATTTTATTCTTCAATTTGTTAATATGGTGTATCACACTGATTGATTTGCATATACTGAAGAATCCTTGCATCCCTAGGATAAATCCCACTTGACCATGGTGTATGACTCTTTTAATGTGTTGTTGGTTTTGAAATTTGCTAGTATTGTGTTGAAGATTTTTGCACCTATGTTCATCAGTGATATTGGCCTGTAATTTTTGTGTGTGTGTGACATCTTTATCTGGTTTTGGTATCAGAGTGATGGAGGTCTCGTAGAATGAGTTTGGGAGTGTCCCACCCTCTGTAATTTTTTGGAAGACTTTGAGAAGGATAGGTGTTAGCTCTTCTCTAAATGTCTGATAGAATTCTAGTGTAAAGCCATCTGGTCCTGGACTTTTGTTTGTTGGAAGATTTTTAATCACAGTTTCAATTTCAGTGCTTGTGATTTGTCTGTTCATATTTTCTATTTCTTCCTGGTTCAGTCTTGGAAAATTGTACCTTTCCAAGAATTTGTCCATTTCTTCCAGGTTGTCTATTTTGTTGACATATAGTTGCTTGTAGTAATCTCTTATGATCTTTTGTATTTCTGCGATGCATGTGGTAACTTCTCCTTTTTCATTTCTAATTCTATTTATTTGAGTCTTCTCCCTTTTATTTCTTGATGAGTCTGCCTAAAGGTTTATCAATGTTTTTAATCTTCTCAAAGAGCCAGCTTTTAGTTGTATTAATCTTTGCTATTGTTTCCTTTGTTTCTATTTCATTTATTTCTGCTCTGATCTTTATGATTTCTTTCCTTCTGCTAACTTTGTGTTTTGTTTGTCCTTCTTTCTCTAGTTGCTTTAGGTGTAAGGTTAGGTTGCTTATTTGAGATTTTTCTTGTTTCTTGAGGTAGGATTGTATTGCTATATACTTTCCTCTTAGAATTGCTTTTGCTGCATCCCATAAGTTTTGGGTCATCATGTTTTTGTTGTCATTTTTTTTCTAGGTATTTTTTGCTTTCCTCTTTGATTTCTTTAGTGATCTCTTGGTTATTTAGTAGTGTATTGTTTAGACTTTATGTGTTTGTATTTTTTACAGTTTTTTTCCTGTAATTTATTTCTAATCTCATAGCACTGTGGTCAGAAAAAGCATTGTGGTCAAAAGCTTGATATGATTTCAGTTTTTAAAAACTTATCGAGGCTTGACTGCTGACCCAAGATGTGCTCTATCTTGGAGAATGTTCCGTGAGCACTTCAGAAGAAAGTGTGTTCTGCCACTTTTAGGTGGAATGTCCTATAAATATCAATTAAGTCTATTGTGTCATTTAAATTATGTGTTTCTTTTTTATTTTCTGGCTGGGTGATCTTTCCATTGGTGTAAGTGAGGTGTTAAAGTTCCCTACTATTAATGTGTTACAGTTAGTTTCCCCTTTTATGGCTGTTAGCATTTGCCTTATGTACTGAGGTGCTCCTAGGTTGGGTGCCTCAATATTTATAATTGTTATATATTTTTCTTGGATTGATCCCTTGATTATTATGTAGTGTCTTTCCTTGTCTCTTGTAATAGTCTTTATTTTAAAGTCTATCTTGTCTGATATGTGTATTGCTACTCCAGCTTTCTTTTGGTTTCCATTTGCATGGAATATCTTTTTCCATCCCCTCACTTTCAGACTGTATGTGTCCCTAGGTCTGAAGTGGGTCTCTTGTAGACAGCATACATACAGGTCTTGTTTTTGTATCCATTCAGCCAGTCTGTGTCTTTTGGTCAGAACAATTAATCCATTTATACTTAAGGTAATTATCGATACATATGTTCCTATTACCATTTTCCTAATTGTTTTGGGTTTGTTCTGGTAGGTCTTTTTCTTCTCTTGTATTTCCCACCTAGAGAAGTTCCTTTAGCATTTGTTGTAAAGCTGGTTTGGTGGTGCTGAATTCTCTTAGCTTTTGCTTCTCTGTAAAGCTTTTGATTTCTCCTTCGAATCTGAATGAGATTCTTGCTGCGTAGAGTAATCTTGGTTTTAGGTTTTTCCCTTTCATAACTTTAAAATTTGTCCTGCCACCCCTTCTGGCCTGCAGAGTTTAAAAATCAGCTGTTAACCTTATGGGGGTTCTGCTGTCAGTTATTTGTTCATATTCCCTTTCTGCTTTTAATATTTTTTCTTCATATTTAATTTTTGTTAGTTTGAATAATATGTGTCTCAGTATGTTTCTCTTTGGGTTTATACTGTATGGTACTCTCTGTGCTTCCTGGACTTGACTATTTCCTTTCCCATGTTAGGGAAGTTTTCGACTATAATCTCTTCAAATATTTTCTCAGACCCTTTCTTTTTCTCTTCTTTTACTAGGACCCTATAATTCGAATGTTGATGCATTTAATGTTGTCCCAGAGGTCTCTGAGACTGTCATCCTTTGTTTTTATTCTTTATTCTGCTCCTTGGCAGTTATTTCCACCATTTTGTCTTCCAGCTCACTTATCCATTCTTCTGCTTCAGTTATTATGCTATTTATTCCTTGTAGTGTATTCTTCATTTCAGTTATTGTGTTGTTCATCACTGATTGTCTGTTCTTTAGTTATTCTAGGTCTTTGTTAAACATTTCTTGTATCCTCTCAATCCATGCCTTTATTCTATTTCTGAGATCTTGGATCATCTTTATTATCATTACTCTGATTTTTTCCAGGTATATTGCCTATTTCTTCTTCATTTATTTGGTCTTGTGGGGTTTTACCTTGCTCCTTCATCTGAAACGTATTTCTCTGTTGTCTCATTTTGTCTAACCTGCTGTGTTTATGGTCTCCTTTCTGCAGGCTGCAGAATCGTAATCCCTCTTGCTTCTGCTTTCTGCCCCCTGGTGAGTAAGGTTTATTCAGGGGCTTGTGTAGGCTTCCTTGTGGGAGGGACTGGTGTCTGGCCCTCTGAGTCTTTTCCTTTTGAAGGGCAGGGCTGCATCAGATTGTGTATTTTGGGGTGTCTGTGAACTTAGTACAACTTTGGGCAGCCTGTCTGCTGATGGATGAGGCTGTATTCCTATCTTGCTGGTTGTTTGGTGTGAGGTGTCCAGCACTGGAGCCTGCAGGCAGTTGTGTGGGGCTGGGTCTCGGTGTGTGCATGCTGATTAATATTCCCTGAGCCTGGAAATTCTTTGTTGGTCCCATGTCCTTGACTCTGCGCTCCCACCCCGGAGACCCAGATCCAACCCCTGGCCAGGGAACCAAGAGCCTGCAAGCTGTACCATGTGACCAGAGTAAAAGAAAAGAAAAGAAAAAAAGAAGAAGAAAAGAGACAGACTAACAACACCCAGGACAAATGTCAAAAACAAGAGCAAAGAAACAAAACAGCAGCAACAACAACACAACACACACATGCAAAGAGAAAAAAAAGAAAAAAATAAGAAGAAAAACAAATAAAAACCACAAAAGGACAAACAAGCAAAGAATTCAATAATGAGAACAGTCAATAAGAACTAAAGTAACAATAACAAAATGAAACTAAAAACTGAATGCAAACAAACAACAAAAGAAGCGAAGAAAACAAAAAATATACACATAAAAACCAAGAAAAAAGAGAAAAAATAAAGTAAAATAAAATAAAAAACAAGAAAATCCCACAAAACCACAAAAAGTAAAAACAGAATAAAAAGATCAGTAAAAATATAATATATATATAAAGAATAAAAATAAAAGATAAAAAATGATAAAAGCAACAACACCAACAACTGAACAAAATGAAACAAAAAAAAATAACAGTAATAAGAATATTTTCCTGGGACCTCTGCTGTCAGTGTCCTTGTCCCACAGTGAGCCAGAGCTAATCCCTGCCTCCCAAGGAGGCCTTCCAATACCTCTAAGTAGGTCTCTGGACTTGCTGTGGGCACTGTGGGGTCAGCTCAGAGTCTGACCTGGCCCAATTCCCATGTGTATTTGCCTCTACATCCACTGTTGCAAAGGTTAGACTGGCCTCAATTGTGGGAACACTCACTGTCTATTCAGATATTCCACAGACACAGGATTTATCCAGACAATCTTGGAGATTTAATCTGTGGTTTGTGCAGCTGCATGCAAAGATTTCTGTTCCTCTTCCTTAGTCAAACAGCCCATGGGGCTCAGCTTTTGTTTTGACCCCGCCTCTGCATGTGTGTCACCCTCAGACCTTTGTCCCCTACCCAGGCAAGAGGGAGTGAAAGCAGCAGCTGCTTGGGCACACTTAGACTGGGGTGTGCATGAATTGCCTGCAGTGGTGGGGACTGGCAGGCAGTTGTAACCAAGTGTGGCATCTTGCTCTGGTGGGAGTCCCTCCCAGTGCTGGCAGAGGCAAGAGCTGGCATGTGGTGGTGGTGGCGGCCCCACCCCTTGCATGCCTCTCAACAATGGCACCTCACTTTCCAGGCAGAACACACTTTCTCTAGGGGCATTTCCAGCCATGCATCCCCTCCCTCTTGTCCCCTCTGCTGTATCCATGCAGCAAACAGTGTTCTCTCCCCAGATCAGTTCTCCGAACTCCATGCTTTAGCACTCAGCCCCTGCCAACATGAGCAAATTCTCATCCCAGGCAAGGTTGCCCAGGGCTGTTTCCCAGGAAGGCTTTGGGATGGGTGGCACTCAGGCCCCCACAGCCCTTGCAGGAGGAGGAGACCCTGGACTGAGGAGCAGGGCTGCCCCACCCAGAAATGAGCCCCTCCCAGTGTCCACAGATGCTGAAGAAGCTGGCAGGTGGGTGAAGGGGTTGTAATGGTAACTCTGTCCCTTGTGCACCACTCAAAAATGACACCTTGCTTCTATGGTGTCCTGGGCTTTTTCCTCAGACCTTCTGGGTTGTGGAGCTCATTACTCCTGTCCCTTCAGGCTGTGTTTTCACAGTCAATAGCTGTCTCCTCCCTGGGTCCTGTTCCAAACCCCACTTTCCAACACCCAACCCCCAAAGAACCCAAAGGTTCTTTTCCGTCCTAGTTGACTTCCCCACCATGAGGGAGTTTTTCTGAGTGTGGGGACCTCCCTTCAACCTTCAGCTTCCTGCCAGCGTTGCTGGTCCCTTTTTAATTTCTCTTTTCTTTTTTTCTTCTTTCTTTCATCCTACCCAGTTTTGAGGGGATTTTTCTTGTCCTTTCAGGTGTCAGAAGTCTTCTACTAATGTTCAGCTGGTGCTCTATGAGAATTGTTCCATTTGTAGATGCATTCTTGATGTACTTGTGAGAAGCAACAAATTCCACGTCCTCCTATTCTGCCATCTTGACTCCTTTCTCTATTTACTTAAATATTTTTTGAAATAAGGTATTAATTACACATAAGAGAAAACATAGGAGAAAATATTAGCAACCTGGTATTTAGCAAATATTTCTTAAATGTAACATAAAAGCACAAGCTACAGAAGAAAAAAATTAATAAATTGGACTTTATCAAAGTTAAGCATTTGCTCTTCAAAAGACACTATTAAAAAATGAAAAGGAAAACTACAGACTAGGAGAAAATATTTGCAAACATATCTGACTATATATGACATATATCCATTGTGTGATATACACGATATGTCCACAAAACCACATACTAATCTCCACATTAAGGACAAGAAGACAAATAACCAAACTAAAAGGTGTACCAAAGATTTGATTCTTCCCTAAAGAAGATATGAAGATAGAAAAAGAGCACATGAAAAAACACTCAGCATCATTACTCATAGGGAAATGCAAATTAAAGCACAATGAAATGTTACAACACTCATTCTTGAATGGGTAAAATTTAAAAGCCAGATGGTACCAAGTGTTGGCAAGGATGTGGAAGAACTAGAACTCTTGGATTTTGCTGGTGTGATGTAAAAGGGCAGTAATGTTTGGAAACACTTTGGAGAAGAGTTTGGCAGTTTTTTAAAAAAAGTTATACATACACCTACTGTATGACCCAACTGTTTTATTCCTAGATATTTACCCAAGAGACATGAAAGCATATGTCCATTTAAAGACTTGTACATGACTATTCATAAAAAGTTAATTGGTAATAGCCCCAAATGGGAACAATCCAATGTCCATTATCTATTTACCTGCTATCTATTTAACAGGTAAATAGATAAACAACATAAAATGGAGTACTATTCAATGATAAAGAGGAATGAACTATTGCTACATAAACTTGGATGAACCCTAAATTAATTAGGTGGAGTGAAGAGAGACAGACAAAATAGTATGTAATCTATGCTTTCATTTACATAAAATTCTAGACTATGCCAAATAATCTGTTGTAATAGAAATCAGATCAGTGCTTGCCTGAGGATGAGATAAGGACAGAGATGTGAGAGGAAGGGGTTATGAAGGGACATGAAGAAACTTTGGGAGCTGATGGACATGTTCATTGTCTTGCTGTGTGATGATAGCTTCAAAGGTGTATGCTTATGTCAAAACTTATCAGACTGTATATTTTAAATATGTGCACTTTGTTGTATGCCAATTATAGTTCAATAAAGCTCTAAAAAGAAAAAAAATAGGTAAGAGCAGTTAAAAGTAAATGAATAAAATAACTATAAATCTGATATATCACATGCTTAACATTAATCATTAGAGAAATACAAATCAAAACCACAATGAAATATTACTTCACAGCCATTAGGGTACCTGCTATCAAAAGAACAGAAGACAAGAAGTGTTTGTGAGGATGTGGAGAAATTGGAACCCTTGGGCATTGCTGGTGGGAATGTAAAATGGTGCAGCAACTGTGGAAACAGTATGGTGGTTCCTCAGTAAATTAAACACAGAATTATATGATCTGGCAATTCCAGTTATGGTAGATGCACAAAGAAATTGAAAGCAGGGACTTGAACAGATATTTGTACACCAGTGTTTATATCAGCATTATTCACAATAGTCCAAAGGTGGAAACAACCCAAATGCCAATCAAAGGATGAATGGATAAGCAAAATGTGATATTTACACACACACAATGGAATATTATTTAGCCTTAAAAAAGGAATGAAATTCTAGTACATGCTGCAAAATGGAGGAACTTTGAGGCCATTAAGTGAAATAAGGCACTAAAGGACAAATATTGTGATTCCACTTATATGAAGTAGCTGGAATAGTCAAAATCATAGAGAAAGTAAGTAGAGTAGTGGTTACTGGGGGCTGGGCAGAGAGGAATGGGGACCTATTGTTTAATGGGTACAGAATTTTTTTGGGAATGGACAGTGGTGATGGTTATACAAGAATATGAACATACCTAATGCCACTCAACTCTGCACTCAAAAATGAGGAATAGGAAATTTTATGTTATGTATATGTTATCACAATAAAATTTTTAAAAATCTGATATATCAACTAGGATCCCTAAGGGGCAAGCAAATTTTTGTGTTTAAACTGAATGAGTTTTGTAAGAATTATTAGAAGATGCCCTGGGTAAACAAGCTACATTCCTTTGGGGAAGAATTTTCTGGGAGGCTGGCTTATAGACACACCAAAGTTGAAGAGGTGAGCACACACCCTTTTAGGAATCATCTTAGGCCAAAGGCATTTGATGCTAAAGTGGGAACAGGAGATTCTTGTTGATAGGAAGCCTTTCTTAACAGTTGGCCCTGCCAGTGGGGTGCATCTGAAAGCAGCAGTGTCCTGTTCTGGTCTGGAGCATCGCTGAGTCCTTGGTACCTCGGCCTGCAAATGACTTCATTCACTCTGCTGCTCCCAAGCCTCATTTTTCCCTATTTGTAATGCTGTGATGATGACAAGATGTGCTTCCCTAAAACTTTATAGTGTCATGTGAAGATGGGCTAAAGTTAAATCCACCTGTAAATTCCCTTTAGTCCCTCTGAGACTAAGTGGTGTGATTTCTGTCTGCTGCTTGGCCCATGTGAGTTCAGCAGCCATCACTGGAGTCCCACTGCCTTTCAGTTCACAGTGTGTCAAGATGACAGTGACAAATGACCCAGAGGACATTTATCAGGGGTTAGGGCTAAAGACTTTCATTTAGAGTACCTCTCCTCTCTACAATCTTTTAAAGATGCATCCTAAAAGCAAAGTACTTAGTGGAAGGAATATAGTAAAGACGTCACAGCTAAGACAGTCTTAAAACTGTTCATAATTTCCTTCTTCCTTGCATCATGTCATTACTATAAAAGAAAAATGCCCATTTTCTGGGGCATTTTGTTAGTTTTTCCTGAAGAATAAACATATGACTGTTATTGTGGTTAATAGTGTAGGAGAGTAAAAAACTTTTCCTAATACTCTCCTAAGTTCAGAAGTGGGACCTGTGAATTAAACTGACAAAAGACAAATTAACAAGAGAAAAATTTTGTTATACATGCACACAGGAGCTTCACAGAAAAGAAGTGATTAGGCTCAGGGACTTATATACCACATTTTTTTTTTTTTTTGCGGTATGCGGGCCTCTCACTGTTGTGGCCTCTCCCGTTGTGGAGCACAGGCTCCAGATGCGCAGGCTCAGCGGCCATTGCTCATGGGCCCAGCCACTCTGCGGCACGAACCCATGTCCCAGACTGGGGCACGAACCCGTGTCCCCTGCATTGGCAGGTGGACTCTCAACCACTGTGCCACCAGGGAAGCCCTATACCATTTTAACACAGGGTGATACATTGTGGAGAAGTGACAAAGGGAAAGGGATTTGGGATTCTAGGGGGAATAAATTGTGGGAAGGTGAATCTATGGGAAACTAGTGGCAGATAAGTGTTATTTTAGTCAGGTTAGGTTCCTTTATGCAAACTCAAGTCAGTGCCACTCCCTTGTAAAGGAGAGGGAAGGGAGATACCTTCACAAAGGGAAATTTATGCCCTACTTTTAGGCAGGAAGGGGGAGGGTAGAAGTTCCTCCTGTGTCTGCTATTTCTTAGTTGCATTCAACTCATAATTGCTCTGCCAAAGTCACATATTTTGTGGGCTATATTCTGAACCCTCTCATAAAAAAAAGAGAAGATGTTTTTTCTAACTAGTTTACTTTTTCTCATATTTGTAACAGAGGCTAATTTTGGATTATCCATAATTTGAGGAATATTAACCCAGATAGCTGTATGTCCTTTGTTTGGACATTGGTCTCCTGTGGTGTAACTTAGATCCTTTGTGGGCATCATTTACTCAAATGTTAGAGAATGCACATTTAGGACTTATAACTCCTTGGGGGGCAGGCAGCTCTGCTCCCCATGTGGCTGGGCGGTTTCACAGCGGGGGTAGAGAGGTAAACAGGGAGCACCAGAAGTCAGAGTTTAGAACTGTTACTCCTCCTGGGGGTCTTCTGGGAAGGTAGGAGTTTGTTTCTTTCTGAAACTGGGGTTTCTGCAGAGAGTCTGTTGCATCCTGTAGAGAATGAGAATTAGAAAGATGTGCTCAATCAAATCAGGGGTTGGCTGGGGTGGATCCATGACCTGAAACTCCCCTGCTGGGAGGATGGCCTTGGAAGATGTGAGCTTGATTCAGGAAGCAGTTAACAGTCAGGGATGGTGAAGTATCATGGCAAATAAGCTGAACAGCATCAGAATAGTTTAGAAGAAAAGAGCAGTGGTGTCAAGGAAAGCAGCAACTGGAAAGCAAAATTCAGGAGTGTGTGCACTAGTCACTAGGGAGAGGTGCTACAGATTAGAACAGGCAGCTTGCAGGAGAAAAGGAAAGCAAGCCCTGGGATGTATGGGTGAGAAAGCAAAGGTTCTGTGTTGTAAAAAATAGTGAACATTACCTATCTCTGAAGGTGCTTGTAAACCTGTAATAATAGAAAAGAAGGCCTAAGTGAGGAGGAAAGTTATTTGATAAAGATGGGGGAGGGGGGAGGGATTGAACAAATGACTTTGTCAGATCCAATTTAGAGCATACTTTTCCCTTTATTTGAGGAAGGCTTGGGAGGTCAAATGTAAATTGAAACAGTAAAATATATTTGCTACTAGATTAAAGTTTCTTGAACCATTTAGTAATCTCAGTCATTCATGAGACTGTCATTCTCACGCAAAGATTATTCAAGTGACAAGTTGATGTTCAAGGGTCCTAACGAAGCAATGATTATACAAACACATCTTTAACCCTGTAGTCCTTGTCACCCATTGGCCCAGTCTCTAACGGTCTTTCTCTATTTGAGTTACCGAGCTGGTAGTCCAAGGAATGTGCATTTATCTTGTCTTCATAAGGAAAAAACCATGGTTAAGTAATTTCTTTAAAAACATTTTTGATACTTCCTTTCTACCAAATTATCAACTTTGAAAGTTGTCTCAACTGGACATTTGCTATTGAAGGGCACATAGGCCCTGGAATAGAGATTCATGCTGAGTATAAGTTTTCCTGTCCTTGAAGATCTTGTGCATCTACTTTATACCATATGGTCTCTGAAAATATGATGCACTTTCATGTGAAATGATTTGGTTCACAAAACTGTCAGTTGATTTCATACATCTAATTGAAATGTTTCCCATCTAAAATAGGGCAATTTACAGAAGTGTCTCTCTGGTTAACTTACATTGCCTATTCCCCATAAAGCAGCAGGTTTGCAATAAAACATTTGACACCCCCATGGTATTTTGAAAAAACAATATGCAATCTGGCACAAGTTAGCCCTGGTGTGAGATGGCAGATTAGGTAGATAGTGTAAACAGTAGCAACCCTAAAGACTAAATGAAGTGTCATCTTAAGGAGTCTGCTGTTAATGCAATTTAAATTACTCACCTGAAATTAATATTCTGCTGAGCGAAATAAAGCAATTTAAAGGGCCACATAATTTCTGATCACTGTAATGACATTATGTGGTCATGGACTGTTCCTTTATCTAATATGGTAACATTTCAATTTCTTTGAACACTAAACACATTTTTCCATTTTAATTACTTGGCTTCTGGAAAAAAAAGATCCACTTATTCCCTGTAGATGGTTAACAATTTGAGATTTATGTTTTGCTTCATTAGAGTTAGGTAAACATGACCTTGACATACTGAATATTGTACCTAATATTCACTCCTATGGAGGAGGGTGGAAATCAAAGAACTGTGGTCTATGGTGTGCTTTCTCCAGAGGTTAGTTTCATTTCCCCTCTCTAGTGAGAAGCAGTTGGGAACATGCCCCATCTCACTTTTCCCATTTGGGCCATAAACGTGCTAAAGAAAGAACCCAGTTTTTCTAAATAAAGGCCTAGTTCTTTGGAGGAAAGAAGACCTGCTGGATTCTTTCTAGGTGAGGAAGAGACTTGAAGTGTCCAAGTTTCTAGGTTGTTGGATTTCTTGGATGGGATAACAAGAGGACAAGTGTGTTGATGGTTTACACACGCTGGAGTATTCTAGTTGAGCAAGGATTAAAAAGAAAAAGAGCAGCCCTCATTGCAGAGTTGGTTTGAAAAAGAAAGAGTGAAACATAGCTAAACATTCTAGGCCTAATGAACTCCCCATTTGTTCCTGTTTTCCTAATATTCTTTGCTTTTAGCCCTATGATCATGAAAGTTTATGCCCCCAGCAGGATGTAAAGGCTATGAGGCCGTTGGGTCCTTGTGGTGGTTCTCAAAATTGGCTGCACATAGAAGCACATAGGAGCTTCTCATCCCGACGTCCAAGATGCACCAAAAACAATGAGACCCATAACTCTGAGGGCAGGATTTGCTATTTTATGTGCATTTTTAATTCTCTGCATGGTGATTGCAATTGTAGCCAAGACTGAGAACTGCTGCGGTAGAAAAACTCATATGAGGACAAAGATTTTGTGTTGGCATCATTACTTTGTGAAGAATTCGATTATCTGTTTAATCTTACTACTGACTTCTAGTTCAAAGAGAGAAGAGATTCCATTTATTTAGATTTGGTCAAAACGACAGTGAAATTCTCTAGGACAAGGGTTCTTCAGATTTTTTTTTTAGCTCAGTCTTTAACAAAATGACTGGCATCTAGGTGTTGCTTGATGAACAAAATGACTGGCATCTAGGGGTTGTCTGTATAAATAAATGCTTAGCCTGCCTGTTTAAGTTTATTTGATAGAAATTTTTTCTTGTCATTCAGAGACCTTGTTAACAGACATAAATATTTAGGAAGAATACCTTTCTCACTTAGCACATCACTGCCTGCAGTGAATAAATAAACTTCTTCAGTAAAAATATGTAGAAATATTTTCCCCCAAAGAACTTCAGCATTAGGTAGAATAAATCTTCTTTATGGGAAGAGCTGAGTTCCATGTCCTACTACTCTGCCATCTTGATTCCTCTTTCAGGATAAATCTTCTTTAAATGACTTGAATAGAGTTAACTTTTGCATTTGGAAGCTGATTATATTAAAAACTAATCAGTAATCTAAGCTTATAGTAGGCATTGGTCACATGTTTGAATGAGTGAAAGAATCAGTGATTGACAGATAATACTATAGAGAATTAATATTGTTTCTGGACACTGTGATTTATGGTATCCAGGCTTCACAGAGACTGACCCATTTAATGAATGATGTCAGCCTATGCTTATCAGGGAAAAATAATTTCCAGGCACCTCAAATAAATCCTTATGATCGAATAAGGCTTTTTCCTCTCTCTCTCTCCCTACCTACACATCATCCATCCCTCCACCCATTTACCTACCTATCTAGCTGCCTACTGTTACCAGAATTTTTCCTTCCTCTTTTAAATCTACATCTCTGCTTTCATTAAAAGTAGAAAATCATTCTACTTTTATCTTATTCATTAGACTGAGATCTTGGATCATCTAGCTACAGATATCCCTGATTTCTACCACACAGATTTCTGTGAAAACCAGACACATAAGAAATAAATACTGTGCATGTTCTGATAATTTTTATGATGCCATTGTCAGTAAATATTGGGTAACATTAGTGGAAACTATTAAATATTCTACTCTATATTAATAGATTAAACCAATAACAATATTTTTCTCTTAAAATTTAACAGAGGGATTGAAATTACATTGTATTTTAAGTTAAAATGAAAACTTTAAGGAAGAATGTTTAAACCATAATAAAATGTGGAGAAAATAAGTATATGTCACTGAAATTAAACATATATTAACAATTTGCCCCTATTTGCCCTTTCATTCACCCTCTCCCTTCCTCTCGCTCTCTCTTCATCACCATTAATAAAAAATTTGCAACCATAACTAAAGCTTCATCCATTTTCTCCTGCTCCTTTTTTACCCCCTTGGGGTCACCATACTTCTGAAGTTGATGTGTTGTGTTCTTGTGCATGTTTTCTACTGTCTACATATGCATGTACACATGAATGAAATAGACACTATTGTTTGGGTATTTATTAAAATGCATAGAAATTTGTTTGCCATACTGTTAACATTGGTTTTTGAAATTTATTCATGATATGCAGAGAGCTAGTTATTTGTTTTAATGGCTGTGTAATATTCCATTCTCTCTAATAATTTGCAATTTATTTTATTCATTCTCTAATGGGGGTCTCTTAGGATTAGAGATAAACATGGAAATGTTACCTGGAGTTGATATTTGCATTAAATCCTGATCAGTTCCTTTTGTGGTTTCATACAAACTTTAGGATTCCAGTTCTGTGAAAAATGCCACTGGTATTTTGATAGGGATTGCATTGAATCTGTAGATTTCTTTGGGTAGTATAGATATTTTAACAATATTAATTCTTCCAATCTATGAACATGGTATAGCTTTCCATTTATTTCTTTCTTCTTCAATTTTTTTCATCAAAGTCTTACAGTTTTCAGAGTATACATCTTTCACCTCTTTAAATTATTCCTAGGTATTTTATTCTTTTTGATGCAATTGTAAATGAACTTGTTTCTTAATTTCCCTTTCTGATAGTTTGGTATTAGTGTATAGATATGCAACAGATTTCTATATATTGATTTCGTATCCTGCAAGTTTACTAAATTCAGTATTACTTCTAATAGCTTTTTGGTGGCATCTTTAGTGTTTTTAATATGCTGTACCATGTCACCTACAAACAGTAACAGTTTTACTTTTTCGTCTCCAGTTTTGATGCCTCGTATCTCTTTTTCATTTCTGATTGCTGGGGCTAAGACTTCCAATACTATGTTGAATAAAAGTGGTGATAGTAGGTATCCTTTTCTTCTTCCTGATCTTGGAGGAAAGATTTCAGCTTTTCATCATTGAATATGATGTTAGGTGTGGACTAGTCATTTTTGGCCTTTATTACATTGAGATATATTGTCTGTATACCCAGTTTGTTGAGAATTTTTATCTTGAATGTATGTTGAGCTTTGTCTAATGCTTTTTCTGCATCTATTGAGATGATCAAATAATTTTTATCCTTTGTTTTGTTAATGCAGTGTATCACATTGATTGTGGATATTGAGCCATCCTTGCATCCCTGGACTAAATCCCACTTGACCGTGGTGTACGATACTTTCAATGTATTATTGAATTCAGTCTACTACTATTTTTTTGGAGAATTTTTGCGTCTATGTTCATCAGAAATATTGGCCTATAATTTTCTTTTTTGGTAGTGTCTTTGTCTGGTTTTGGTATCAGGTTATGGTGACTTTGAAGAGTGTGTTGGGGAAGTGTTCCCATCTCTTCAATTTTTTGAAATAGTTTGAAAAGAATAGATATTAGCTCCTCTTTAAATGTTCTGTAGAATTCACCTGTGAAGCTGTCTGGTCCTGGACTTTTGTTTACTCAAAATTTTTTGATTACTGATTCAGTTTCATTACTAGTGATCTGTCTGTTCATATTTTTTATTTCTTCCTGATTCAGTCTTGGGAAATTGTACATTTCTAAGAATTTATCCATTTTTGGGGTGTCCATTTTATTGACATATCATTGTTCATTGTAATCTCCTATGATCCTTTGTATTTCTGTGATATTGGTTGTTACTTCTCTTTCATTTCTGAATTTACTTATATAGGTCCTCTCTTTTTCTTGATGAATCTGGCTATAAGGGTTATCAATTTTCTTAATCTTTTCAGAGAACCAGCTCTGAGATTCACTGATCTTTTCTATTGTATTTTTAGTCTCTATCTTATTTATTTCTGTTCTGATATTTATTATTTCTTTCCTTCTACTAAATGTGGGCTTTGTTTCTTTTTTTTATAGTAAGGATAGGGTTTTATTTAAGATTTTTCTTATTTCTGAGGTAGACCTGTGTCACTATAAACTTTCCTTTTTGAAGGGCTTTTGCTGCATCCCATAGATTTTGGAATATTGTGTTTCCTTTTTCATTTGTCTCAAGGTATTTTTTTCTTTTTTTCTTTGATTTCTTTGTTGACCCAGTTGTTGTTTAGTAGCATGTTGTTTAGCCTCCATGTGTTTGCATTTTTTCCAGTTTTATTCTTGTAATTGATTTCTAGTTTCATATCATTGTGGTCAGAAAGTTGCTTGATATAATTTCAATCTTTTTAAATTTATTGAGACGATTTATGGCCTACTGTATGATCTAACATGGAGAACGTTGCATGCTGCTGTTTTGGGATGGAATAATCTGCATATATCTATTTGATCTAATGTGTCATTTAAAGCCAAAATTTCATTATAGATTTTCTGTCTGGACGATCTGTTCATTGATGTAAGTGAAGTGTATAACTTGTCCCCTACTGTTATTGTATTACTGTCAATATCTCCCTTTTATATCTGTTAATGTTTGCTTTATGCATTAAGTGCTCCTATGTTGACTGCATAGATATTTACAAGTGTTATATCCTCTAGTTGGATTGATTCCTTTATCATTATAGAACATTTTTCTTTGTCTCTAGTTACAGTCTTTATTTTAAAGTCTATTTTGTCTGAAATAAGTATTACTACCCCCACTTTCTTTTCCTCTGTTTGCATGGAATACTTTTTCCATCCCCTCACTTTCAGTCTGTGTGTGTCTCTAGATCTGAAGTAAGTCTCTTGTAGGCAGCATACATGAAGACTTATTTTTTAATCTATTCAGCCAACTTTTGTTTTTTGATTGGAGCATTTACCCACTTACATTCAAAGCAATTATTGATACATATGTGCTTATTACCATCTTGTTAATTGTTTTTTGGTTGTAGCTTTGTTCCATTATTCTTCCCTTCCTCTCTTTCCTGGTGATTTGATATCTATCTTCACTATTGTATTTGGATTTCTTTCTCTTCTCTCTCTCTCTCTCTTTTTTTTTTTTTTTTTTTTTTTTTTGGTAACAAACGTTTTTGATTTGTGGTTACTCTGAGGTTCATATACAATAACATATATGTTGATGACCTTTTAAGCTCAAGCACAGTTTTACAGCCATACATTTTTAGTGATTTCCCTATGTTTTATGTTTTTGACTCATATTTTACATCTTTTTATTTTTGTGTCCCTTAACTACCTATTGTATGTATAGATGATTTTGCTACTTTTGTCTTTAACCTTCCTACTCACTATATAAGTGGTTAATCCATTACCTTTATTTTATGTTTGCCTTTCCCAGTGACATTTTTCTTTTCATAATTTTCTTATATCAAGTTGTGGCCTTTCCTGATTAGAGATGTTCTTTTTACATTTCTTATAAGGCCAGCTTAGTGGTGATGAAATATTTTAGCTTTTGCTTGTTTTGTAAAACTCTTTATCCTTCCTTCAATTCTGAATGATAACCTTGCTGGGTAGAGTACCCTTGGTTGTAGGTTTTTTTCCTTTTATCACTTCAAATAAATTGTGCACCTTGCTTCTGGCCTACAAAATCTCTGCTGAAAAGTCAGGTGAGACTCTATGGGAGTTCCCTGATATGTAACTAGTTGTTTTTTTCTTGCTGCTCTTAATATTCTCTCTTTATCTTTAATTTTTACCATTTTAATTATAATGTATCTTGGATATGGACCTCTTTGGGTTCATCTTGTTTGGGACTGTCTGTGTTTTCTGGATGTGGATGTCTGTTTCCTTTCCCAGATTAGGGAAGTTTCAGCTATTACATCTTCAAATATGTTCTCTGTCCCTTTCTCTCTCTCTCTTCTTTTTCTGGGACCCCTTTATTGAGAATATTAGTAGAAATGTTGTTCCAGAGTTCCCTTAAACTATCCTCACTTTTAAGAGTTCTTTTTTCTTTTTGCTATTCTGATTGCTGCTCTGATAGGGTGATTTCCACTACCCTATTTTCCTGATCACTGATCCATTTCTCTGTATTTTCCAATCTATTTATTCCCTCTAGTGTATTTTTTATTTCAATTATTATATTGTTCTGTATAATTGGTTCTTTTTTATATTTTCTATCTCTTTGTTGAAGTTCTCACTTCATCCATTCTTCAAGAGTTCATCCATTCTTTCCTGATTTTGGTGAGCATTTTTATGACTATACTTTAAGACTCTTTATGTGGTAAACTGCTTATCTTCATTTTGTTTAGTTCTTTTTTTGAGGTTTTGTCTTGTTCTTTTACTTGGAAGGTGTTCCTTTGTATCATCATTTTGCCTTTTTGTGTGTTTGTTTTTAATGTATTAGGTATATAATCTACATGTCCTGGTCTTGAAGGAGTGGCCTATGTCAAAGGTGTCCTGTGGGACCCAGTGGTACAATCCCCTCTGGTCACCAGAGCCAGGCGTTCCTGGGGTATCCTCTGTGTGGGCTGCATGTTCCCTCTGGTTGTGGTTGAGCTGTGATTGCTGTGGGTATGCTGGTGTGCAAGGCTGGCTCCCAGGATGGGAAGCACTTTGAAGGGGTGCCGATGGGGGCCATCCACTGTGTGAGATGGGGCAGAAGCCAAATTTGGAAGGCAGGAATGTTGGCTGGGGCTGGTCCTCAGGGGAATGACAGGGACCAATAGTGAGAGCTATGCTGATGGAAAGTGACAGAAATGGCACCTACCAGCTAGGTGGAAGGAGAGTTAAAACAATGGTGCCCACAAGTGCTTCCTTCCCTGGAGTAAATTCCACCAGATCCCTGTCCCTCCAGCACAAGCCCTGACATTGGTGAATGAATCTCCTTTTTATACGACTTAGGTGCTTTTCAAGCTGCTGCCTCTGTGCTGGGACTTGGAGTGAGAAAATTTGTGTGTGAGCCCCTTAAGAGTGGAGTCTTGGTTTCCCACAGCCCTCTAGCTCTCCTGGTTGTAAGACCTTCTGGTTTTCAAAACCAGACGTTATGAGGGCTCATCTTCCTGGTGCAAGGTCCCCAGGCTGGGGATCCTGACGTTGGTCTCATACCCCTCTCCTCCTCATAGGGGGCTTCCACATTAGTGATATCCCTCCCACTGTAGGTTCTGACTAGATCATGTCTCTGTCCCTCCTACCCATATGATGTGTGGCCTTTTAAAAATATCTTTAGTTGTAGAAAATCTGTATTGCTAGTCTTCATGTTGTTCTCAGAGATATGTTTTATATGCAGTTGTGGTTTTGATGTGTCCATGGGAAGAGGTGAGTTCAGGATGTTCCTACTCTGCCATCTTGATCTGGATTCCTAAAATGGTCGTCAGTTTTATTATATGTTAACTATGTATATAGATTATCTGATTTTTTATCATACACATATGTAACACAGATAAATTTGAATTTGTTATAGTTGTAGCAAAATTTTAATTTATATATTCTGCAAAATTATTCCTTTTTGGATTTGGAATTTTCAAGATCTTATTCATGACTTGTTGATATACAGAAACATTATTAAATTTATTATGTTTAGGTCTCTTAAATCTTAGAATATGACAATAATTTTCATATGTTCTTTCATATATTACCATTTAAAGTGAAAATTCAACTCTTTTAAAAAACAATTTATACAAATGCACTTTTTTTTGAGAAAAAAATTAATTTGTTTTTTCTTAAACATATTGATAATTTCCTTGTAGAGAACACAATGCCAAATATTTGTTCCATAACAGAGTGCTTGTGGAGTGACAAATCAGGGAATGAAATTGACTTCACAAAGCATGCTATATGCCATTTTTTTGTCTCATAATCAGTTTTAACTTTTATGAATTAACTTACTGTAAAAAATAGAACATGCCATTTAAAAATCTTTTTTTGAAGATAGTAAAGTTATTTCCCCTGCATTCAATAGGCAAGAGAACAAACATGAAACTGAACTGATAGATAATATTTGAGCTCTGTCCTTGTATATATTATGAACATATGTAATTATGCATTTAAATAAGCCATTGAGCTTTTAATGGACAGTCCATAATCTTGAAAGGTTAGTCCACGTAATCCAAAGAACTGAGCTTAATTTATTGAAATGTTATAACAAGGGTTAATGATGTACATGTTTTTATACACTCTTAAAAAGGAATGATATTGCTCAGTTTTTTGTAATAGTCATTTCCTATTTCTAATCTTTATTTTCTTCCTTTGAAAAATATGATTGCTGAAATCTTCCACACTAGTAATTATCAATCTCATTATGGGGTGGAATAAAATAAATCATAGACTTGATGTCCAAAGGAAAAGTTTAGCTAACCTTCCTCAAGGAAGGTTATGTGGTTATATATACATATATATGGTCTCATTAGGTAATGCAAGATTTAATAAGGGCACAACACATGCTTAATGCATTATTAGAAATTTCTAAGAGCATGTAGGAGAGGCATACATTAGACAAAGATGAATTGCTGAATTTTTGTCCTACTATACTTGATTTAGGAATTTTCAAATTCTGAAATATTGTTCTGGATATTGACTTTCAGGGATGACATTGGAAATGAATTCAATTAGATTCAGTTTTATTCTGATACCCAATGTTTCCAGCTATATTTTAATTCTGCTTTAAATTTTTTAAATATTATCTTGAATTTTCTTATATTGTGACACTGTTATGAACCCCTCATTAGGTTTACTAAGAAATATCTGCAAATTTCTTTATTCCCTAGGGCTGATTTTTTTTTTTTTTTGGTAACATCTTTATTGGAGTATAATTGCTTAACAATGTTGTGTTAGTGTCTGCTTTATAACAAAGTGAATCAGTTATACATATACATATATCCCCATATCTCTACCCTCTTGCATCTCCCTCCCTCCCATTCTCCCTATACCACCCCTCTAGGTGGTCACAAAACACCGAGATGATCTCCCTGTGCTATGTGACTGTTTCCCAATAGCTATCAATTTTACATTTAGTAGTGTATATATGTCCATTCCACTCTCTCACTTTGTCCCAGCTTACCCTTTCCCCTCCCCATGTCCTTAAGTCCATTTTCTAGTAGGTCTGGGTCTTTATTCCCATCCTGCCCCTAAGTTCTTCACAACCATTTTTTCCCTTTTTTTTATATTCCATATATATGTGTTAGCATATGGTATTTGTCTTTCTCTTTCTGACTTACTTCACTCTGTACGACAGAATCTAGGTCCATTCGCCTCACTACAAATAACTCAATTTCTTTTCTTTTTATGGCTGAGTAATATTCCATCATATATGTGTGCCACATCTTCTTTATCCATTCATTTGTCAATGGACACTTAGGTTGGTTCCATGTCCTGGCTATTATAAATAGAGCTGCAATGAACACTGTGGTACACGACTCTTTTTGAGTTATGGTTTTCTCAGGGTATATGCCCAGTAGTGGGATTGCTGGGTTGTATGGTAGTTATATTTTTAGTTTTTTAAGGAACATCCATACTGTTCTCCATAGCGGCTGTATCAATTTACATACCCGCCAGCAGTGCGAGAGGATTTCCCTTTCTCCACACCCTCTCCAGCATTTATTGTTTGTAGATATTTTAATGATGGCCATTCTGACTGGTGTGAGGTGATACCTCATTGTAGTTTTGATTTGCATTTCTCTAATAATTAGTGATGTTGAGCATCCTTTCATGGGTTTGCTGGCAGTCTGTATATCATCTTTGGAGAAATGTCTATGTAGGACATCTGCCCACTTTTGGATTAGGTTGTTTGTTTTTTTGATATTGAGCTGCATGAGCTGCTTATAAATTTTGGAGATTAATCCTTTATCAGTTGCTTCATTTGTAAATATTTTCTCCCATTCTGAGGGTTGTCTTTTCATCTTGTTTATGGTTTCCTTTGCTGTACAAAAGCTTTTACATTTCATTAGGTCCCATTTTTAAATTTTTGTTTATATTTCCATTTCTTAGAAGGTGGGTCAAAAAGGAACTTGCTGTGATTTATGTCACAGAGTGATCTACCTATGTTTTCCTCTAAGTGTTATATAGTGTCTGGCCTGACATTTAGGTCTTTAATTCATTTTGAGTTTATTTTTGTGTATGGTGTTAGGGAGTGTTCTAATTTCATACTTTTACATGTAGCTGTCCAGTTTTCCCAGCACCACTTATTGAAGAGGCTGTCTTTTCTCCATTGTATGAGGCAAACAGTAACAGATTTACTTTTTCTTTTCCAATTTGGATTCCTTTTATTTCTTTTTCATCTCTGATTGCCGTAACCAAATCTTCCATAACAATGTTGAATAATAGTGGTGAAGTTGGGCAACCTTGTCTTGTTCCTGATCTTAGTGGAAATGGTTTCAGTTTTTCACCATTGAGGATGATGTTGGCTGTGGCTTTTTTATATATGGCCTTTATTATGTTGAGAAAAGTTCCCTCTATGCCTACATTCTGGAGGGTTTTTATCATAAATGGGTGTTGAATATTGTCAAAAGCTTCTGCATCTATTGAGATGATCATATGGTGTTTATTTTTCAATTTGTTATTAGGATGTATCACATTAATTGATTTGTGTATATTGAGGAATCCTTGTATTCCTCGGATAAACCCCACTTCATCATGGTGTATGATCCTTTTAATGTGCTATTGGATTCTGTTTGCTAGTATTTTGTTGAGGATTTTTGCATCTATGTTCATCAGTGACATTGGCCTGTAGTTTTCTTTCTTTGTGACATCCTTGTCTGGTTTTGGTATCAGGGTGATGGTGGCCTCGTAGAATGAGTTTGGGAGTGTTCCTTCCTCTGCTATATTTTGGAAGAGTTTGAGAAGGATAGGTGTTAGCGCTTCTCTAAATGTTTGATAGAATTCACCTGTGAAGCCATCTGTCCTGGGCATTTGTTTGTTGGAAGATTTATAATCACAGTTTCAATTTCAGATCTTGTGCTTTTCTATTTATTCCTCATTCATTCTCATAAGGTTATGCTTTTCTATGAATTTGTCCATTTCTTCAAGGTTGTCCGTTTTATTGGCATATAGATGTTTGTAGTAATCTCTCATGATCCTTTGTATTTCTGCAGTGTCAGTTGTTACTTCTCCTTTTTCCTTTCTCGTATTGATTTGAGTCTTCTCCCTTTTGTTATTCATGAGTCAGGCTAATGGTTTATCAATTTTATTTATCTTCTCAAAGAACCAGCATTTAGTATTATTGATATTTGCATTTATTTCTTTCATTTCTTTTTCATTTATGTCTGCTCTGATCTTTATGGTTTCTTTCCTTCTGCTAACTTTGGGATTTTTTGGTCTTCTTTCTCTAATTGCTTTAGGCGTAAGGTTAGGTTGTTTATTTGAGATGTATCTTGCTTCTTAAGGTGGGATTGTATTGTTATAAACTTGCCTCTTAGAACTGTTTGTGCTGCATCCCATAGATTACCAGTCATCATGTTTTCATTGTCATTTATTTCTTGGTATCTTTTTATTTCCTCTTTGATTTCTTCAGTGATCACTTCATTAGTAAGTAGTGTATTGTTTAGCCTCCATGTGTTTGTATTTTTTACAGGTGTTTACCTGTAATTGAAATCTAGTCTCATAGCCTTGTGGTCAGAAAAGATACTTGATACAATTTCAATTTTCTTAAGTTTACCAAGGCCGGAATTGTGACCCAAGATATGGTCTATCCTGGAGAATGTTCCATGAGCACTTGAGAAGAAAGTGTATTCTGTTGTTTTTGGATGGAATGTCCTATAAATATCAATTAAATCCATCTTGTTTAATGTATCATTTAAAGCTTGTGTGTCCTTATTTGTTTTCATTTTGTATGATATGTCCGTTGGTCAAAATGTGTTGTTAAAGTCCCCTACTATTATTGTGTTACTGTCAATTTCCTGTTTTATGGCTGTTAGCATTTGCCTTATGTACTGAGGTGCTCTTATGTTGGGTGCATAAATATTTACAATTGTTATATCTTCTTCTTGGATTGATCCCTCAATAATTATGTAGTGTCATCTTTTGTCTCTTTTAGTAGTCTTTATTTTAAAGTCTATGTTCTCTGATATGAGAAATGCTACTCCAGACTTCTTTTGATTTCCATTTGCATGGAATATCTTTTTCCATCCTCTCACTTTCAGTCTGTATGTGTCCCTAGGTCTGAAGTGGGTCTCTTGTAGACAGCATATATATGGGTCTTGTTTTTGTATCCATTCAGCCAGTCTATGTCCTTTGGTTGGAGCATTTAATCCATTTACATTTAAGGTAATTATCGATATGTCTGTTCTTATTACCATTTTCTTAAGTGTTTTGAGTTTGTTATCGTAGGTCTTTTCCTTCTCTTGTGTTTCTTGTCTAGAGAAGTTCCTTTAGCATTTGTTGTAAAGCTGGTTTGGTGGTGCTGAATTCTCTCAGCTTTTGCTTGTTTGTAAAGTTTTAATTTCTCCGTCGAATCTGAATGAGGTTCTTGCTGGATACAGTAATCTTGGTTGTAGTTTTTTCCCTTTCATCACTTTAAATATGTCTTGCCAGTGCCTTCTGGATTGCAGATTTTCTGCTGAAAGGTCAGCTGTTTACTTCATGGGGTTTCCCTTGTATGTTATTTTTTCCTTGCTGCTTTTAATATATTTTCTTTCTAAAATTTTTGATAATTTGATGAATATGTGTCTTGGCGTGTTTCTCCTTGGTTTTATCCTGTATGAGACTCTCTGCACTTCCTGGACTGGAGTAAATATTTCCTTTCCCATGTTAAGGAAGTTTTCAACTGTAGTTTCATAAAATATTTTCTCAGGCCCTTTCTTTTTCTCTTCTTCTTCTGGGACTCTTATAATTCAAATGTTGGTGTGTTTAATGTTGCCCCAGAGGTCTCTATGACTGTTCTCAATTCTTTTCATTCTTTTTTCTTTATTCTGCTCTGCGGCAGTTATTTCCACTATTTTATCTTCCAGGTCACTTCTCTGCTTTCTGCCTCAGTTATTCTGCTATTGATTCCTTCTAGAGAATTTTAAATTTCGTTTATTGTGTTGTTCATCATTGTTTGTTTGCTCTTTAGTTCTTCTATGTCCTTGTTAAACATTTCTTGTATTTTCTGCATTCTATTTCCAAGATTTTGTATCATCTTTACTATCATTACTCTGAATTCTTTTTCAGGTAGACTGCCTCTTTCCTCTTCATCTGTTTGGTCTGGTGGGTTTTAACCCTGCTCCCTCATCTGCTGCATGTTTCTCTGTCTTCTCATTTTGCATATCTTACTGTGTTTGTGGTCTCCTTTTTGCAGGCTGCATGTTCGTAGTTCCTGTTTTTGGTGTCTGCCCCCAGTGGATAAGGTTGATTTAGTGGGTTGTGTAGGCTTCCTGTTGGAGGGGACTGGTTCCTGTGTTCTGGTGGATGAGGCTGTATCTTGTCTTTCTGGTGGGCAAGTCTGTGTCTGGTGGTGTGTTTTGTGGTGTCTGTGACCTTATTCTCATTTTAGGCAGCCTTTCTGCTAGTAAGCGAGGTTGTGTTCCTGTCTTGCTAGTTGTTTGTCATAGGGTTTCCAGCACTGTAACTTGCTTGTCATTGAGTGGAGCTGGATTTTGGCATTAAGATAGAGACCTCTGGGAGATTTTTGACGTTTGATATTACGTGGAGCTGGGAGGTCTCTCATGGATGATTGTCTTGTGCTCAGCTCTCCCACCTCAGAGGCATAGGCCTGACACCCTGCCTGATCACCAAGATCCTGTCATCCACATGGCTCAGAATAAAAGGGAGAAAAAAGAAAGAAAGAAAGAATAAAATAAATTTATTAAAATAACCAAGATCCTTTCATCCACATGGCTCAGAATAAAAGGGAGAAAAAAGAAAGAAAGAAAGAATAAAATAAATTTATTAAAATAAAAAATGAAAAATAATTATTAAAAATTTTTAAAAATTAAAAAGTAATTAAAAAAAACAAAGAAAGAAAGAAGAGAGCAACCAAACCAAAAAACAAATCCATCAATCATAAGAAGCACTAAAAACTATAATATAAAACAAAAAGAACCCCAAAACGGGCATGCAGAACCCTAGGACAAATGTAAAAGCAAAGCTATACAGACTAAATTGTTTGTCATAGGGTTTCCAGCACTGTAACTTGCTTGTCATTGAGTGGAGCTGGATTTTGGCATTAAGATAGAGACCTCTGGGAGATTTTTGACGTTTGATATTACGTGGAGCTGGGAGGTCTCTCATGGATGATTGTCTTGTGCTCAGCTCTCCCACCTCAGAGGCATAGGCCTGACACCCTGCCTGATCACCAAGATCCTGTCATCCACATGGCTCAGAATAAAAGGGAGAAAAAAGAAAGAAAGAAAGAATAAAATAAATTTATTAAAATAAAAAATGAAAAATAATTATTAAAAATTTTTAAAAATTAAAAAGTAATTAAAAAAAACAAAGAAAGAAAGAAGAGAGCAACCAAACCAAAAAACAAATCCATCAATCATAAGAAGCACTAAAAACTATAATATAAAACAAAAAGAACCCCAAAACGGGCATGCAGAACCCTAGGACAAATGTAAAAGCAAAGCTATACAGACTAAATTACACACAGAAGCATACACATGTGTACTCACAAAAAGAGAAAAAGGAAAATAAATATATATATCATTGCTCCCAAAGTCCACTGCCTCAATTTGGGTTGACATGGATGATTGTCTTGTGCTCAGCTCTCCCACCTCAGAGGCATAGGCCTGACACCCTGCCTGATCACCAAGATCCTGTCATCCACATGGCTCAGAATAAAAGGGAGAAAAAAGAAAGAAAGAAAGAATAAAATAAATTTATTAAAATAAAAAATGAAAAATAATTATTAAAAATTTTTAAAAATTAAAAAGTAATTAAAAAAAACAAAGAAAGAAAGAAGAGAGCAACCAAACCAAAAAACAAATCCATCAATCATAAGAAGCACTAAAAACTATAATATAAAACAAAAAGAACCCCAAAACGGGCATGCAGAACCCTAGGACAAATGTAAAAGCAAAGCTATACAGACTAAATTACACACAGAAGCATACACATGTGTACTCACAAAAAGAGAAAAAGGAAAATAAATATATATATCATTGCTCCCAAAGTCCACTGCCTCAATTTGGGTTGATTCGTTGTCTTTTCAGGTATTCCACAGATGCAATGTACATCAACTTGATTGTGAAGATTTAATCCGCTGCTCCTGAGGCTGTTGGGAGAGATTTCCTTTTCTCTTCTTTGTTCACACACAGCTTTGGATTTGGCCCCGCCTTTGTGTGTAGGCGGCCTGAGGGCATCTGTTCTTCACTCAGACAGGACGAGGTTAAAGTAGCAGCTGATTAGGGGGCTCTCGCTCACTCAGGACGGGAGGGAGGGAATGGTATGGAATGCAGGGCGATCCCGCAGCAGCAGAGGCCAGCTTGACATTGCACCAGCCTGATTCGTGCTGTGTGCTCTCCCCGGGAAGTTTTCCCTGGATCACGGGACCCTGGAAGTGGCTGGCTGCACAGCCTCCTGGGAGGGGAGGTGTCGACAGTGACCTGTCCTTGCACACAGGCTTCTTGGTGGCTGCAGCAACAGCCTTAGCATCTCATGCCCGTCTCTGGTGTCCGTGCTGAGAGCCGCAGCTCACACCCATCTCTGGAGCTCATTTAAGCGGCACTGTGAATCCCCTCTCCTTGCGCACCACAAAACAAAGAGGCAAGAAGAAGTGTCTTGCCTCTTCGGCAGTTCCAGACTTTTTCCCAGACTCCTTCCAGGCTAGCTGTGGCACACCAGCCCCCTTCAGGCTGTGTCCATGCAGCGAACCCCAGTCCTCTCCCTGGGGTCTCTGAAGCTAGAGCCTCCGAAGCCCAAACCTCAGCTCCCAGCCCCCATCTGTCTGATGGGTGAGCAGATAAGCCTCTCAGGCTGGTGACTTCTGGTCGGCACTGATATTCTGTGTGGGAATCTCTCTGCTTTCCCCTCTGCAACCCTGTTGCTGCTCTCTCCTCCATGGCTCCAAAGCTTCCCCCCCCCCCCAGCCCCCAGTGGTGCAGGTCCCATCCCTATTCTTTTGTCTCCATTTTTCCTTTTTTATTTTGCCCTACCCAGATACATGGGGAGTTTCTTGCCTTTTGGGAGGTCTGAGGTCTTCTGCCAGCGTTCAGTAAGTGTTCTGTAGGAGTTGTTCTACATGTAGATGTATTTCTGATGTATTTGTGGGGAGCAAGGTGATCTCCACTTCTTACTGTTCTGCCATCTTGAATGTCCCCCCCAGGGCTGATTTAACAAAGTGCCACAAACTGGGTTGCTTAGAACAACAGAAATTTTATTGACTTAGTTCTGGAGGCTAGAAGCCCTAAATCAAGTGCTGGCAAGGCCATGCTCCCTCTGGAGTTAGCAGGGGAACCCTTCTTTTCCTCTTCCTGGCTTCTGGTGGTTTGCTTGTCATCTTTGGTGTTTCTTGGTTTGTGGATATATCACTCCAATTCTTCGCCTTCACATGACATTCTTCCTGTGTCTCTTTCTCTTCACATCATCTTCTTTTTTTTGTAAGGGCCCCTGTCATGTTGGATTAGGGGCCCACCCTATTCCAGTATGATCTCATCCTAACTTAACTAATTACATTTCAATGCTCCTTTTCCAAATAAGGTCATATTCTGAGGTACTGGGGGTTAGGATTTCAGCATATGAATTTTGAGTGGACACAAGTTAACCCATAACAATCTCCCACTCAGGTAAAAACCTGAATGTCTTATTTCTGAAACCATGTACAGGCCCCTGTCCTTGTCTTTTGGAGTAAAAGGCTGACTCAAGAGTTAATGATTGGGAAGTATGAAGATGTAGAAACAAAGAATAGCTATTGGGCTGGGGAACTGGTAACAATTTAGACTATAAATCTGCTACATAGCAGAATTACAAAACTCTCAGTTCCCTGAAAGATATAGATAGAGGCCTGACATGGATTCTTAAGTTGTTTTTACAGGAAGCACCCCTCCACCAGATGAAAACTGCTGACTGCAAGAATATAGAAACCAGAAGGTTGATGATGCTTGAAACTTCACCTTGATGCCAACCAATCTGAGAATCATGTGTGAGCTGATCATGCACCCTACAGCTCCCTCCCTTGCATGGTCTTTAAATCCCCTTCCCTGAAAGCCATCAGGGAGTTTGGGTCTATTGAATATGAGATGACCATTCTCCTTGCTTGGCACCTGCAATAAATGTACTTACCTTCACCACAACCTGGTGTCAGTAGATTGGCTTTACTGTGCACAGGCGAACAGACCCAAGTTTGGTTTGGTAACATTTCCAAATGAACTTTTTAAATGCAGGATGGTGCTTCCAGCTGGCAATGATGAGTGCAGAAACCCTGTTTCTTTGGGAGAGACAGCAGTCACTACAAGTGTATCAGAACTTGACCTATCTCTTCATGCTTTTAGGAAGCTGGTCTCATCAGTTATCTAATACTGTTAATATATATGTAGACAGCTCATCATTTAATTGTCCATCCATGAAAGCCTGGACTGGCTGACAGGACATTTGCTTCTCACTAAGCATAACTTGAAATTATTTAAAAACTTCTGTTTTTTCCAGATACAAAATATTAATATTTATTAGAAAAGATAGTGTACAGAGTTTTTATTTTTAGAATCTGGTCTAATTGTATTGTAGGAGAGGATTTTAGTTATTGGGAACATCTACCAGACTTAGAAAATCATAAGTCCTCTTCTGCAGCCTGTAATCACCAGGCTGACCCTGTGTCTGGAAACCAAGTTTGTCTGGACTATGGTCTAATTTTCCTGTTCATTACTATGGGCATGGGATTTTATAATTTTTCTGCTTTATGTATCTCTGGATTGGGTGTAGATCAATAATACTGATCTAAGATAAATCACAAAAATCATGTATACAAGGAAAAAATATTCTTTTAAAGTACACATTGACGACATATTGATTCACAAGTAATGTCAACAAATTTCAAAAAATAGACATCATATGGAACATTTTCCCTCATCTTAAAACAATCTGATTAGAAATTAACAATAAAAGATGTGTTTGAAAACCAAAAAACAAATTCCCAAACTCCTGGCTTACAAATTTTTTAGAATGGAACAGTAATGAAAGTACATATCAAAACCTCTGGGGTGCAGATAAAGTGGTATTCAGAAAAAGACCACATTTATGATCTTAAATAAGTTTATTAGGAAATAATATTTTATAGGTTTTGTGTTGGTTGTTTTCTACTTATTCATCTTTTGAAAGAGATGCTATGTATTCTGGCTATATTTTTCAATAGACAAGATGTTAGATGGTCTTTTTCTATCATCTCTTTGTCCATTGAGTCAAGACTGAATCCACTTCTCAGATTTACTTGGAGGACAGGCTGAGATAAAGCAGACTTAGTCTTCCATTTCAGGGCAAACTGAATTAATCCCTTCTATGCTTTGTGGAGAGTCTTTCCAGATGTTTGCTTTAAGTTGTCTGTCAATCTTAATTTTGGGTGGTGGTGTGGTTTTACCTTTTCCTATAGCTTTATAAGTACTTTAGTGAAAAATAAGAAAGACCATATTAAAGGGTGTTAACAAACACCATTTTAAAAAAGAATCCTGCTGTTTGTTCCTTTGCTTTTGAAGCAATGAAGTTATGAGCAAGTTAAATTAGTTTACCTATGCCATACTTTGATCAAATTCAGGCAGATGTCAGGTTAGTTCAAGTCTATAATCACTGCTTTGCTGTTTCTGTGCTGGTTTTGTAATTTGCTTAGAGAAGGAGCCCTCCTTATTCTTTGTGTTCCTGAGTGACATATACACCAATGATATAATTTTTTTCTCCATTTTACCTTAAACAGATATCCCTTAGCTGCTTTCATTCTGAAGTTTGCAGATTTTTTTTTTTAAGAACAATACATACCATGTTTATTTGAAAGAACCAGATTCCTTTCAAATAGAAGAACTGTATAAAGCAATACTGTCAACACAAAACAGTGGTCACATTACATATCTGCAGGCAAAAGCATTGCAAATAAATTTCGTTAATCTTATGGCTAGATATTTTCACTGCAACACAGTGTTTGCACTTAGAGAAGACAGAGCTGGAACAGAACAAAAACTTTTTGTTCATGCTTTTTAGGACTGAACCAGTGATACGTCCCATTTTAAAATGTACTGCCTTTAACTGCTTTTAGGACAACGGTTTTAGGCAGGAGTGCTTCTACTTGGCCACCACAAAGAAACACACTCTTGTTCCTTAGTTTCATTCCTCAGTCTCATGTTTTCTATTTGTCACACTATGACATATCTGTATCAGAGCAGACGTTTTCCAGTTTTACTCAAAGAACACTGACACACATACACACCAAACTGAGACAGCTCAGAATTTAGAGATGTAGGTAGTGGAGTAATAAGAGAAATTGTGTTTATGACAAAGGAATAAGAAAAACTCTCAGTGGTTTTAAGCATACTAAACTAGGTTCCTTACTAAAAACTTTTCTTTTTTTGGTTTTATAAACAGTAGTTTCAAGGTGGGTTTGGGCTTAGATAACAACACAGTGAGACAAACACACAAGACATACTTATTTCCAAAGTCACAAAATGACATTGTTAAGCATACATTTTTGTCCACTTTGTGTGTGTGTGGGAATAAAACTCAGTACTCTATGTTGGAGAAAATATTTTTCAAGAGTTACAGTATATTCATACAGGGGGAAAAAGGTGGGGTTTTTCATGTATTTTTTTGGCGTATTGCTATGATCTTCAAAAAATATAAAATTAAATTTACAAAAAACTGGAAGACCAAGTATAAGCAGTCTGATATTTGCTGCAGTGTCCAGCATTATCATAATGATCTTTAGCATAAAAGCAAAAAGAAGTTCATGGATCTCAAGTATCTTCAATAACTGCCAGTATAGCTTGTAACTACTATCCTTGCTTCTTTGAGAGATACCTTTCCCAATATTTGTGATTTAGGTCCAAAAAGTCATCTAATTTTGCTATTTCCTTGAGGTACTGGGTTAATTTTAAAAGTTCTTTGTCTTTATCTCAATTTAGGTGTGCTTTCATAAAAGGTCTTATCTTTAGTGCATTCTGTGGGTTCATTAGAAAATTTCTTCCTATGTCATCAAACATGATGGTGTTTTTTTTGCTGTAAAACTCTGAAAACTTTCCCCATATAACACCAAGAGGCTTTACATCTATTAATCCTCTCCTTGGAGTATGCACTGTTATCATAGCAGCACTGTCTAACATGAAGGTAATCTTGTAATTTGCATTTGTACTCACTCCCAGCTCTTTCATTTTAGCTTCAATCCACTTCATATTTGTTGCAGACCAAATAACAATGTCATAATCCTCATATGCAGATGTTAGGAATTCATGAAGATATGGCCACATTAATTCCACCCCAGTCTCTGCACAAGACCTATGGTCAAATAACGTATAAGCAACATCTAGCACCAAAAGTTTTTTCCCTTCCCTGGGAGGATTCAAAACTTCCACTTTGTACTCTTTTACTCTGCGGGAAATTTTCAGTAGGTTTTCCTCCCTATTTTCTACTTCAACTACTTCATCTTCAATATCAAAGTCGTTAATAACATCATCATTGTCAGGAGGTGGACCTAAGACATTTTCCAAGCTCTCCTCACGAGTTCCCATCATCATGATTTTAGTATTTGGTTTCAGTTTGAGAGCTCCAAGCTTAACATCATTTTCTGCAGGTTTGTCTTTAACTTTGAGTCCAAGTAACTTCTGGCGTTCTGGTAGCACTCCCGTGAGGGTCTTGAGAAACTGTTTGAGATCTAGCACAGTATCATCTTCTGAAAGTGTGGTCACTGAATATTCCTGTCCACCCCCATTTTACAATGATAGGAAGAGCCATCCTTGAAACATACGATGAGACAGCTTTTGTTCAGAAAAAGATACCTGGAGCGCTGCGGAACCGGCAGGAGTGGACGCAGGAACCGACCGCAGCGGAATCCAAGGCGACCGGAAGTCTGCAGATTTTTTAACAGGTTTATTCACTAAAAGCCCCAGTAGACTCTAAGATAATTGTAAATAACACACTAAATAAAAGCTGCAAGTTTAAGCCAGGATGAAAATAGATACAGATGCACAAATCTGGTCTCAGACTTTTGAATCAGAGTTTTGGTACTGGGATTCTGTATCTATGGTTTTAAAAAGTGGTTCTAATTCCTGCCCCTGGTGGCAAAACACTCAAACAAATGAACAAACAAAAAATAAAAAACTCCCTCTGCTTTAATTTGTTATATGCAAATTAACTAATTACTTAATATGGTGGGTAGGTTCTAAATTGTATTCCATCTGGCTTCATTTCTTAAGCATGAATCACTACAGTGCAATTCAAACAGCTCAGGGGTTCAACTGGACTTGGACCAAATCCCACTCTGCCTCTTGTGAGCAAATCACATCCTCTTACTCTGTGCCTTGGGCAAGTCACTTACTCTCTTTGAGCCTGTTTTCTTATTTGGAAAATGGGGAGAATATCATCTATAACAAAGGATTCATTTAATTGGTAAGATCTTTTCTAGAAGTCTGATTGGAAACTCAATACTGAAAACAATAGGTGACAAGATCCTGGACATTCTAAATGGAATGATTTGCTAAAAAGTGTCCGAAGCTGCCTTGAGACAGAAAGGCCACATATAAGAGAAAAGATGCAGGGTAGACTGATCAGAAAGGGGATTTATTTGAAGAGATTTGTTAGCCTGGAAGGCATGACCAAGACTCCCCATACAGATTCTCCCTGATGCTGTGGCCTCACCCTGCAGGCATCCTCCAAGGACAGGTTCCCACTAAGATGGCTCTGTCTGTAGTCCTGCATGGCAACCCTGGCCAATAAGAAACACTCTGTTCCCACGGTTGTGAAGTAGGAGCTTGTCTCCACCACAACCCACCAACAGGGATAGGGGATACAATGGAACAGATTGAGAAACAATGGTACAAAGAGAAAAAGACTATTTTTAGGTTGCTCTTTACTTCACAAGCTTCATTATTTACATATATTTAACCCATATGACTCCCTCTATCAACTCTGAGTACATTTATGATAATATCTCATTGGGGTACCATTTGCTGAGTTACCAAAACCTAGCATCTTCTCCTTGAGCCTTCTTTACCCTAGAACTGCCAAAAAACTCTGGGATCTGTTTGGTTCAGGGTAGGAGATCGGAGGAGTGTCTCGTATAAGCTGAAGATTTGGAGTCCAACACCCCTGATAGAAATTCTTTGGGACTAGTTAGGTAGAACTGGTTATTTGTGCACAGACTTTTAATGTTGAGGTCACCAGGGTTCCATCTTGTTTTCTTTGGCTACACGCTTTCCTTTGTAATCTCATGCATTGCCACAGCTTTCAGGACCACTGTTAGGCAAACAACTCAAATTCCTATCTAGCTCCATCCATGGTTCCATGCTCCTGATGCTTATATTACTCTCTATATTTTTGTATTTCTCACAAGCATCTCACATGTAATATGTTCAAGACTGAGCTCCTGAAATTCATCCCTCTGCTCTATTTCCATTTAGTAATTGGTACCATCTCCCTTCCCAGCTTCCTACACAAGAAGCACCCTTATAAAACCTCCAGCATCTCTTGCCTAGAACACCCATCTCATTTCGTACCTTAACTACCTCCATCCATCTTCCACACAGGAACTGGAGTGATCACTATTGTTTTCTGTGTCTTTTAATCTTTCAGCTAAGCTTTAAAATCATTTTGTTAAGTTCTAAGTTTACACATTAATTTAGGGAGATTTGAAACCTTTGTAATATTCATGCAAGAACATGATTATGTGTGTCCATCTGTTCAAGTCTCACCTACTTCTCCCAACAAAGTTTTGTAGTTTTCTTTATATAAATCCTGGAGATTTCTTCCTGTTAGGAGGATTTTTTTTTTTCTATCTTGTTTTCTAATTAGTTATTGCAACAATATATGAAAGCTATTGTATTTTGTGTATTTGTATAAAATAATTTATGAGTTGATCTGTCAGTTAATTCACATATATTTTCCAAGCAGAACACCAAAATATTTTAAAATAATGATCATTTTATTAACATTTCAAATAGTGCTTCTGTCTTAATGTCCTTGTCTTTTATTTCTCAGAATCTAACTACATGTATGTTAGATCTTTTACATGTAGTACATGCCTTTATAAGCTTTTCTATTCAACAAATTTGAAAAAAATAGTGATCATTTTGTTTTTTTCAAAAGTGGAGAGTTTCCATTTATGTTGCATTGACTGGAATTGCTGAAATAAAATAAGGATTTATTTTTCCAATGATTATACCACTCATTTCTATCTCCTACTGTGTTGTATTGGTTAAAATATTCTCAGACTGCATTGCATCAAAATTTATCTTCCTTTTCCTGAAGCAGATGCATTTAGGAACATTTTTCAACTGTGCTAGTGAGGCCTCTACCTATTTTTTTTTTTTTGCCTCTACCTATCTTATCTCACTTTACATTGCTCAAAATTACTTGAATTATTATTATTATTGCCATTGTTATTGTTACTCACAAAACAGTAAGATGACAGAAAGTTAAGTTTGGAAAAGAGAACAAACCAACTAGAATGCCATTACTCTTACTGTTAACAATTAGAGTTGGAGAGATTATTTTCTATTTTTAATTGAATGCATACTTATTTTATTTTTATATACTGCATTGTTGAAATTTGAATGTTCTTAACATTTGATAATTTATTTAATTTTTATAATTACAAAAAATGTCTTACAAATACCAAACTTCTTGTGCTAGACAAGGGTATTTAATTTGGAAAACTTTAGCTCATTTGGGTTACACAAAAAAGGGATAATATAGTGATATTAACTTTTTATTTAAAATTAATTGATATATGGTTAGGGATAGTAACACCTAAGTTATACTTAATAAAATCACATTACTTAGTGTAAATAAAATAAAAGTACATTAAAGGATCTTGGATTTATTTTAAAATATGCTATTCCTAAAGCTTATATTTTCATAAAAGGATCACAATTGATAAATTACAGTAGAGAAATGAATGTAAATGTTCTCGGTTTTTGTATGATGTGCCCAGACAGACTGACATTTTGATTGTTACTTTAGAAATCTTGTGTGTATGTATGTCATTGGCTCAGGTTAGAGGTTGAATCCTGGTCTAAGTTTTTATCTGTAAACATACACATTATAGGATAATGCTGTACGTACAATAATGATGTCTCAAGCATACATGAATGACGAAATCCACTTACGTTAAATCTCAAGAGATGGGGAGAAACTGGGATTTTTGTTTCCTTCTTGACAGACACATTCATCCTATCTGGCAACCTCTGGTTCCTGCAGTGTCTCCAGGCCAGCAGTGCTGGATGTGCAGAATTCAACCATGGATGGCAAAACACGGGTAATATCAGTTTTGATGTAATGGTATGAGCTCACGAATAAGGAAGATAAGGGAGGTTTTTGGGTACTGAAAGACAATTATCTGCTTATTTTAACCACATGTACCAGATATTTCCAGATATTTTTCCTTGATGGATATTCGGTTTCCCCTTAATAATTTTTCCTGACTCTTCCTTTTCATTAGTCTTATCTGGGAAGTTTAGATAAATCTGTCAACATAGCAGCTGACTTTATGTTGTATGTTGTGTCTGAGATATGCTTGCTTTTGTGGTCGCTCTGATTGCTATTATTGCCACCAAATAATTTTAATACTAGATTCTCCTTGCTCTGTAAAACTAATTATTTTTATATCAGTTCTGCCTAGGAAGTTGGATTACAACCCGCAGAACACACATGAATAATAGAACTGCAGGTTTACCCTTAGAAAATAAATAGTTTCTATATAGGGAAGAAACGGTCATAGCACACAGAGAGCATGAGTTTTGAGAGTGTTCAGATGTTTATGGAAAGCAGGGAAGTTCCCCTCACTCTGTCCTCTTTAATCCTTGGTTGATAGCTTCAAAAAATTCTTTAAATCTTCATCTCTTTTGTTTTAAGGTGATAGTTAAAGTAAAAATCAATTCTCTGGCTTCCCTGGTGGTGCAGTCGTTGAGAGTCCGCCTGCCGATGCAGGGGACACGGGTTCGTGCCCCGGTCCGGGAAGATCCCACATGCCGTGGAGCAGCTGAGCCCGTGAGCCATGGCCGCTGAGCCTGCGTGTCCGGAGCCTGTGCTCTGGAACGGGAGAGGCCACAACAGTGAGAGGCCCGCGTACCGCAAAAAAAAAAAAAAAAAAGTAAATCAATTCCCGTGCCGTCATATGACTAGGACAAATTTAATTCAGCAGAGCAGTTCTGTTATAAAATAACATTTGTTGATCACCCCTGTGTCTTATGAACCAGAAGTACTATCTATGTCCTGGACATATCCCAGTAAACTAACTGATATCCAAGCACTTGAGAGAATCTGGTGGTTTCAAATACTGGACAATAAAAATTCTCATATGTAAGGTAATAATTGTATACACGAGGGAAAGGATGCTTAATAATATTTAAGGTTTACTATAACAAAGGGGTGCTCTGTAAATATTAATTGTAATATTAGCTGTATTTGTCTTTAGATCAGATAAGCTGCTTTTCATTAAAGAGAGAAATGATTACTCCATTTTAATATTATATTTAATGTTTTAAAATAGCAACAACTTATTGATTTGTTTTTCTATGCCCAGTACTTTACATAAAATCTTTGCACTTTTTCCCCTATTACATCAGTTAATGCATTCTTTCTTATTGTAATAATTCTGGAAATTTCTTGAGAATATAGTGAAGACCACAAAAATCACCAATAACTCCATCACTCAAAGAGACTCATGATAAAAATTTTGGTATAGCTCTTTCAGGTACTTTTTCCATGCATAGTCTACACATATATTGCCAATTTAAATGAAATTAGTAACACAGTGTACTGTATTCTACTGTTTTTCATTGAATCAATTAATCATTTTTTCATTAATTTACTAAGTATTTTTTGAAAATACTCCTCGGTTTAAATATTCTGCCACATTTTTAGTGGCTGCATGGTGTACTATTTTCCAGAGGCATGGTAATCTGTTCAATCAGGTACTGTTGGTCTTCTCTGGTGATCACACTTTGAGTCACTACGAACAATGCTGGGTGATTTTCTAAAATTGGAATTGCTCTGTTAAGTGTGTACATATTTTAAAGATAGTAGAATATGTTTCCAAAAAGCTTTCCAAGAAGGTTGTGTCAAGTTCAATTGTGTGAAATTGTCTATGAAAGTATCCATTTCCCAGTAGTCTAGTAAATATTGTCAATAAAAAGTATTTCCATTAGTCTTAATTCATAGTTTTATGCTTAAAAGCAGGGTTGATTATTTTTCATGTTTAGTACACTTAAGATTTTCTGTTAGTGCTTACTTGATTATATGTTTTACCCATTTTAATTGAATTCATCTTTTTCACAGTACTGTGAGAAATATCCTGATGTATTAAGTATCATATTAAGCCCTCTAGCACTCTTATATATGAGTTTAATGTTTTCAGTTTATTTGCTTTTAGCTTTTGATTTTTAATCCATTTTGGGATTATTTTTGAGTATGGTGTTAAGGAGTGTTCTAATTTCATTCTTTTACATGTATCTGTCCAGTAACCTTTTCATTCTGTCTATCTTTCTGTGAATGTGGTTTTTGTTCCACAGGCTGCAGGATTGTAGTTCTTATTGCTTCTGCTGTTTGCCCTCTGGTGGATGAGGCTATCTAAGAGGTTTGTGCAAAGCTCCCTGATGGGAGGGACTGGTGGTGGGTAGAGCTGGTTGTTGTTCCGGTGGGCAGAACTCAGTAAAACTTTAATCTGCTTGTCTGCTGATGGGTGGGGCTGAGTCCCGTCCCTGTTGGTTGTTTGGCCTGAGGTGACCCAATCGTGGAGCCTACAGGCTCTTTGATGGGGCTAATGGTGGACTCTGGGAGAGGGCTCATGCCAAGGAGTACTTCCCAGAACTTCTGCTGCCAGTGTCCTTGTCCCCGTGGTGAGCCACAGCTGCCCCCCACCTCAGCAGGAGACCCACCAACACTAGCAGCTAGGTCTGGTTCAGTCTCCTATGGGGTCACTGCTCTTTAGTCCAGTTTTCCCAGCACAACTTATTGAAGAGACTGTCTTTTCTCCATTGTTTATCCTTGCCTCCTTTGTCATAGATTAGTTGACCATAGGTGTGTGGTTTATCTCTGGGCTTTCTATCCTGTTCCATTGATCTATGTTTCTGTTTTTTGTGCCAGTATCATATTGTCTTGATTACTGTAGCTTTGTAGTATAGTCTGAAGTCAGGGAGTCTGATTCCTCCAGCTCCATTTTTTTACTTCAAGGTTGCTTTGACTATTCAGGGTCTTTTGTGTCTCCATACAAATTTTAAGATTTTTAGTTCTAGTTCTATAAAAAATGCCATTGGTAATTTGATAGAGATTGCATTGACACTCCATTCTGGCTTGTAGACTTTCTGCTGAGAAATCAGCTGTTAACCTTATGGGAGTTCCCTTGTATGTTATTTATTGTTTTTCCCTTATTGCTTTTAATAATTTTTCCTTGTCTTTAATTTTCGTCAGTTTGATTACTATGTGTTTCAGCATGTTTCTCCTTGGGTTTACCCTGCCTGGGATTCTCTGTGCTTCCTGGACTTGCGTGGCTATTTCCTTTCCCGCGTTAGGGCAATTTTTGACTATAATCTCTTCAAATATTTTCTCAGGTCCTTTCTCTCTTCTCCTTCTGGGACCCCATAATGCAAATGTTGGTGCAGTTAATGTTGTCCCAGAGGTCTCTTAAGTTGTTTTCATTTCTTTTCATTCTTTTTTCTTTATTCTGTTGTGAAGCAGTAAATTCTACCACCTGTCTTCCCAGTCACTTATCCATTCTTCTGCCTCAGTTATTCTGCTATTGATTCCTTCTAGTGTATTTTTCATTTCAGTTATTGTATTCTTCATCCCTGTTTGTGCTTTAATTCTTCTAAGTGTTTGTTCTTAATTATTCTAGGTCTTTGTTAAACATTTCCTGCATCTCTTCGCTCATTGCCTCCATTCGTTTTCCAAGGTCCTGGATCATCTTCACTATCATTATTCTGAATTCTTATTCTGAAAGGTTGCCTATGTCCACTTCATTTAGTTGTTTTTCTGGGGTTTTATCTTGCTCCTTCATCTGGTACATAGTCCTCTACCTTTTCATTCTGTCTATCTTTCTGTGAATGTGGTTTTTGTTCCACAGGCTGCAGGATTGTAGTTCTTATTGCTTCTGCTGTTTGCCCTCTGGTGGATGAGGCTATCTAAGAGGTTTGTGCAAAGCTCCCTGATGGGAGGGACTGGTGGTGGGTAGAGCTGGTTGTTACTCTTAAACCAATCTCCCCTTATGTTGGCTCTTGATTTTTAAATATACAAGTTAATTTTTGTAAGTAAAGTCTATCAACCTCTTTTGTTATGCTTTCTGCTTCTGTATCTATGCTTAAAAAGTCTTCCTTATCAGGAGATCAGAATAATAGAAATTAACACTTTCTTTTAGTACATTTTGATTTCATGGTTGTACTTTTTAATATATTGGAAATTGATTTTAGTGTGGGTGGTAGAGTATTTTCTGAGTTCACAGTAGGGGACTGAAAAATACATTTCTATTGACATCATATGTGAATGTCAGCAGGACTAAGTACAGACTGCCTGGGTTCAATTTTTTTCACTCAAAATTCTGTAGATGCTTCTCCATTATGTCCTACTCTTTAATGAAGATAGCTTGATTTTCCTTCTTTTTTTTTTAACATGAAATCTATTTCCTCATTGGATACATATGAATCATCATTATTTTTAAAGTTGAAAAATTTACCAAGATATCTTCATGTGCTGGCCTATTTTCATTATTTTTGCTTTAATTATGATAAGTTCTTTTTAATATGTAGATTCATATATATTATCTAGGTTCAGGAAAGTTTTCTTGCATTATAAATTTTTGTACTATTTTGGTTCCATTTGTTCTTTTCCCCTCCAGTTATATGTAATGGTGAATCACTTTCCTACATATCTACTACTTTCTCTTATGGTGTTTATCTCTTAATTATTTTTTCTGAATTATAGGTAAAATTCTAAAGCTTTTTCCAATTCAATTTTTTGCTCTGCTTATTCTGATCTTCAGTACTTCTAGGACCTTCAATTTAAATTCAATGACTATTTTTTTATGTTTTTAAAATCTTGCTTTAACTTATCCAGCTACTTTACCTCTCAGCAAGCTGGCCTTGCAGTTTAGACTGTTTTCTTGTCAGTTCGTCTTTGGTTTCCTCTCTTTTTGCACGCATTTACATTAAAAAAAATTGAGGACATAAAGACAACACATACCTCTGTTTCCAGTGACATGCTTATGCTTTTATTTTATGCTACCAAATATTTTTATTTGTTCCCCCTTTTTTCCCTTTTTTTAAGAAGGAGCAATACTACTTATGATAGCCAGGATGTGGAAGCAACCTAAGTGTCCATCAACAGATGAATGGATAAAGAAAATGTGGCACATATATACAATGGAATATTACTCAGCCATAAAAAGAAATGAAATTGAGTTATTTGTAATGAGGTGGATGGACATAGAGTCTGTCATACAGAGTGAAGTAAGTCAGAAAGAGAAAAACAAATACTGTATGCTAACACATATATGGAATCTAAAAAAAAAAAAAAGGTTCTGAAGAACATAGGGGCAGGACAGGAATAAAGACATAGAGAATGGACTTGAGGACATGGGGAGGGGCAAGTGTAAGCTGGGATGAAGTGAAAGAGTGGTATGGACATATATATACTACCAAATGTAAAATAGATAGCTAGTGGGAAGAAGCTGCATAGCTCAGGGAGATCAGCTTGGTGCTTTGTGTCCACCTAGAGGGATGGGATATGGCGGGTGGGAGGGAGGCTCAAGAAGGAGGGTTATGGGGATATATGTATATGTATAGCTCATTCACTTTGTTATATAGAAGAAACTAACACACCATTGTGAAGAAATTATACTCCAATAAAGATGTTACAAAAAAAAAAAGGAGCGATATATCTAGGGCCACCCTGTACTCCAAATGGTCAGTGATAACACAATATGTATACCAGAGATATCTCCAGTTCAGACCGAAGAAGAGATGCCCCTGAGCTATGTACATCTCAGAGAACATGGAGAAGCTGAGGTTTGCCTCTTTCATTGACCATCCATCTTGGCATATCCTGGAATGGGATCACTAATCTCAGATTCTTCAAAGGCCAATGGTTCAGACTGTACAACCCCAAGGCTGGATTGATTAGATTATACTAGTATTGTCATAAGTACTTGAATCTGGTATAAACCCAGCAGCATCATGCCACATATTTTAGAAAAGGGTATACAGTTTACCTGTGAACAACGCAGGTTTGAACTGCATGGGTTTACTTAATATGAATTTTTTCAATAAATACGCACCATGGTACCACATGGCAGATCTGTGGGTGGTTGAATCCTATGATGCAGAAACAGGATATGGAGGGCTGACTGTAAAGTCATACTCAGATTTTTGAGACTGCATGCGTGTTGGTAGACCTAATCCCTGCATTGTTCAAGGGTCAACTTCACTTGCACATTTGAGAACTAACTTCTAAGTTAGGTCTTCTAAGACCTAAAACTTCTAAGTTTTAATGAGATTTCTTAGCACTTTCAGTGACTTACTATGGTCTTTCAATTTAATTATTATATTGTTATATTTTGTTATTATATAACAACATATTATATAATATTGTTATATAAATTATATTATATATTTTTGTTATATTATTGTCATATTATATGGTTATATTATACAATGAATCATTATATATTATACTATTGTTATATTATACTATATATATTGTTATATATCCCCCTTTCTATTGTTTCCTCTGCTTCTCATCTTCCCCTGTCTTGAAGTACTTGTCTGATTTGGGTTTGGTTTACCTCATATTATAAGGTAAGGAGGTTGTAAGATTTTTTTTCTTCATTCTTGAAAATCAGTAATTTTACCACGGTGTGCTTAAGTATGTGTCAAATATTTTTGGAATTTGGTGAGCCTTCTTAATTAGGGGACTCAAGTTTTTCTTCAGCTAAGAGAAATTTTGTCTATTTTCTATGTCATTATTACATTTCATTTTCCCCCTCTGAGCCACATATTTTTGTGATCTGCACTTGAAGTCCCTTGTCTTTCACTGAAGATATTTAGATATTTGTCTTTTGGGGATCTGCATTAGTGGCCCAAGAGGTTTAAAAAAAAGTTCACCCTTTTCTTAAACTCATTTCCTGAATTTTTAATTTGAAAATGATGTTGTTTATTGTTTTCATGCTGAATTTCAATCTTCTATGTCTGCTTATTGTTTTTGATTCAATAGCTATCTCTTCCTCTGGGGTTCTGCTTGACAAGGTTACAGTGGGCCTGTTTGGTTTCTCTGGCTGCTCTCAATGGGTGGTATGGGGAGAGGAAGGAGGAGATGCTCTGCTGGGATATGCAATTAGTAGTTGCATTGGCCTCAAGAGGGGAGGAAAACAGCGGCTTCCACCTTCAGAGAATTTCACATAGTCCTAGCAATGGACATCTCTGTCTGTAATTGGTAACATGTCTTGTAGATTTTATGTTAGAAATCATGGGCTACTTCTTAATCATAAAAATTCTGTATTATTTTCAAGACAACAACAACAAAGTAGATCAATTTAACCTCTTGACATTTTTCTTCTCCTCTTTACTAGGGCTGTTTTCCAGGATTTTGTCACCCAAAATTTATTTGGAATAATGTCAGAATTTAATAACATTACATACTCTTACAGGTTGTATTTTTGGCAGTAAAGGTTTATAGTATAATTCTGAACAACATGCTGTTGTCCAAATATTAATGATGTGTGAAGAAAAATACACATTTTACTTAAAATTCCTTTTTATCATCTTAATTTCTACATTTTATTTTGTTCACTCTGTTCCATGGCTGAGTGTCAGAGGAACACTGTTTGGGGACATTTCAGAAACTTTAGGACCATGTTTCACTTCTTGTACATAAAAGTATATGTCTGTGTGAGTATTTTGACTACTTGGTGCACAATTACGTATAATCTTCCAATACAGGTCCTTTTTCTCCTCTCATTCCTTCCTTTCCTGCTGCTTCCTGATATCTGTTTGATGTCAGTTCAGTGTACATTCATTAAGTAACCTGATACATAGTAAATGAACACTGTAGGTGTTGGGATACATAAATAAGTATAGCATGGTTCCTGGGTGCACACATAATTTGTTTGTAACCACACAGCAGGTAAATCCTGTTAAAATATTTAGTATGCTTATCAGGTCACAATACTTTTTAGAAAAACCAAATAAAAATCTAACATTTATTAAGCCTTTAGCAAGGTAGCATGGTATTACATTTGGGCCACATGTAGGTAAATTATATAGAACTCTGGACAGGTGAGGAAATGGGAATTATTCTCTTTTATTTTATCCTTTAATCCTGACCCAGGCACAAAAATCAGTTGTCTATTTCCTGGACAGGTTAAAAACTATCCTAAGGCCCTAAAACTAGTCATCAGCTTTGTTACATAAAATTATATCTGACTTACAAAAATTATAGACTAATGGAAAGCATATTATGGTGGGAAAGAAATGTACGAATTTAGGATCTTGGTTTATTGAACCCAGTAATAGCTCAAAATTTATTTCAATGATATGATGTAAAATACATCTCAAACTTTATATCAATGGATGGACTTCCTGGTGGCCCAATGGTTAAGAATCCGCCTGCCAGTGCAGGGGACACAGTTTCGAGCCCTGGTCAGGGAAGATCCCGCATGCCACGGAGAAACTAAGCCCATGTGCCACAATTACTGAGCCTGTGCTCTAGAACCTGTGAGCCAAAACTACTGAGCCCGAGTGCCACAACTACTGAAGCCTGTGTGCCTAGAGCCCATGCTCTGCAGCAAGAGAAGCTACCCAATGAGAAGCCCGCGAATTGCAGTGAAGAATAGCTCCTGCTCATTGCAAATAGAGAAAAAAGCCCGCACGCAGCAACAAAGACCCAAGACAGCCAAAAATAAAAATAAATAAATAAAAACAAAAAAATAAACTTTAATTCAATGGAATGGAAAATCTGTTTTTTGAATTAGTTTAATCACAGGAAAACTTTCAAGAAATTTATCATCTTTTGTAGAAATCAGTACATAAACTATAATTTGGTTGTATCTAAAAAGATACAAATGGATGATATTTGAGTTTAATATATATGTTCATATGTTTGTAGGAAAAGCTTAGTTTCAGAATCACTAACATGTGTAATAGATTTTCTAGACATACACTCATTTGAAGGATTCACTTGTAATCTAAAATAATATGTAATTGAAGGAGTTAAGTAATTTTAGAAACAATAATTTGAGTAATCTTTGTTAAAAGTGATATTATTCAGCCTTGATGAAGCAAAGTAGATGAGTCAAAGTAGAGCCATATTTAGAGATAAAACATTTTTCAGGAGAATTGTTTATAAGCTAAGGTAAATATTTTTGAAGATTCTTATACTGTCAAAGTGACAAAGGGAGCTGGAGCCCCTTACACAAGAAATCTGGTTAAAGACACATGTGTCAGGGGCCTATTCTGAGGGTGTCTGTGCTGACAGAGGGCTGAGGCAGAGCCAGACCATCAGCGAGACCCTGGCCCCTTGGGGCTTGTATCTAACTAACATATCTGATTATAAACCCCAAGATTCTTCGTTCTGTGTGAAAAGCTCATAGCAGGAGAGGCAGGAAGTGTACTTGAGCCTTTTATAGGGACAGAGCCACATGAACCTCTGTGTGTATGTGTTTGCGTGTGTCTGTGTATGGCTGTGTTTGTGTGTGTGTGTTTGTGAGTGTGTGTATGTCTATGTGTGTCCATGAGCATGTGTGTCTATGTGTCTGTGTGTGTGTTTTTGTGTGTATTTGGGTATGTCTGTATGTGTTTATATGTGTGTGTGAGTGAGTGTGAGTGTGTGTCTGTATGTGTCTGTGTGTGTGTGAGTGTGTTTGTGTGCCTGTGTGTGTGTGTGTGTGTAGAGGAGGGTGTCTCAGATTGGGGGTGGTTACAACAAAAAGCCCCTGTCATGGTGTGTCCTGGGTGAGCGGCTGTAGCTCAGGGAACAGGAAGTGGGGAGTCTTCCCCAGTGCTCTCAGGCAGCAGCGAGTCCAGAGGCTGAAGGAGCCCTGACTCCCTGGGGAGGTAAATTGTTTGCACTTGTTGTTGAGGCCAATGATGTCACAGTTTGTTTAGGTCAAGTTAAAGACAACTGATTGGACTGGAAATGGATAGTTGGTCATTTGCAAAACACTTTGCTTTTAGTATTTATCTTAGAAATTTATTTTAATCAGTATGATTTTTCCAAGCTTATGTATATAAATGGCATAATCTCAGCCAAAATTACTTCAGATTTGTGAAAATAACTTTGACTTAGTTAAAGAAGGGAAAAAGAATATGCAGTAATGTATATTGTTAGAGTTTTTTAAAAGAAATCTCACAAACTATCCATAATAAAATATTTTCAGAATTTGGGCATTAAGCCATTTATCTGAAATCTTCCTTCATAAATTATGTTTTGGACTAAAGAATGAAATGATTTGTCTCAACTTAAAGCCAAATAATTGAGCCATATTTGACTTAAACCAACTATATATTGTTCCTATTACCTAGGAATTGAGAGTGATTAAAATATTTGAATCAGAAAAGTGTAGTGTTTTGCATATTAATTTGATGAATGGCAGCCAAGTACTTGTCTGTCTTTTTTTTTCCTTTTTCTTTTTCTCCGTTCCTTGGTTCTTTGTCAATGGGCCAAGTCATGCCTTCCTCATAGATCTAGAGAGTTGTTTCCCTTTGAACAAGAACATACAGAAAAGACATCAGGCATTTCCTTTCTTAGATTTTACAATACAGAGTCCCAATATTTTCAGGGTCAATTTTAAGGTTTATGGCTCTGAAAATTGCAAGTTAAAAAGCACATTAGCCATTATTTCTGAAATGCACCAGAAATTATGAACCAGTTCAAAACAGATTGTTGATGTTCTAATGTCACTATAAGTGCAACAGAAGTCTTTTGCAATGGAAATTTTTGTTTATGACTATATCCTTGCCCTATATCCCTTTTCTGCAATATCATTGCTTTTTCCTTTTTAAGAACTTATTAAAAATAATCCCTAAGGATATAATGTTGTCTGCTCCTCAGAGCAGGTTAACAAAAATGGAAAATTTTGTTTTCTATGTCTGAGCATTGCCCATAGCAATTTAGGAGCAAGTTCAGTATCTGGGTCTCCCCATTACAAAAAATAGATATTCAATTATTATTTATCCTCAAAGATACTTATCAGTAGGAAAGATATGATGTATTTAGTGATCTTCAGAGCAAAGCAATGTGAACATAACATCACTTTAACAACATGCAGGTGTAAACACTAAGAAATTACCTTTAGTGTGAGGTTCATCTCTCTACTCTCTCTTCTGACTTTGCTCAGCATGCATGGGTAATCTAGATACAGATGCGGAGATGCACATCCATTTGAGGGAGGGAAAATTAATTTTGCCTTTTGTTTTGTGTTCTGCATAAAAGGAATTGCAGATACTTTGTAGATGAAAGGTTTTATTCATCCAAGATTCCTTTGAACTCATACCAGTTTTTGGCCAAAATTATTTAGAAGGGTGTGTATGGGGGAAAAAACCCAATCACACTGTAACTGGAAAGTATCATTGTCAATAGCACTTAAAGGACAGTAAAATGGATAACATGTAAGTCTGAAAGTGGAAATAAAGTGCTTGCTTTGAATGAATAGCTATCACAGGCTTAATTGTGTATTTCATTACATGCAGTGATGGGCTTTTTGTTCATTATCATGTCTGTGAGTTCTCTTATTTGAGTCTTCACACAAATGAAAAAATTCTGAGTAAATGAATGTGACTTTTAAAGGAGAATTTATGTTGGACTTTGAACATCATAAGCAATTGTTTAGCTAATAAATATATGAAAATACAGGTATTGTAATAATGCTTTTTCCTCTTGTTTTTGATCTCCCACTTGCTTTCACATTTTAGCCCTTCAGAGCGAATACTCCAGTGATTACTTCTACTTTCCAAAGTCTCCTATCATTCTGTTCTATCTTCTTCTGTTATGTTATCTGGAAGGTATTTAATTCCAGTGTTCATAGTCAATTATTAATGAATGCTTCATTTTATCTGTAGTATTAGTTTGCCAACAAAACTCCTGTGAAGTTAATTACCTGGCAGCTTTTTAAAGGATAAAATTGAAAGAAATGGCTTTTGAGGTTAAATTGTCCTGCAGACCCACTTTTGTCATTATAGGATAACAAGAGATCCCTTTGATGACTAAGCCAAGCAGGTCAGCTGCTTCCTATTGTTCAAATGGTTGATAAACTATTCACAAAACCGAAGTCTGGTGGGTCTGGAACTTAGGGCTTTGCAATTTGGATGGGCATTTGATTCTGTCCTTTGTAGATTGTTCGTGTTCTTTGAACCTGGTTGAAAAGAAATGTTTATATTTTGACCTGCTGAACTCCTCACATTTAAAAGAGAATAAGTGGCTTCCACAAATCAAGGCACCCCAGGTACCAGAGGGTACCTGGTAAACAATGGCTGAGAGACCCTGGCCACAGGTATATCACAGGCTGCATTGTTATTGCAGCTGAGTGGTGAAGAATGATATTCAGGAACGTTACTGTGCTTATAGGGTAAGGTCTCATTTAAAAATTCTCCTCCATGAAAATACTGAGGCAATAACTTTAAGGTGTTTAATTAGGAGCTTTCCATGTGATGTTGGGGAGAGTACAACGCCATCTCCATCACAGGGTGTCCAGGTTTAGTGACTAGAAATACATCATGCCCAGTTAAAAGTGAATTTCAGAACCCAAGTATGTGCCATGTGCTTTGAATCTGCTCTGGAAATCCTACGTTGGGTTCTCTTTATTTAAAATCTCACATGGAAGTTACACCTGTCACAGATAGTAAGGGGATAATTCATGAACACGAATGAAAGTCAAATTGATATTATTATTATATTTTTAACATCTTTATTGGAGTATAATTTCTTTACCATAGTGTGTTAGTTTCTGTTGTATAACAAAGTGAATCAGTTATACAGTTATACATACACATATGTTCTCATATCTCTTCCCTCTTGCATCTCCCTCCCTCCCACCCTCCCTATCCCACCCCTCTAGGTGGTCACAAAGCACCGAGCTGACCTCCCTGTGCTATGCGGCTGCTTCCCACTAGCTATCTATTTTATGTTTGGTAGTGTATATATGTCCATGACACTCTCTCACTCTGCCAGCATTCTGTTACCAAGGCTGTCAACCCAGAATCATGCCCCACTCCTCCCTCAAATGGAAACCAATTACTCTTATCTACATTCCAGGAGGAAGCTGCAAAGAGAAAAACAAGAATTGGTTAGAACCAATGAGGCCCAAGATGGTGGAAGTGTTGACTTCCAGTGGACCTTGGGCCTCATTAAATGCTCAGTGTAATACATTAGCTAAATAACACACTTATTAGTACCAGACAGTTGATGATTGCCATGACAATGACCAGAAAACCTCACACAAGGACTGGAAAGGAGAGTTGATTCTGTTCCTCGTCCAAACCACACTCTTATTCTCAGATAACTTATGAGTATCCCTCCCACTCTTTCCAATTCCCTCCCTTTTACATCGACCTTCCTATATATTTGGTGTCTCTACCCAAATTGGGTTGAGAAGTTGATTTGTGAACTAGGTTCCTGCTTCTCCATTCTTTGGCCATTGAATGAAGATTGTGTTGTTCCAGTCTCAGCATCCAAGCAGAAAAAGAAGCTCCCTGGCTGAGACAAAGGGTCTTGGCCTGGGTTAGGACCCTGGTGTGGGTCCAGGAAACCAGTTTGGTAATGATTCCATTTAATTTAGTTTGGGGAAGTTTTGAGAGCTTTTCTAAATATTTCAAACCTGAGTGCCTACCAATTAAATTCTTACCTGGAAAACTAATAAAACTCACTGAGGTGTGATCAAGACAACCTTTACATTTCCCTTCAGCCTGACTAAACTTCAGGAGGCTTCTTTGTGACTCCATGATTCTGATACTGACCCAAGTTTGAGGACCACTTTAGATTTAGCAATACTTTACAAAATACCATGGCCATCTTGAAATCTATTTGTAGTTAAAGTACAATTTGTAGTGCTCTGAGATATGTCATTCCTTTTCTCCAATGGCATCTTTTTAAATGCAAAGAAAACAACATTGTCATTGCTTACTTTGTTCTTTTCTCCAGCTCAATCTAGTCGTGATTCTCAGTCTTTTAACCAACTTTACCTGGTTCCTGAGGAACACGGCCTGTGTTCCTCTGAACAGTCACTCTGAGGAGGCAGAAATCGGGGTGGGGTTGAGGAGGGTGTTAAAGCCTCCTGCTTCCTCCAGCCCACTCCCTCACAGAGAAAATCCTGCTCACATCATTCTTGGGTGGTCCCTTGGTTTGTCTGAGTGGGTTGCTAAGCAAGGAGATAATATCCTACTCACCTTTCTTTTATTTTTAAAAAATATTTTATCTATTTATTTATTATTTTTTAAAAATTCTTCTTTGGCTGCGTCAGGTCTTCATTGTGACATGCAGGATCTTTTTGTTGCGGCGCGTGGGCTCTTCGTTGCGGTGCATGGTCTTCTCTCTAGTAGTGGCATGCAGGCTCCAGAGTGGGTGGGTTCTGTAGCTGTGGCAGGTGGGCTCCAGAGCCCATGGGCTCTGTAGTTTGAGGCACGCTGGCTCTTGCACTGAGGCGCATGGGTTTAGTTTCCCAGTGGTGTGTGGGATCTTAGTTCCCTGACCAGGGATCGAACATGTTTCCAGTGCACTGGAAGGCAGATTCTTTACCAGGGAAGTCCCTCACCTTTCTTTTTTTCCCAGCACAATGTCTGGCAATAAATAAAAGCTTAATAAAATATTCTTTTCTTTCTCTAGCCTTTTGCAGGATTTTTCCCACCTTCTCAGTGTGTAACCTAACCAATCTGTCTTTTATGCCTGGCATGATATAAAATTAATTTAACTTTGCATGTGAAATTTTTCTGCAGACATGGTTTATTGATGGGGCAAAGAGAGTATTCCAAATTAGAATAGGAAGGAGATTAGTAACTTTGTCTTTTCTTTTTCTAGCAAAATAATTGCCAATTCTAAATGACTTAATGTATTTAAAACTATCATTCATCAAATCTAATTATTTCCAGTCAAGCAAACAAACTCAGAATATCACAACTACCCCAGGTTATACAGCCAAGTGGTGCTAAAGTTATGACACATAGGCTGCCTCCTGATCATTCAGTCCTAATTTATCTGTTCATTGAACAGTTACTTAGAGCCTACTATGTGCTGTGCACAATACTAGTACTAGAAATACAAAACCAAATATTATGTGGCTTCTATACATTATAGTTTAGATGAGGAGACATAAGAAAACAAACCAATGCAATAGTATTTGATAAATATTTTGACAAGATAAGAGCAAATGTTCCTACTCCACTTCTAATTATTGGTCTTTCTCAGAGACTTTATATTAATATTTTGCTTTTAAAAAACAAATGTTAATATTCATAATTATCAAAATTTGGAAGAAACTCAACCATGTTGTCCTTCAGTAGGTGAATGAATAAACAAATTGTGGTATATCCCCTAAATGGAATATTATTCAGTGCTCAAAAGAAATGATTATTAAGCCATTAAAAGACAAGGAGGAAACTTAAGTATATATGACTAAGTGAAAGAAGCCAATCTGGAAAGGCTACACATTGTATGATTACAACTATATGACACTGGAAAAGGCAAAACTATGGATACAGTAAAAAGATCCATGGTTGCTAGGAGTTGGATGGCAAGGGATGAATAGATGTAGAGCACAGAGGATTTTTAGGCCAGAGAAAATATTCTGTATGATACTATAATGATGAACAAATGTCATTAAATTTTGTCCAAACCCATAGAATGTACAACCCTAATGTAAGCTATGGACTCTAGGTAATGGTGAAGCATCCATGTAAGTTTATCAGTTGTAAAAATTGTACTATCTGGTGGGGGATGCTGATAATGGGGGGTGGTATTCATTTGTGGGGACAGAGGTTTATGGGAAATCTGTTTACCTTCCTCTCAACTTTGTTGTGAACCTAAATTTGCTCTAAAAAATAAGTCTATTAAAAAAACAAATCTTAAGCAAGACTTTTGCTTTTGGTTAACTTTTACTCCAAATCACTATTTTAAAAGAGCTTCATTGTGCCTGAGTATGAGCTCCTGGCAAGTTGTGTCTGGCCTCTTGGCAGCTCAAGCTTTCTGCTGCTGCTCTTTGTACAGATCCACCTGGCCCAATGTAGGGGGCCTGAAGTTTGAAAACCAGCAGTGTCCCTTGGCATGGTACAGTTGGACCATAAAAATGACCATGAAAGCTGAACTACTTACAAAGCAACTATGTTAGATCACATGGATTCTAACATTCTGCATAAAGACTACTGAATGGATTTGGAGTAAGATAGGAAAATGGGGAGGTAAAAGGGAAAGAATATTCACAAATTATCCTACATCCACTGTACTAAGGAGGGTTTCTCAAAATCCATACTAATGACATTTTGGTTGGATAATTCTTAAGAGTTGACCTGTGCATTGCAGCATCCCTGGCCTTTACCCACTACATGCTAGTAGAATTCTCCAATTTGAGAAACAAAAATGTCCCCTGGTGAGGAAAAATCACCCCATATTGACAACCACTGTGTTAGAAGAAATATTTAGATGAGACTCACAGAGCTGAAATCGTAAAGAATCATTATATTTAGAAACATCATTTAGGTCTTATTAGAATATTCTATAATTAAGGGCTATACTTTGTACATGAGTAAGAAATAGTTGAGCTTTTCATACAAGAAACAAAAAGCAAGTGTATTGACAGTTTTAAAGAATATCATCTGCGCATTGAACCATTCAGAAGGTTACATATGTGTTCATCCAGTCACTAGGAAATTTATAAATATGTTATGTGACAACAATTTGTCTCTCAGCACCAATTTGCCATTTGACTTTCATCTGGGTCTATACATCACCTTCCACCTCCGTCCCCAAGTTTCAGGCTTCTAGAGATTGACTTGATTAAAACCGATGTGCGTGTTTGTGTATGTGTGTGTGTGTGTGTATGTGTGTATGTGTACATATTTTGATTAACAAATTCTTTTAAAAGCAAAGTTCTGTTTTTAAATTTTTATTTATTTTTATTTTTTTAACATCTTTATTGGGGTATAATTGCTTTACAATGGTGTGTTAGTTTGTGCTTTATAACAAAGTGAATCAGTTATACATATACATATGTTCCCATATCTCTTCCCTCTTGCATCTCCCTCCCTCCCACCCTCCCTATCCCACCCCTCCAGGTGGTCACAAAGCACCGAACCGATATCCCAGTGCCATGCGGCTGCTTCCCACTAGCTATCTACCTTACGTTTGTTAGTGTGTATAAGTCCATGAGTCTCTCTCGCCCTGTCACAGCTCACCCTTCTCCCTCCCCATATCCTCAAGCCCGTTCTCCAGTAGGTCTGTGTCTTTATTCCTGTCTTACCCCTAGGTTCTTCATGA
>NW_020172272.1:608805-621463 GCF_003031525.2 Neophocaena asiaeorientalis asiaeorientalis
TTTTTGCTCAGACAGGACGGGGTTAAAGGAGCCGCTGATTCGGGGGCTCTGGCGCACTCAGGCCGGGGGGGGAGGGAGGGGCACTGCATGTGGGGTGGGCCTGCGGCGGCAGAGGACAGCGTGAAGTTGCACCAACCTGAGGCCCGCCGTGCGTTCTCTCGGGGAAGTTGTCCCTGGATCCAAGTCTTACTCTCCCGCCATCTTCAAGGTCTCCCAAAAGCAAGGTTCTTTATAGCAAAGTCTATGTTTAAAAATAGCAAAAACAAATCTTCATAAATCTTTCAAATAGAGTTATAGGCATCTTGACACATCTTTTTCTCTAGAGAGATTCCAGGTAACAAGCAGCTTTTTAAGATAGTGTTATGAATCCTGCAAAGACTGTTTCCTATTCTCCATTAATCCATTTCCTGAATCACATCCTGATTTAATAGAGACTTTTCTTCCTTTTAGGTGTGTAACACATTAGGCTTCCTTGTGGCATACTTTCCCCTACACCCCATTCTATACCAGTAGGTAAGATTCTCATACCTGTCAGAGATGTTAGTTTCCTGCCAGACTTTGAGTCAATTTCAGTAAACCAAGCACATGCACATTCATTTTAATTATCAAAAGAAAGACCTCTCCTTGCACCCTGATTTTAGACATCATCAAGCATATCTGGACATGGAGGAGAGATGGGTTCCCTGCAACCAAATGTTGGTGGTTTCTTTTGAGCACTTGTTTTACAATTCAGTACAGAAGTCTGATTCTGAGATGAGAAATTTAAGCCACATGAATTCTTCATGACACTTTTTCACAAGGAAGGGGTAGTCAAAGGAAGAGAACAACTGTACATCCTGGTTTCTCTGTGCTTCCCTCCATGGGCAGCAAGGGGTGGTAACATGGTGTGTGTGGGGGGATATGTCCAGCTTTCTCTGGTAGTTTTGGGCCAGTGTGTTCCAAGGTAAATCCCTGTGGTCATGTCTGGGAACTAGATGGGCTGTGAGGATGGAGGGCATGCAGTGGTGAGTGTTGAGGTGATAAGAGAGCCTTTTGGAAGGTTTTGGGGAAGTGGTGGGTTGGAAGTGAAGCTAAATCTGGCATCTGTACCCCAACACTGAATTAAATCTCGGAGACAGAGTTTTGGGTGAAATAGAAAAGAATAGCTTTATTGCTTTTTCAGGCAAAGGAGGCCACAGCACACTAATGTCCTCAAAAACTGTGTGTCCTGACCTGGAGGGGATAGTGAGGAGTTTTATAGAAATGGTTCAAAGAGGAGGGTGGGCGTGGTCAGCTCGTGGACACTCTTCTGATTGGTTGGGGGTGAGGTAATGGGAGTCAGCACCATCAACCTCTAGTTCCAATCAGTTTGCGGTCTATGAGCTTGCGGGCAGCATACAGTTAACGTCTCCCACCTGGTGGGGGCTTCAGTATCTGCAAAACAGCTCAAAGATATTGTTATCTGTATCCCTTGAGGGGGAACCAGGACCCTGCTCCAGGGCTGCACTATTGTTTCTTGACTACTCCTCCCTTATCTCTTCATCCCCTCCCTTCCCTGATTAGCATCTGTTTGAACCTGCTCTTTAGACCTCAGGAAAGGTCAAGGAGGCTGAATGAAGTCTATCTCCCATAATCAAGAAATGGGGGACACAGAAAGGCTTTTGTGCCCAGGAGTCCCACAGGGTCCTGCTCCGTATCAGATGCTCAGAGTGGGAAAAAGGAGAGTTTAGGAAACAAACCCTGTTCATTGAAAGAGTATGAATGAGGCCAGTGATGGTGCAGTTGTTAAAGATTATTGGATGTACATTAGGAAAGTAAGTCAGCCTCTGGCCTTCTTTTCAGGAGACTGAGTAGAGACTGGTGTACTTTCAATTAACTTTTGTTTGTTGGTCATACCTTAACAGGTTTTTCCACATGGAATGGGAATAATTATTTGTATTCTAGAAGTTATTGGCGATAGAGGAGGCTTTGCCTACTTATCACTCTGCCCCGGGGCAGCCCCACAATTGTCCTCTCTCTTTCTGTTGCAGGAAGGAGGACCCCTTCCAGGGCCCGAGAGTGGGCTCCTGTTTAACACTCGGAAATGAATTGTCCGAGGAGACATACATTCTGACAAAGCAAAAGACTTTACAGGGAAGGGGCGCCTGGGCGGAGAGCAGCGGGTTAAGGGAAACCAGGAGGACTGCTCTGCCATGTGGCTCGCAGTCTCGACTTTTGTGGTAATGGGGATAGTTTCCGGGTGTCTCTGGCCAATTGTTCTGACTCAGGATCCTTCCTGGTGACACATGCATCGCTCAGCCAAGATGGATTCCAGCGAGAAGGATTCTGGGAGTTTGGTTAGACATATGGACTGGCGTCTCCTTTCTCCTTTTGACCTTTCCGGATTTCTTCCAGTTGGTAGTAGCTTGTTAGTTCCATATTCCTTCCCAGGATTTTCTGTTTAAGGTAACTCATGCAAGTGGTTACTATGGTGTCTGGCCAGGGCGGGCAGTGTCAGTCAGCAGTTCCCCTAACATTTCCTGGGATGGGATAGGTGGGACATTTCTGTCACTTTCTCCAAACATTTTCTCTTTTTCTTTTGGTTCAAGATTTTCAGGAGAATCTGTATTTTTAAAGCACATTTAAAATTTCTTTAATTTTTCATTTTTTCTTAACCATAAACTTCATTATCTTATCTGATGTCTATTCCAGTGCCTTAAAGAGTGTATCAACTTCTACCTCTAATAACTCCCTAATAAACTGTCATTGAATTTCTTTTTATTTTTAGATACAGCATTTTAGTCAGTTTTGATGAGTGCATGACTGCAAGCTCCATTTCCCTTTGCTTCTAGAATTTTGGACTTGAGGGGTCCTATCATTTTTTTCCAGTTCCTTGAAACTCATCTCAAATGAAATAGGCCCTGCTTTTGTTATATAATGAATACCTTGAATCTTATTAATATTTCTTTAAAAATAACCTCTATTTTTTCCTAGAAGAATATTTTGTTAATTTGTAGATGTTTTCTTTTCTAACGATTTGCATTTGGAAGATAATTATTAAACTTTTGTAGCAAACATATATTTAGGTTTTTGAATGGACCCAGTTAGTGAATTGGGTCCATATTTAAATTTGTTGAAATTGAGTCCATTAATCCAAATGAGAAAAACTGACTACCTTTAATTTTAGAATTGTATGTAAATTTAGAATTGTGTGTTGAAGAACACATACTCAAGAGAAAGTTTTCTTACTCCTGGTAAATTTAAATATGTAAATACATATGTACATGGGCATACTACCTATGCATGTATATATGCCTATAAAAAGAAAGCTACCAAAATTTTTTGAGTTTGTATTTTAGGCTTTTATTTGATTGTTTCTATACGTGCATATATGTATACTTACACTGCAACTTACTTCAATAATTTTGTAATTTGCCTCATAGTAAAATACCTCTTTCTATTTTAAACAAATTACTTTTGCCTTTTAAAAAAGCATTCAAGGGAAATATTGTCTTTTTGTATTTTATCCCCAAAGCACATCTAAAAGACAGTTCACACACAAAGGAGCAAGCATTTACTCAGAAAGCAGATCCAAAGAAAAGAGGATTTATATGAGACCAACTAATGAAGCAGAAGGTGAATTCCAAATTCAGGGAATTTTTTAAAAAAGTTATTAAAATATGGCAGCTCATCATTTGCAGACCATGTTTTTGAAATAGCCAGTGGCATTCCTTCAGGTGACTTCAGACAGGGGTTCATTTTCTTTAAGTTAATAGGGTTGGATAAATAGAGAAAGAGACATTTCTGGCTAATATTTAATCCCTTGATGCTGGCATGCACCAGTGTGTTATGTAATATGTTTCTACTTATGGTTCGAGTATTTGTTTTGTTACATTTAAATTATGAAAATAATTTCAGTCCGTGACCATTTAAAGTGGATTTTAGCTGAGCTCCAATTGGAAATAAGCATCTTTCTGTTTGCTGAGCCTGTGTGCTGTGACCCATAAGGACATCTATTAGCATACATTGATATGCTTAACAGATTTTGCTTTATGCTAAAGCAGAAAGAATTTTTTAAATTGCAGGAACACCTGGGGATGAGGTAGGGAAATAGGACACTGCAAAGAGGGCTTCTTTCAGCCTCAGACAGCAATGGGCATGGCTCTGTCTCCTTGGAGACTGGCTACTTTGGGGACACAGGGAGGTGGCACCTTGACCTGGGCACAGATATTTCCCAGGTCACATGAAACAATGACTAGAGGTTTCCATGCAGGAAGGAGACCCCCTAGAAAGAACAGTCCAGAGCAGATAACACAGCAGAATTAGTTTTTCCCTTTCAGGGATCCCGGAAATACCTGGCCAGGGGACCCACCTGGAGACTGGAGTCCTTCTTCCATGGACCAGTAGGGACAGTGACCCAGTGAGTTTTGCATGTCTACTGCTCATGCAGCTTCTTCTTTCTTCACAGGCTGGTGAGGTCTGGAAACATCCACATCATCTTTATCTATGGAGTTTTGAAATCACCATTATTACCCTCTTTGAAAGAAGGGTGCATCTAATTACGAACAAACAAATTAAAAAAAATACCCAACAGATATTCACAAATATAATTTTGTTTCCACAGTCTGGGTTCATTATAAAACTTCTGAATTGTCTTTGTGCATATTAACGAGTTTAATAATTAGATGAGGAATGAGGGAGAATGTGTAGTTTAGAAGCAATTAGTCAACATGATTAAAACACAATCTGTTTCTACATTTATTGAGAAACATTGCATTTTTGTACACTGTTTCTATGTTTATTGAGAAACATTGCATTTCAGTTTCAGAATTTAAGATTACATATTCTAGTAAAATTAGGAATACAACTCTAATTTTATTTACTCGGTGTTAGAACACAGCATTGAATTAGAACACGTTTTACTTCGGTGCACTATGCTGAGGATTGGAGGTGGGTTAGCGGGACAATGGCTAGGTTTCAGCATGCCCTGTGCTATGTTATTTCACTTTAGAACTAAAACAACCCTCAGACTGGGGAACACTATGACTGTTCTATGAGATATCGTGATTCAATATTAATATATTCAATTTAGAGGTCATTCTTTCATTCTATTTTGTAGTAATTTGGGGTTTTGTAGCTGAGAAAAATTTCCATTCTTGTCCAAAAATGTATTTTGAAGAGCTATTTATTTCATTTGCATCCTATCATTACTAACAGAGCAGCAGCATGTTTTCCACTCATTGACTGAAAGATAATGAACAAGTCATTTATTTTCTTTAGTCTCAGTTTTGTCATCTGTAAAGACTGGATGAAAGAAGCCCTGAAGTTGGTTGTTAAGAACTTAGAGGCCATGGCCCCCCACATCTGCTGCTGGGCATTTCTCTTCCTTCTTGTGACACAGTTCTTATGAACAGCAAAGTCTTGGCTTTAAATTCTGATCTATGGACTCTTTTCTACCCAGTGTCACAGGCTTATAATTATATTGTTTTCATATCTTAATTATTAAAAAAAAATTATTTTATTGAAGTATAGTTGATTTAAAATGTTGTGTTCACTTCCGCTGTACAGCAGTGATTCAGTTGTACATACATGTATATACATTCTTTTTTATATTCTCTTCCATTTATCACAGGTTATTGAATATAGTTCCTTGTGCTATATAGTAGAACCTTGTTGTTTATCCATCCTATACATAATAGTTTGTATCTGCTAATCCCAAACTCCCAATCCATCTTACCTCCTCCCACCTCCCCACTGGCAACCACAAATCTGTTCTCTATGTCTGTGAGTCTGTTTCTGTTTCATAGATAAATTCATTTGTGCCATATTTTAGATTCCACATATAAGTGATATCATATGATATTTGTCTTTCTCTTTCTGACTTACTTCACTTAGTCTGATAATCTCTAGGTGCATCCATGGTGCTGCAAATGACATTGTTTCATTCTTTTCTATGGCTGAATAGTTTTCCACTGTATATACGTACCACATCTTCTTTATCCATTCATCTGGTGATGGACATTTAGGTGGTTTCCATGTCTTGGCTATCCTAAATAATGCTGCAATGAGCATTGGGGTGCATGTACCTTTTTGAATTATAGTTTTCTTTGGATATATGCCCAGGAGTGAGATTGCTGAATCATATGGTAACTCTAGTTTTAGTTTTTTGAGGAATGTCCATACTGTTTTCCATGGTGGTTACATCAATTTACATTCCCATCAACAGTGTAGGAGCTTTCCTGTTCTCCACACCCGCTCTGGCATTTGTTATTTGTAGACTTTTTAATGTTGGCCATTCTGACTGGTGTGAGGTGATAACCTCATTGTAGCTGTGATTTGCATTTCTCTAATAATTAGCAATGTTGAACATCTTTTCATGTGCTTCTTGGTCATCTGTATGTCTTCTTTGAAGAAATGTCTATTTAGCTCTTCTGACCATTTTTTGATTGGGTTGTTTGTTTTTTGATATTGAGTTGTATGAGCTGTTTGTATATTTTGGAAATTAATCCCTTGTTGGTCACATTATTTGCAAATATTTTCTCCCAGTTTGTAGGTTGTCCTTTCATTTTGTTTAGGTTTAGGATTATTTTCTTAAAAATTACATAATTCCCCTCATCAACAAAAGAAGTTTTCAGCAGGTTGATAAACATTAAATTATATCATGTCCTAATTTCTTTACTAACTTTGATGGCTCTTTATAAGAAGAGCACTTTCCCCATCCCACAGTGGCCCTCTTGTGTATATTCTTGTCACTCCAGGAAGGAGGATTTCTGTTGTGGTTTGCTCCAACCTCTCTGCCTTTGTGTGCACTGTTTCCCTCATCAGGCATGCTTCTTCCCCACCCAGGATTCAGGGACAAGCCAAGATTTTCTTTACCCTTGAAGCTTCCCATCCAAGTTACATGAAAACTTGCCCCAAAATTATGCCTCTAGTACTCCTGTACCAGTGTCTTTTTATGCATACAATTAATTGACCCTGACTTTTTTATATTATGGTAAACTACTCATAACAAAATTTACCATTTACCATTTTGGGTGTAAAATTCAGTGGCATTAAGTGCATTCACATTGTTAGGCAACTGTCACCACTATCCATCTCCAGAAGGTTTTCATCATCCACAACTGAAACTCTACCCATTTAACAATAACTTGCTATTCCTCCTTTCCTCAGCCCATGGTGATCATTTTACTTTCTTTCTCTGTGAATTTGGCTAAGTTAGGTACCTCTTATAAGTGGAGTCATGCAATCCTTGTACTTTTGTGACTGGCTTATTTCTCTTAACATCATGTCCTCAAGGCTCATCCATGTTGTAGCATGTATCAGAATTTCACTCCTTTTTAAGGTTGAATAATATTCCATTGTGTGCATAGACCACATTTTGTTTGTCCATTCATCTGTTGATGGGGTTGTTTACACATTTTGGGTTGTTTACACATTTTGACTATTGTGAACAATACAGTTATAAACATTTGGGTTCAAATAACCGTTTGAGTCTCTGCTTTCAATTCTTTTGTGCATCTACCCAGAAATGGAATTGTGGATCATTCTATGCTTAATTTGTTGAGGAACTGTCATTCTGTCTCCCACAGCAGATGCCTTACTTTATATCCCTACCAGCAATATACACGGGTTCCAACTTCTTCATGTCACTTCTTCATAACACTTGTCATTCTCTGATTTTGGGGTAATAGCCATCCTAATGGGTATGAAGTGGTACCACATTGTGGTTTTGACTTACATTTCCCTAATGAGAGTGATGGTGAGTATCTTTTACAGTGCTTATTGGACATTTTTATATCTTCTGTGGAGAAATGGCTATTCAAGTCTTTTGCCTGTTTTTGAATTGGATATATTTGCTGTTGTTGCTGTTGGAGAGGACCCTTTAAACAGTATATACTCAAAAAGTTTTTGAAGCCTTAAGTCATCACAGGAAACATGAACTGTGTGTAAAATGCACTGGGAACCACTGAGGAGGATGGGACTTTCCGGTGGTCTTACATGCCTTGCTTATTGAGTATGTTGTTTATACATTTTCCATCAATTTGTTTGTGTATAACAGCTCTTCCTTCAGTGTCAGCATGCTTGTGGATAATAATTTTTCTTTCTAACCTGACATCTTAAGAGGATTTTCTTTCTTGAAAACCAGAAGATCCAATTTGTTAGAGTTATACATAAATGTAGACTCCATAAACTCTTGTGAAGAGCTAAGGGACTCACCTACGGGTAAAGAGAAGAAGATTTATTGAATGGAGTTCACAGTGCCAAACATATTGCTTGCTTTTTTTCTTACTAATGGAGCTCGGTAAGATTTCTTGGTGGTCTTTTTCTGTAGAAGTGAGGTGTAGCAGCCATATTTGGTTGTTTACCGACCCTCTATTTATTACTATACTTATCATGCTATGTATTATTTGGGTGTCTAATGAATATAGAATATATTTTAGTTGCTTTGTGATGGATTCATTCAAGCTGTATCATAGGGCAGTCTTTATGGCTATTTTAATCAAATTTTTCATTGATTAATTCATTCTAAAATTATGGCCATTATCAAGGAGAGATCTTGAAATTTATTTTGATGCTTTAAAATATATCAACTATATCAATAGGTTTTGCTGTGTTACAAATAACCCCAAATCTTGGTTTAAAAGATAACCAGCTCATCCATTCGCAATTCTGGGGGTTAACAGTTTGGGCTGGGGTCAACTGGCTAGTTCTTTGGATGGTCTGGCCTGAGTTTACTCCTGTGGTTAACTGGCAGGTCAGTTGAGATCTGATTGGTTCCAGATGGTGTTCCTCACAAGGCTGGGTGGCCAAAGTGACTGGGCCATAGACCTCTATGTGCTAGCAGGCCAGCCCAGACTTTTCACAGGGTTCCAAAAGCAGCAGGAAAGGGCACACTCCCATGTGCAGGTATTCTTGATGTTTCAGCTTGTCCATGTTTGCTAAGGTTCTTTGACCAATGAAGTCACATGGCAAAGCCCAGATTCAGGAGAAAGAGGAATAGATTATATCTCTATATGGAAGAAGCTGCAAATTACTGTGATTATATTTTTTTTGTTTGCTTTAAGTCTACCATAACATCTGTATCAACTCATGGCCTTGATTTTGTTGATGTAGTATAAGTCCCATGTGAAAACAGTGTTTCCAAAATATAACATTAACCTATTCTATATAGATTGAAGCAATAAATATAGGATTCTGAAATGGTCTGAGGCTTGGATATTTTCTTGGTTTGAATTTATAGTTTAAAATATTTTTCAACAGGTGTTTAAAAATATCAATTGTTTGCTTTTTTAAATCAGAGTTTCCAAGGTAAGAAAATTACTAAAATACCAAAAATCTCTGTGCATTAATCATATAAGACAAATGAATGCCAAAAATTTTAATATCATATCACTCCCCAAAGGAGCTTTGTCTTTTTAAATTTTAAATTCTATAGAAGAGCAAAAAGGGGAAAAAGGGAGTTTAAAAAAAACAAACATAGAGTAAAATTGTAGTCATAAATCTACTGAAGTTACCTAAGTTATTTGGAAGCTAATTATGAGTGTGTGCAAAGCAAATGATGTGAGAACTGAATTAATGAAAACTAGATACCTCCCACAAGCTAATGAGGCATACTTTATACCAATAGTGGCACAAATTGAAAAATTAAACTCCTGTGGAGAGAAAAAAGGAGCAGCCCAAGTTAAGGGTAACATGCAAGGCCAAAGGAGTTCCCAAAGACATTCTCTGGAATTAACAGTCCTTGCTGACTTTTCTATGATACAGAATATAGTCCTTGGAATTCCCTCATCTTTTCTTTTTACTCCCCCTTCCCGCAAAAAGAATTCATAGACGTGGTAGCTTGTTTAGCCCCACAGAGTCAATAAATGGTAAACGTGTTCATGTTCAAATGTATTTCTATTTCTCAGGTGTTGGCACTTAACTACAGTGCAATGGTAATCTTTCTTCTGTCTCTTCTTGGCATGAGCACATAGGTGATTTTCAACCAGATTCTTTTTATGTGTCTTTCCTTCATTAAACTCATATAAATATGAGGTTTTACTTTTAATTTTTAGAATTATAACACTGTTGATGTCTGTTGTACAGTTATTAATTCTTCAGAAGTTCTCTGAGATGTCAATTATAATTTTTTATCACAGGGTTAAAATATTTAATTAGACTTTGCTGTAATACCTGCTCTATGATTCACTATTACTGTAAACTGTAATTAAATATTTTAACTCTGTGATGAAAAAAAATTATATATTTTTATATTACATATAATTTGAGTTATATACAGATTCCAAAGGACTTTATATGTCATATATGTATGTATATACATTTTGGAATGTTTTACATCCATGTTTCAAGATCCCCAATCTTACTGGCTTGCAGGTACTACATTCAATATATTTCCCTTTCACCGTACATCTCAAATCATATTTTTTTTAGGAATTCACTAAGGTACACAAAATAAATATTATTTTTCTTCATTAAAAATACTTTTATTGAGAATGTACATAGGCATGCACTATTTTGAAAATACTTTAATTTTAACCTTAAAAAATGTCATTAATATATGTAATTCAAGTAGTAACACACACATACATATGATATTTCTTAAGTGTTGACAATTATGAACTTAGAGAAATGAGAGTAAAGCGATTTGATCAAGTCTTAGAAAACTTTGGAAGCTGGTAAAAAATGGTATGGGAGGAGTTGAAATGTCTTATTTGCTTAGGTTTTGACCTCTTAATAGCAAACAAGATCAACTATTGATGATTTAAAGCAACAAAGCTTATTGTATGAGGAATGAATAGAATTAATAAGAATAACTTATGTGAAAGGTTAGTTATTAACTATTCAAAAATCTCATTTCTTTTCAAGGAAAGTAGAATTTAAAATTAATTTTTTCCTTTACCTATGGAGGAAAATGTTTTAAGCATTTAGATTGTTTTTTTCCATGCTTTAAAAAGTACTAATGAGGGCTTCCCTGGTGGTGCAGTGGTTGAGAGTCCGCCTACCGATGCAGGGGACACGGGTTCGTGCCCTGGTCTGGGAAGATCCCATATGCCGCGGAGCGGCTGGGCCCGTGAGCCATGGCCGCTGAGCCTGTGCGTCTGGAGCCTGTGCTCCACAACGGGAGAGGCCACAACAGTGAGAGGCCCGCGTACCGCAAAAAAAAAAAAAAAAAAAAAAGTATTAATGATTCAAAACTTTTCTGATTATCAAAGTAAGACATGTTAATATAGAAAATCATAAGTAGCAAATAAACATTATCTATAATATCATCACCTAAGAAATACCAGTTCATTTTTTGGCATATTTATTTCTTACTTTTCCTATGTGTATGTATGATATTTAAATATAATTTTATACTTTATACTGGGTTGGCCAAAAGGTTCATTCACTTTTTTTTGCAAGATGGCTCTAGTAACACTTAGCTGTCTTTAACTTCATCCAAAACAATTTTGTTAGATTGTATGTGACAGCTGTCACATAAGTGTGCATTTAAAAAAAAGACATCAAAATTGGTGAATTTTTGTGAAGCCATTTTAATATTGAAGATGGAAGAAAAAAAGCAACATTTTCAGCATATTATGCTTTATTATTTCAAGAAAGGTAAAAACGGGACCGAAATGCAAAAAAATGTGTACAGTGTATGAAGAAGGTGCTGTGACTGATCGAATGTGTTAAAAGTGGTTTGCAAAGTTTTATGCTGGAGATTTCTCACTGGACAGTGTTCCACGGTCGGGTAGAAAGTTGAAGTTGATAGCAATCAAATCGAGACATTAATTGAGAAAAATCAACGATATACCATGTGGAAGATAGCCAACATACTCAAAATATCCAAATCAAGTGTTGAAAAACATTTGAACCAGCCTTGTTATGTTAGTCACTTTGATGTTTGGGTTCCAAACATTTCGCTTAACATTGGGTTAAGTGAAAAAAACCTCCTTAACTGTATTTCTGCATGAGATTCTCTACTTAAAAGTAAAAAATAAAGTTCCGTTTTTAAAACAAATTGTGATGGGCAATGAAAAGTGGATACTGTACAATAATGTGGAAAAGAAGAGATTGTGGGGCAAGCGAAATAAACCACCACCAACCACACCAAAGGCCGGTCTTCATCCAAAGAAGGTGATGTTGTGTATATGGTGGGATTGGAAGGGAGTCCTCTAATATGAGCTCCTTGGGGAATACCAAACAATTAGTTCCAACAAGTATTGCTCCCAATTATACCAATTGAAAGCAGCACTTAACGAAAAACATCCAGAATTAGTCAACAGAAAATGCTTACTCTTCCATCAGGATAATGCAAGATCGCATGTTTATTTGATGACCATGCAAAAACAGTTACAGCTTGGTTGGGAAGTTCTGATTCATCCGCCGTATTCCCCAGATATTGCACCTTCAGATTTCCATTTATTTAGGTCTTTACAAAATTCCCTTAATGGAAAAAATTTCAATTCTCTGGGATTCTGTAAAAGGCACCTGGAACTGGAACAGTTCTTTGTTCAAAAAGATAAAAAGTTTTGGGAAGATGGAATTATGAATTTGCCTGAAAAATGGCAGCAGGTAATGGAACAAAGGGTGAACATGTTGTTCAATAAAATTCTTAGTGAAAATGAAAAAGGTTCCTCTTATTTTTACTTAAAAACCGAGGTCACTTTTTGGCCAACCCAATACAACATATCCTCCATATACATACATATATATA
>NW_020172272.1:621602-626277 GCF_003031525.2 Neophocaena asiaeorientalis asiaeorientalis
TATATATATATATATATATTCTGCTTTTGCACTTAAAGTCATCATGAACAGTTTTCTATGACATGAAATATTTTTCAGATATGCATTAAGTATACTCCAAAACCATTATATTAATGGTGTCTAATATTCTGTTCTATAGATTTACTATAGTTTATTTAAATCACTGTTCTACTGTCTATATTTCAAATGAGTATATAAGTAATAGCTAAATATTAAATGTACCAGTATTAGACAATAAAATTAGGGATCTGATATTTTCTCCTTCCTCCCTCCCTCCTTCACTCGCTGTCTCTCTCTCTCTCTCTTTCTTTCTTCTACAAGTTCCATTCCAATAGAAATACTCTAGCCGTATTTTTCTATCTGTGTTTTTCATGCCTTCCAAGTACTTATCATCCCTTTTACCATTTAATTCTGTACATCCTGTTCTGATACAACCTGGTGGTTATGTTTTTAGGAAAGCTATGAATTACTGTTTCTGATTTCCAATAACAAATGTATAGCTATAACTATGCCTATTTACCACCTAAACACCACTCAGTCAAGCGAGTATTTGATTCCATCCACCTCTTGCTATCATAAACAAAGCACTTCTTAATCATTCTTATCTCCTTATCCCCTGTGTTTAAGAGAAACAAAGCACCAAGCCACTCAAATGGAGGGTTTAGGCTTTTAGTGTTTGACACCAGTTCTGAATCTTGCTTATCTATAACACCTGGCAGAAAACAGGTTATTTCCCCTAACCAGTGGTTCACCAAAATCTTTACAGTTAGCTGTGGACACTCCTGACTCAGGAGAAATGTGGATGCATTGTGCTTCTAAATCATCTACATCCTCCTAGTTACCATGAACATAGTTTATCTCTGGGGAGTTTGGGGACTCTTCTGTCAAAGCTGAACTGTTCATGATTTCATTAAATAGCAAGAAAGGAAGATGTGACCTGCTTCTTGAAGGCAATCTCACAGGTGGGTAATGTGTGGTAAGTTATGGTTATACATGATGTGTAGTTATTAACTTCTAGTGTTCATCCACAGACAACTGGCATGATTGTGACTGATTCATCAAGAACTTTATATGAACCAGAAACTCCTCTAAGCAATTTATTTGTACTAACAACACTAAATGAGGAAACTGAGGTACAAGTAACTTATGATTAAACCAGGGACACAAGGCTAGTAAATGATGTCATCTGATTCCAGAGCTCACATGTTAACTACTAACTGTACTCCATCTCTACATGTAAAATAGTCTGACTCATTCGGGAGAGACGGTTTTATTAAATACAGAAGAGAAACATTAATAATTCAACCATGGAAATAAAATATTTTCTGGAATAATTAAACATTTTTGAAATGAGAAGATAAAAGGTTAGATCTTATCTCATCTACCCAATAGTTGTGTGGACTTGTTTAAGACACTTCAAATAAACATTTCAACTAATGCTTTAAGAGTTGTATATGGTTAATTGCATGATAATCCATAGAGAAATATTAAGATTATATTACCATTTGTAAAACAGAGCATTGCACTATAAATTGGAAGCCAAGTCTAATTCTTATCTTGCACTAGTTGGTTATGATTGGATAAATCACTTAAAATTCTGTCTTACTTTCCTATTTATAAAATAACAATTTTAACCTTATCCTTTGAAATTATCACAGAAATCTGGGAAAGAAAAATGAGAAAGTAAATGAAAGTACTTTGAAAAGTGCTATAAATTCAAACTGGTGGCATTGCTGCAAATAGAACTCCAAAATATTAAGTTCTATGTCATATTTAGGTGCTTTTAAAGGTGTCTTTTGTGTTCAATGGGTGTTGGTGTTAAGAAAAGTCAGTGGTTATTGAAATCATACAATTCCTCTTTTGGGTGGGAGCCTTTATGTGATGTCCTCGGTGTTTCCTTCCTTTATGACTTTTTATTAAATTTTCTGAGGCTTCCAAGTATGAGGGAGACAACCATAACAGTGTTTTAAGATATTTCACATAATATATAATGTAGATTACATGTACACATACACACACATAGATATATTTTTTTGCCTTTAGAATCATAGTGATTATTAGAACTGGAGGCATTTGGGGAAGCTGATTTCTTTCAGGCCCCATGTTTGTGACTGACAATAATACAACTCCTTGTCTTTTAACCACTGTTCCCAAGATGGGAGCAGAACCACGTCTCCCAAGACAGAGTCCAGGGCATTTCCCATCACTCCTATCAACGTTCCCACACATCAATTTTCTTTATTTAATCTTATCTTTCCTTTTCATGTCTTCCCATTTACTTCATTCCTTCTTTTTTTCACTTTCAAATTTCCCCTCTGCCTTATTCTCATCACTTCCAGGTCAGAAATTTAAAAATTAGAATCCAAATAAAATGAAGTAATTCCCATCCCATTCATATTTTGGGTAAAAAGATACTTTAAGTTTTACTGTATTCACTTAAATATGTAGCATCTGTGAGGAGCTCAGACTGAGTTTAAATACTTAGGATTATCTATGACCCTGGGCTTTCCCCACATGACTGCACATGAATGCAGATTTTAAGAAGTGTGTATAGCATGTGGACTCCACATATATTTTTGGCTACATTGAGTCTTCGTTGCTGCACGTGGGCTTTCTCTACTTGTGGTGAGTGGGGGTTACTCTTCATTGCGGTGCACAGGCTTCTCATTGTGGTGGCTTCTCTTTTTGTGGAACATGGGCTCTAGGCACGCGGGCTTCAGTAGTTGTGGCACGCAGGCTCAGTAGTTGTAGCACACGGGCTTAGGTGCTTTGTGGCATGTGGGATCTTCCTGGACCAGGGCTCGAACCCGTGTCCCCTGCATTGGCAGGAGGATTCTTAACCACTACTCCACTAGGGAAGCCCCTCTCACTAGTTTTCTGTGTGTTTTTCCCGTTTTTAATCCACCCCTTTCACCACCTACCCACACCCCAGTGCTCTCATGTTCCCTGTTCTCTCCTGTAATGGGGTATATAGAGACTAAAGCAAACCCAAGGAGTTAGTGACTCAGTAACATCCCTTTCTGCTCACCCATCCCAGGGAACTGACCTTAAAATAAGAGCAGACAATATTTCCCTCAAAAGAGACGAACAGTAATTATAGTATTACACCCATTTTGCATTTTAGGGAATTGAGATTGAGGGAGAATAAACCATGAATTCAAGATGACACAGTAGAGAAGTTGAAGGACCAGAATTTGGTCAGACCTGGTTGACTCCAGGCTGTTGAGTGCTGTGCTCTATCTCCCCATCCCTGGCAGACGGTTGCAGGGACTTCCTTATGTGGGAAGAAGAGGCAGAGCTCCTAGTGTCTCACAAGCTCAAGCTTTGTACCCCCTCCTCTGCCTGCACAGGAGGGCTGTCCATCTGGCCCAGGCCTCCTGAAGGAGCTGTCCGTTGTGCTGAGTTGTGGCTATTCACGCAGCTTTTTTTTTTTTTTTTTAACATCTGTATTCGAGTATAATTGCTTTACAATGGTGTGTTAGTTTCTGCTTTATAACAAAGTGAATCAGTTATACATATACATATGTTCCCATATCTCTTCCCTCTTGCGTCTCTCTCCCTCCCACTCTCCCTATCCTACCCCTCCAGGTGGTCACAAACCACCGAGCTCATCTCCCTGTGCTATGCGGCTGCTTCCCACTAGCTATCTATTTTACGTTTGGCAGTGTATATATGTCCATGCCACACAGCTTTTACTTCAGCTTGGGTCTTCCTTTAAATTCATAGCAAGATTTTGCTGCTATGATTTTGACACCTAAATATCCTTCATTTTTTCTCATTACTTCAGGTTTCTGCTCTCCTGAGGTGACCAGGCCTCCAATCTGCCCTGATGGTTCAATCCCCTATCATGACTTCATGAACTGTGTGAAATTCTGAGGGTGCAGCAGGGGCAGAAACAGAGGGCCTAGGAGGTGATTTTGAATTGGTTCATTCTTATTGATGAAGTTATACACTTCAATATCCATGTAGATGGGGCTTCCCTGGTGACACAGTGGTTAAGACTCCACCTGCCAATGCAGGGGACAGGGGTTCAAACCCTGGTCCAGGAAGATCTCACATGACGTGGAACAACTAAGCCCATGTGCCACAACTACCGAACCTGTTCTCTAGAGCCGTGAGCCACAACTACTGAAGTCCATGCACCTAGAGCCCATGTTCTGCAATAAGAGAAGCCATCACAATGAGAAGCCCGTGCACCACAACAAAAAGTAGTCTCCACTCACTGCAACTAGAGAAAGCCCACACGCAGCAATGAAGACCCAATGCAGACAAAATACATAAATAAAATAAATAAATTAAAAAAATAGAGATCCTATTACCAAGAAAAGAATCTAAAAAAATTAAAATACCCATGTAGAAAGTAGGATACATAAGAATTTAATTACTTGGGGATTTGTCTTTATCTGTTTTTCTCTATCCCATGTTTAGCTAAGTCCAAGGCTTTAGTTATCTTGGATAAGTCACAGTAACTTTTGGGGAAGGTTTCTTCCACTTCAGAAGGGAAGGAAAAGTCCTCTACACAAGGAATAACCTTATAGAAATGACTTAAGACATTGTTTGCTTCTCTTATATTTATTCCTTTATGAGTAATTATAAGTAATGCATCAGTCAGGGTTCTCCAGAGAAACAGAAACAATAGGGTGTGTGTGTGTGTGTGTGTGTGTGTGTGTGTGTG
>NW_020172272.1:626465-765598 GCF_003031525.2 Neophocaena asiaeorientalis asiaeorientalis
ATATATATATATATATATATATATATATATATATATATATATATATCTTTATACATACAATTTCTATTTATGAAGAGATTGATTGTAAGGAATTGGCTCACATTGTTATGGAGGCTGACAAGCCCCAGATCTGCAGGAGTTGGCAACCTGGGTACCCAGGAGAGCTGATGGCTTAGTTCCAGTGTAAGTTGCAAGTCTTGTCAACCAGGACCTAGGGATGGATGTTCCAGTCCAAAGGTTGACAGGGTTGGGACCCAGGAAGGGCTAAGCCTCAGTCTGAGTCTGAAGACAGGAGAAGAGTGATGGCCCAGCTCAAGGTAGCCAGGCAGGAAGAGCTCCCTTTTACTCATCAATGGGTCAGCCTTTTTGTTCTAGTCAGGCCTTCAACTGATTGAATGAGGCCCACCCACATGAGGGAGGGCAATCTGCTTTACTCAGTCTGCTGATTTAAATGCTAATCTCATTTTAAAATACCCTCAAAGAAACAGAATAATGTTTGACCAAATATCTGGGCACCTGGTGGCCTGGTCAAGTAGACACATAAAATTAACCATCACAAGTCATGTTTCTAAGTATGAGTGATGTTTCTTCACTTCTGTGCTCAACCATTTCTTGTGGCTATATGTCAGACAGGCACTCGTCCTATGACCCAGGGTCATAGACTTGGTAATGCTTGTTTCCTGACTATTAATAGTGTCTCCTTTTTCTTGCAAGGTCTAGATGATATGGAGATCCTGCCTATATAGGAGTTTTGCAGGTTTAAGCTATATTACAAATAAACAGCTTAAAATAATTTTTCACTTTCTTCTCCAAGTGAATCTACAATACAGCTCCTGTCACACTTGCAGTTTTCTCTCCATTGTTCTCTGAGTTTGTTGTCCCAACTGCCTCTCTGTGATTGTGGAATTTCTTTCCTTTTCCTTTCTCATCCTGCAGGAATCTATTTAATCAACATCTGTCATTGAGAGGACGTGACCACAGAGTGACCCTTGGCTGGACCTGGGCAATCAAGACTCCCCCTGCACCCCTGTCCTTGCAGTGTATGTTCTGCCTACTGTTCCCACATGATAAGCTGCCCAAGGACACAGCCTTGAGAGAGCTCTGCATTGCTAAGACCATCTAGACTGTGTAAGTGACTGAACCCAGTTAAGGTCTCTCTATAAACTCTCAAGATTCTGGTGGTTGTGTGCAGAGACCTCATCTTGTCACAGCCCATGACAAGCCTCATATGTAAGTCCCCTGCTTATTAAGCCTGTCACCTACCAGTCTGGAGTGGCTGTCTCTCCTTGCCCTCCACGTTTCGAATGTCATTCTGAGAACTCCTGAGGTTGTGAACCAACATCTCTGAACTCCAGTCACTGCCAAGAGATTGGTTCTCTCCATGTCTGTTAATGCCACTTATAATTTTCCATATTCAGTCAATGCTAGAAAAGTTTGAGGATATAAGATTAACAGACACATGATGACAATTAACAGATTTTAAATGTATGATGCTAGTTTTATAGCTTTATTTGTTACAGAAAAACATCTACACTTGTCTCGTGAGTTAATAGCTGATTAGTCCATGGAGCTAATGAAGCTGACAGCATTGTGTCCCTTCCTAAGGCTGACCATTGCTGTGGCCTTATCTCTAGCCAGGCTTGCATCTGTGATCCTCTCTTTCAACAACCAACTATGATGCTATTGGTGGTCTCAGGGAACTGTGGTGAGACATAGAGGACCAGCTTCCCCCCTGCTAGCAGCAAAACAAAGCAGGGCACACACTGGAGTAGGTGGGTGGGGCTGCAGGACAGTCATTTTATGTGAAGGTCAGCAAGTGATTAAATATTCTCTGTAAGGAGGTGACTGCATTAAATAATTAGTGAATGTAAAGTGCTGTAAACTGCTCTTTATTATGCCTTGTGGGTCTACTTTGCAGATGACCAGGGGATTTATGTTAGGGGCTTTATCATGAAACATGGAGCCAGGGATGATGCTCCCAGTCACTTATCTCCACTCCCCACGAGTGTCGATAATTGTATCATGGATGAATTCTGGTATTTACAACATTTACAAATGTAATCTACCATAGTGACTTCTCAAACTTTGGTACCTAGGAAAACAGGGCAAGATGGCTAAGGAAACCTTTTCAGAAGAAAAGGAAGATTAAGGACAGGAGATTAGCAAACCATTCACACTATTAATCATGTATCACAACACCAACATGAGTACTCTAAGCTTGTGCACTGTAGGAAAAAAATAGAAATAGAGCTCAACTACTGATAAGTCTCTTCTGGGCTACTTGTTCCAAAAGTTCAATTTAATCTGCTGTAGTGTGGAGTTTCTAAAGGTAGAGAAGCAATTACTTCTGTCCCTGGGAGACCACGTGTTTCCCCCTTAAGGAATTATAGCAGCTCTCGAAAACATTTAAGAAGCTATCTGACACATACAGTGTAAAATTGAATAACCCATGTCAATCATGTCAGTATGGTTTTCAGTAGATTTAAAATAATGTATCTTTGTTAATGAGCTTGCTGTGTTTAGTAGCCCCACCTTTCCTAGGCAGACCACAAGAGACCTTAATAAAATTTAAATATGTGGCACTCACTCCAAAATTGGTAGGGAATTAATTAAATGCATTTGGCTCTATTGCTTTTAAGTAAAGATCTTTTGAATATTGGTAAGAGAGAGGAGGATAAAGTTAAAAGCAAGTGTGATGTACAGCATGTTATTGCCTTGTATATATGAGGGCAGGATGAAGTGAATTATTAGAAATTAACTATGTTAAGATAAATGAGAATGAAATATTTCAAAATATTTGTTTAAGGTACATAACTAATCACTTGAAGAGAAGAGGATTTCTGGAAACAACCTGCACTTACTCCCTTAGCCCTTCATTGTTCTATCTCTTTACCATGTCTGATTTGAAAGGGAAAAAACAGATGGATAAGCCATTTGATGGGTCAGCCTGTCCACAAATGACTGTCCATTTGTGCTGGCCTGAGCTTGAGGAGAGCCCTGGTTCTGTGTGCAGCATCTGAAGAGATGGAATCTCTGGAGGCTTCCTGTAGAGAGAGAGAAGGAAAAAAAAGCCTAACTTTTTGCAACTTAGCCAGAGAAAAGGGAGCAACATCACAACCTTAGAGGTAGTGGAAGGGCTGGATGGGAGCTGGGCGGTAGTGTCTGCAATGTTGGCAGCAAAGAGTCTGAATCCAGACCACCACAGGTCCTGAGCCCAACTCTCTCGGGTACTGCCTGTGTGTCCTTAAGAAGATTACTTAATCTTCCCCAGCTTCAGTTTATTGGTCTGTAAAATGGGGTTATTAGATTGCTATGAAAGTTAAAATACCTAGAACAATTTAAAGTTCCCAAGACATTACAAGCACTACCTAAATGTTTGTTATTATAGAAAGTGATGCTAAAATTACTGTTGTTAATAAAATGAAATTACTGTTGTTCACTAAAAATATAAGAATTACTATTATTAAAGACCATGAAAGATATGCAAGATCTAGTTTCTAATCCGTAGTTGAGAAGAAATTAATAGTGGTTAACTATTAGGCAGTTTATTATTTCCTAATTAACTCTTAGGAAAGACAGTGTCATTCAGGGAAAAGAGAACTGAGCTTTAGAGACCAAACATCTGAGCTCACTTAGGGCTCAGCCATCAGTGCCTTCCGGGTCGGAGGCCTCCACTGCTCCCACAGACTCTCTTCCTCCCCCCCAGCCCTCCTTCAATTAACCTTGACTTCCCCTCTTCCCCTGAGTTCAGTGCTTGCCAGGGGCACTAAGGTGCCACCTGAGGACCCTCATCCTGTGCTATTGTTCCACTTGACTCTCCAAATCATTCCTTATTCTGCTGCTGGGCTCATTTTCTTAAAGCACCATTCCTTGTGTTTCTGTTTCTCCCCTACTTGGCAACCTTCCATGGGTCCTCATTTTTTTTTTTTTTTTGCGTTACGCGGGCCTCTCACTGTTGTGGCCTCTCCTGTTGCGGAGCACAGGCTCCGGTCGTACAGGCTCAGCGGCCATGGCTCACGGGCCTAGCCGCTCTGCGGCATGTGGGAGCTTCCCGGACCGGGGCACGAACCTGTGTCCCCTGCATCAGCAGGCGGACTCTCAACCACTGCACCACCAGGGAAGCCCTCATTCTTTTTCATGACTAATATTCCAATGTATATATGTACCACATCTTCTTTATCCATTCATCTGTCAATGGACATTTAGATTGCTACCATGTCTTGGCTATTTTAAATAGTGCTACAAGGACCTACTGTGTAGCACACAGAACTCTATTCAATGTTCCATAATAACCTATATGGGAAAAGAATCTGAAAAAGAATAGATGACCATATATGTACAACCGAATCACTTTGCTGTACATCTGAAACTAATACGACATTGTAAATCAACTATACTCCAATATAAAATTTTAAAAAATTAAATAAAAAAAGAATGTTATGATAGGGATGCCATTTTGAGTGATCATTCAGTTAAATAGATGGATGCATGAGTCAGAATTCTTGACTTAATATGAAATTTCTATTTCACTTGACACTTCACTGAATATTCGAATTTAAAAAGTTTTATTACCTAATACACAAGCAAAATAATTCCAGTACTTATCTTGCTTCCTACTTTACAGAGACAATAAGAATTTCTGCCATGTATCTACAGCAAGACTGGTGTTTTGAGGTCATTTTATCACATGATTTGTTCTTTCTGCCTCTGTGACCCTCCATGTATAAGAAATGTTTCTGGCCTTATCACAGAAAGGTTGCCATTGACGATTCCAATTCCTCTGTAGGTTGGAAGAATTAAGCATTCAGCTTATAATTGCTTCCTTGCTTTGCATTACAAGAATGATTCTCTTATAGTTATAACTGTAGTGCTATTTTGCTATTCTTGCAATTTTTGAACCCTCTTAAGCATCGGGTATTTTGTAATATATAGCAGAGAGAACAAATATTTAACCAACTATTTAAACTTTAGTTCTGAGAACATTGTTTATCATGTATAAATTATTTTAAAAACTTCTTTATATACTCAAGATCCTTTCGACCCTTAAGCTTACTGAACGATCTAATATAGTGAATAACATGGATAAGTTTGAACTTGCTGACATTTATCATTTTTCAAAATAATCAAGCAAGTTCTAGCTGGTGGGGAAATAACTATTTTCCCCATCATTGTCTTCAGATCCACATCCTTGGGGCTCCCTTTCAAGGCCCAAAATGAGGTCTCTGGCAAATTTCTTCACTTTTTACCTACTTTGAAATACAGAACAGTCTCTTTTATAGGTATTAAGTAGTCCTGTCTAATCCAAATAAAAACGTTCATTCTGAGACCTTCAAGATGGTGGAGGAGTAAGACGTGGAGATCACCTTCCTCCCCACAAATACATCAGAAATACATCTACATGTGGAACAACTCCTACAGAACACCTACTGAACACTGGAAGAAGACCTCAGACTTCCCAAAAGGCAAGAAACTCCCCACGTACCTGGGTAGGGCAAAAGAAAAAGAAAAAACAGAGACAAAAGAATAGGGACAGGGCCTGCACCAGTGGGAGGAAGCTGTGAAGGAGGAAAGGTTTCCACACACTAGGAAGCCCCTTCACTGGTGGAGACCGGAGGTGGCAGGAAGGAAGCTTCAGAACCACGGAAGAGAGTGCAGCAACAGAGGTGCAGAGGGCAAAGTGAAGAGGTTCCCCTACAGAGGATCGGTGCTGACCAGCCCTCACCAGTCTGAGAGGATTGTCTGCTCGCCCTCCAGGGTGGGTGGGGGCTGGGAGCTGACCTCTGGCTTCAGAGGTCAGACCTCAGGGAGAGGACTGGGGTTGGCTGCGTGAACACAGCCTGAAGGGGGCTAGTGCACCATAGCTAGCCAGGAGGGAGTCCAGGAAAAAGTCGGGACCTGCCTAAGAGGCAAGAGACCATTGTTTCAGGATGGCAAGGAGAGGGGATTCAGAGCACCGACTAAACAAGATTTAGAGATGAGCATGAGCTGCGGCTATCAGCCCAGACACCAGAGATGGACATGAAATGCTAAGGCTGCTGCTGCCGCCACCAAGAAACCTGTGTGCAAGCACAGGTCACTATCCACACCTCCCCTCCTGGGAGCCTGTGCAGCCTGCCACTGCCAGGGTCCCATGATCCAGGGACAACTTCTTCAAGATAACACAGCATGCCTCAGGCTATTGCAATGTCACTCCGGCCTCTGCCGCTGCAAGCTAGCCCCACATTCCGTACCCCAGCCTCCCACTGGCCTGAGTGAGCCAGAGCCCCTTAATCAGTTGCTCATTTAATCCCATCCTGTCTGGGTGGGAACAGACACCCTCAGGAAACCCACACACAGAAGTGGGGCCAATCCAAAGCTGAACCCCAGGAGCTGTGTGAACAAAGAAGAGAAAGGGAAATTTCTCCCAGCAGCCTCAGGAGCATTGGATTAAATCTCCACAATCAACTTGATGTACCCTGCATCTGTGGAATACCTGAATAGACAACAAATCAACCCAAGATTAAGGCTGTGGACTTTGTGAGCAAATGTAGACTTTGGGTTTGCTTTATGCAGCTGGCTGGTTTCTGGTTTTATGTTTATCTTAGTTTATTATTTAGAGTTTATTATCATTGGTAGATTTGCTTACTGATTTGGTTGCTCTCTTCCTCTTTATATATATATTTTTTTCTTTTTCTCTTTTTGTGAGTGTGTATGTGAATGCTTTCTTGTATGATTTTGTCCATATAGCTTTCCGCTTACCATTTGTCCTAGGGTTCTGCCTGTCCATTTTCATTTTTTTGTTTGTTTGTTTTCAATATAGTTTTTAGTGCTTGTTATCACTGATGGATTTGTTTTTTGGTTTGGTTGCTCTCTTCTTTCTTTATTTACTTCTTTTTTAAAATTATTTTAAATTTTATTTTAAAATTATTTATTTTAACAACTTTATTTCATTTATTTTATTTTTTTCTTTCTTTCTTTTTTTCTCCCTTTCTTTCTGAGCTGTGAGGCTGACAGGGTATTGGTGTTCCAGATGGGTGTCAGGTCTGTCCCTCTAGGTGGGAGAGCTAAGTTCAGGAAATTGGTCCACCAAAGAACTCCTAGGTCCACATAATATCAAATGGTGAAAGCTCTCCCAGAGATCTCTATTTCAACGCTAAGGACCAGCTCCACTCAACAACCAGCAAGCTACATTGCTGGACACCCTATGCCAAACAACTAGCAAGACTGGATCTCAACCACACCCATTAGCAGAGAAGCTGCCTAAAATCATAATAAGGTCACAGACACCCCAAAACACACTACTGGACATGGTCCTGCCCATCAGAAAGATAAGATACAGCCTCATTCATCAGAAAAGGCACTAGTTGCCTTCACCAGGAAACCTACACAACCCAGTGAGCCAAACGTAGCCACTGGGGGCAGACACCAAAAACAATGGGAACTACGAACATGCAGCCTGCAAAAAGGAGACCCCAAACACAGTAAGTTAAGCAAAATGAGAAGACAGAGAAACACACAGCAGATGAAGGAGCAAGGTAAAAACCTACCAGACCAAAGAAAAGAAGAGGAAAGAGGCAGTCTACTTGAAAGAGAACTCAGCGTAATGATAGTAAAGATGATCCAAAATCTCGGAAATGGAATGGAGAAAATACAAGAAACTTTTAATAAGGACCTAGAAGAACTAAAGAGGAAACAAACAATGATGAACAACACAATAAATGAAATAAAAAATTCTCTAGAAGGAATCAGCAGCAGAATAACTGAGCATGAGGGCAGAGAAGTGACCTGGAAGATAAAATAGTGGCAATAACTCCTGTAGATCATAAAAAAGAAAAAAGAATGAAAAGAATTGAGGACATTCTTAGACTTCTGGGACAACATTAAACACACCAACACTCGAATTATAGGGGTCCCAGAAGAAGAAGAGAAAAAAAAGGGACTGAGAAAATATTTGAAGAGATTATAGTTAAAAACTTCCCTACTATGGGAAAGGAAATAGTCAATCAAGTCCAGAAAGCTCAGAGAATTCCATACAGGGTAAATCCAAGGAGAAACACACCAAGACACATATTAATCAAACTAACAAAAATTAAATACAAAGAAAAAATATAAAATGCAGCAAGGGAACAGCAACAAATAACATAAAAGGGAATCGCCATAAGGTTAACAGCTGATCTTTCAACAGAAACTGAGGCCAAAAAGGAGTGGCAAGACATATTTAAAGTGATGAAAGGGAAAAACCTATAACAAAGACTACTCTACCCAGCAAGGATCTCATTCATATTTGACAGAGTTTACAGACAGGAAAAAGCTAAGAGAATTCAGCAGCACCAAACCAGCTTTACAACAAATGCTAAAGGAACTTCTCTAGGCAGGAAACAAAAGAGAAGGAAAAGACCTAAAAAACAACCCAAAACACTTAAGAAAATGGTAATAGGAACATACATATCGATAATTATCTTAAATGTAAATGGAATAAATGCTCCCACCAAAAGACGTAGACTGGCTGAATGGATATAAAAACCAGACCTGTATACATGCTGTCTACACGAGACCCACTTCAGACCTAGGGACACATACACACTGAAAGTGAGGGGATGGAGAAAGATATTCCATACAAATGGAAATCAAAAGAAAGTTGGAGTAGCAATTCTCATATCAGAGAAAATAGACTTTCAAATAAAGACTATTCCAAGAGACAAACAAAGACACTACATAGTGATTGAAGGATCAATCCAGGAAGAAATAACAATTGTAAATATTTATGCACCCAACATAGGAGCACCTCAATACATAAGGTAAATGCTAACAGCCATAAAAGGGGAAATTGAAAGTAACACATATCATAGTAGGGGAATTTAACACCCCACTTTCACCATTGGACAGATCATCCAAACTGAAAATAAATAAGGAAACACAAGCTTTAAATGATACACTAAACAAGATGGACTTAATTAATATTTATAGGACGTTCCATCCTAAAACAACAGAATACACTTTCTTCTCACATGCAAATGGAACATTCTCCAGAAGAGATCATATCTTGGGTCACAAATCAAGCCTTGGTAAAGTTAAGAAATTTAAAATCTTATCAAGTAATTTTTCCGACCACAATGCTATGAGACTAGATATCAATTACAGGAAAAATATGTAAAAAATACAAACACATGGAGGCTAGACAATACACTACTTAATAACCAAGAAATCACTGAAGAAATCAGAGGAAATAAAAACGTACCTAGAAAGAAATGACAATGAAAACACGACAAGCCAAAACCTATGGGATGTAGCAAAAGCAGGTCTAAGATGGAATTTTATAGCAATACAACCCTACCTCAAGAAACAAGAAAGATCTCAAATAAACAAGGCAACCTTACACCTAAAGCAATTAGAGAAAGAAGAACCAAAAAAATCCCAAAGTTAGCAGGAGGAAAGAAATCATAAAAATCAGATTAGAAATAAATGCAAAAGGAATGAAGGAAATGATAGCAAAGATCAATAAAACTAAAAGCTGGTTCTTTGAGAAGATGAACAAAATTGATAAACCATTAGCCAGATTTATCAAGAAACAAAGGGAGAAGACTCAAATCAATAGAATTAGAAATGAAAAAGGAGAAGTAACAACTGACACTGCAGAAATACAAAGGAACATGAGAGATGACTACAAGCAACTTTATGATAATTAAATGGACAACCTGGAAGAAATGGACAAATTCTTAGAAAAGCACAACCTGCCAAGACTGAATTAGGAAAAAATAGAAAATATAAACAGGCCAATCACAAGCACTGATATTGAGACTGTGACTAAAATCTTCCAAGCAACAAAAGCCCAGGACCAGAGAGCTTCACAGGCGAATTCTCTCAAACATTTAGAGAAGAGCTAACACCTATCCTTCTCAAACTCTTCCAAAATATAGCAGAGGGAGGAACACTCCCAAACTCATTCTACGAGGCCACAATCAGCCTGATACCAAAACCAGACAAAGATGTCACAAAAAAAGGAAACTACAGGCCAATATCACTGATGAACATAGACGCAAAAATCCTCAACAAAATACTAACAAACAGAATCCAACAGCGCATTGAAAGGACCATACACCATGATCAAGTGGGGTTTATCCAAGGAATGAAAGGTTTCTTCAATATATGCAAATCAATCAATGTGATAAACCATAGTAACAAACTGAAGGATAAACGCCATATGATCATCTCAATAGATGCAGAAAAAACTTTTGACAAAATTCAACACCCATTTATGATAAAAACACTCCAGAAAGTAGACATGGAGGGAACTTACCTCAATATAATAAAGGCCTTATATGACAAACCCACAGCCAACATTGTTCTCAGTGGTGAAAACCTGAAACCACTTCCTCTAAGATCAGGAACAAAACAATGGTGTCCACTCTCACCACTATTATTTAACATAGTTTTAGAAGTTTTAGCCACAGCAATTAGAGAAGATAAAGAAATAAAGGAATCCAAATAGGAAAAGAAGAAGTAAATCTGTCAGTGTTTGCAGATGACATACTATACATAGAGAATCCTAAAGATGCTACCAGAAAACTACTAGAGCTAATCAATGAATTTGGTAAAGTAGCAGGATACAAAATTAATGTACAGAAATCTCTTGCATTCCTCTTCAGTAATGATGAATAATATGAAAGAGAAATTAAGGAAACATTCCCATCTACCATTGCATCAAAAAGAATAAAATACCTAGGAATAAACCTACCTAAGGAGACAAAACACCTGTATGCAGAAAACTGTAAGACACCGATGAAAGAAATTAAAGATGATACAAACAGATGGAGTGATACACCATATTCTTGGATTGGAAGAATCAACATTGTGAAAATGACTATCCTACCCAAAGCAATTTACAGATTCAATGCAATCCCTATCAAACTACCAATGACATTTTTCACAGAACTAGATCAAAAAATTTTACAGTTTGTATGGAAACACAAAAGACCTCGAATAGTCAAAGCAACGTTGAGAAAGAAAAATGGAGTTGGAGGAATCAGGCTCCTGGACTTCAGACTATACTACAAAGCTATGGTAATCAAGGGAGTATGGTACTGGCACAAAAACAGAAATATAGATCAATGGAACAGGATAGAAAGCCCAGAGATAAACCCACACACATATGGTCAACTTATTTTTGATAAAGGAGGCAATAATATACAATGGAGAAAAGATAGCCTCTTCAATAAATGGTGCTGTGAAAATTGGACAGCTACATGTTAAAGAATGAAATTAGAACACTTTCTAACACCATACACAAAAATAAACTCAAAGTGGATTAAAGACCTAAATGTAAGGCCAGACACTATCAAACTCTTAGAGGAAAAATAGGCAGAACACTCTATGGCATTAATCACTGCAGTATCCTTTTTGACCCACCTCCTAGAGAAATGGAAATAAAAACAAAAATAAACAAATGGAACCTAATGAAACTTAAAAGCTTTTGCACAGCAAAGTAAACCATAAACAAGATGAAAAGACAAGCCTCAGAATGGGAGAAAATATTTGCAAAATAAGCAACTGACAATGGATTAATCTCCAAAATTAACAAGCAGCTCATGTAGCTCAATATCAAGAAAACAAAAACCCAATCCAAAAATGGGCAGAAGACCTAAATAGACATTTCTCCAAAGAAGGTTTACAGATTGCCAACAAACACATGAAAGGATGCTCAGCATCACTAATCATTAGAGAAATGCAAATCAAAATTACAATGAGGTATCACCTCACACCGGTCAGAATGGCCATCATCAAAAATTCTACAAACAACACATGCTGGAGAGGGTGTGGAGAAAAGCAACCCTCTTGCACTCTTGGTGGGAATGTAAATTGATACAGCCACTATGGAGAACAGTATGGAGGTTCCTTAAAAACTAAAAATAGAGCTACCATAGGACCTACCAGTCCCACTACTGGGCGTATACGCTGAGAAAACCATAATTCAAAAAGAGTCATGTACCACAATATTCATTGCAGCACTATTTACTATAGCTAGGACATGGAAGCAGCCTAAGTGTCCATTGACAGATGAATGGATAAAATATGGTGCATATATACAATGGAACATTACTCAGCCATAAAAAGAAATGAAATTGAGTTATTTGTCATGAGGTGGATGGACCTAGAGACTGTCATACAGAGTGAAGTAAGTCAGAAAGAGAAAAATAAATACCATATGCTAACACATATATGTGGAATCTAAAAAAAAAAAAAAAAAGGTTTTGAAGAACCTAGGGGCAGGATAGGAATAACGATGCAGATGTTGAGAATGGACTTGAGGACACGGGGAGAGGGAAGGGTAAGCTGGGATGAAAAGAGAGTATCATTGACATATATCCACTACCAAACATAAAATAGATAGCTAGTGGGAAGCAGCCGCATAACACAGGGAGATCAGCTTGGTGCTTTGTGACCACCTAGAGGGGTGGGATAAGGAGGGTGCAAGGGAAATGCAAGAGGGAGAGTATATGGGGATATATGTATATATATAGCTGATTCACTTTGTTATAAAGCAGAAACTAACACATCATTGTAAAGCAATTATACTCCAATAAAATTGTTAAAAAACAAAAACAAAAAACTTTCATTCCATATGCCGTTTAAAGATTCTCCTTTGATTATACCCTGGAACACCCCCAAGTCCAGCTCAGAGGTAACTGGGTTCCACAGCTTTCATCCTGGGGACTGGCATGCGGCACAGCAAATTGCATCGAGGATTCTGTCTTGCTGAGCCACCCACTTGTTAGCTGTTGATTCTGACTCCTTAGAATCATCAGTACAGAGGAACTAGAAGAGGAGGCAAGGTCTTAACCTGGTTGTTCATTAAAATCTGGCACCATCACTGAGGCAGCTGTTCAAATGCATTTCTTTTCTCAGGCTGCCTTAGTGGGCATGACAGAACTCTCCGTTCTCCTCCAGGGACCTGCAGCCCCATCCTTCTCTCTGATATGGACCACATACTTTCTGGGCACATGTGTGGTTGTCCATCCCCTTGGCTCTTGCTCCTTTGAGCATGCTATCTACATCCTTACCCTGGTAAGTGCTTTTTCTGAGCTGCGTACTGTTCAAATGCCTCCAGCCCCGTCACCTTCCAGTCTCAAAGAAAGCTCAACCCCTTCTCCCCTGCACGCTAACCTCGGACACTCAGCTTGTGCCATTGTAGCACTCTTTAATAGTTGCCATCACCAACATCTAGGGCTGCCCTGCTTTTCCAGGTGGGAATCTAAACTCTAGGCAATGCAGGTGAAGGTCCCAAGAGAATTCTCTTCTACATTCAGGTTCAGGACTGACATGAGATGAACCTATGAATTTCTATAGCCGAATAAGTATGGGTGCTGGGGGCAGAGAGGGTAGGGAGAGAGGGACTAAGATATCATCTCCTTCTCAACTCATAGCAGCCCAGGGACAACTATGCTAGAATATATAGCGGTGCATTTAGAGTCTTGCACATATTTACAATGAATGACTTTGGATTTAAGGGAAGAAAAATTTTCTTTTTATTTAACATTTTGAAATAAACACCAAGTATAGACACACATACATGCAGAATCATCATGAATGCAATATTAGTAAATGCAGATTGTTGTAAAAATGTGTTATATTGGTGACTCCAGTACCACTGATGTCATCAGTAATGTGATTTTCTATTTCAATACATTTCTGAACAAAACAAAGTGTAATCCTCCATATACACAATAGCTGTATTCCTAGAAAATTTGGTGCATTTTAAAACCATGCCAGAATTTTACTTCCTGCTGTGAATGATTAAATTTGGGCATTTGAAACCTCCTACCAAAAGCCAGATGAGGAGAAAAATAAACTGTTCAAAAGCATCTCAGAGTTACCAAGGCAGCCAGGACTGAAGGAGCTGAGATCCTTATGAGAACAGAATTCACACCTTGCCTCACCCTCTGGATACTGGCTGACTCAGCAGTGACCACTGAGGGCCAAGAAGCTGGGCAGACACTGGCCATGAACAGGCTGAGAAACTAAGCAGGACTTTTGGAAATCTCATTGTGCCTGAGGGACAAAACTAGATTTCAGGTCCCACCAAGGAGGAAGGGTCAGGCCCTTGATTGGGACTCTGAAGGGCTATTGCCTAGAAATGCACCATATCTTACAAAGACTGAAACTCATCTTTGAATTAACTTAAAACCTAATTTAAATCCTAGCTAAATGCTAAAATAAATCCTCTCTGGAGAAAAATAACAATGGCCAAAGTTTCTACAAATTTTCAACCTGACATCCAACATTCAAGAAAAAATTATCAAGCATGTTGACTAATGGGACCAAAAGAAAAAAACAGAGAATGAAAGCAGACTCGCAAGTGATACAGATATTAGACTCAGATTTTAAAATAAAATAATATGATCAAGAATTTTTTCAGAGAACTGTTCCCAACACACACACGTACACACATGTACTATTAAATCATATAAAACAGAATTAGGTTCTAGGATTATATAAACATAAACAAACAGGTTTTACACCTACGTGAATGTCTGGTGGGACACTTGAAAATCTTGTATGATGTGGAAATATTGTTCCTGGTGTAGAACTGTCCTGAGCATTGCAGGGTATCTGGTATCCCAATAGCACCTTAAAATCATCGTGTCAACTGAACGCCCTAACCTCTGGTCCCACAAAGCTTCCCAAATGCTCTTTGGAGGGCAGAATTGACCCTGTTGAAAACTGTGCTTCCATTTTTCTCCTTTACATGGGGAGGGTGCAGCCCTGAAAGCTGTGATAGCAACACAAACCTGTACAGGTCATCCAGCTTGAAGATATGAGGCTTGAACCCTGACTTCATAACTCCTAATATGATGCTTTTCTACAAATCCTTGAACACACTTAAAGTTTTTGAAACACCCTTTATTATAGTAATGCAAATTCATTTCCAAAATTCTGAAGTACGTTGGGACATTTTGCTGAGAATTTAAAGGTCTCAAAACACCTCATCCTACTTCAGCTTAGGAAAATCAAAGGCACACTTCAAAGATCTCAAGTTTGAAAAATATCAGAAAGTCCTACTTGTATGAGTTCAAAGCAATCACAGGTGAATCATGAGGGATTTGTGTGGAAAGTTAGTATCCAAATATATTTTTCCTCTGAAATCCACATAGGCTTCTAAATTCAGTTTGATTAGCATTTTTATCAATTATCTTACAACTTCACAGTTTCTCAGCCCCACCTGAAATCCTAGCCCCCTCCAGCTTTCATGGTTCTGCTACCTGCTTCTCATCCACTTGCTCTCTGCTTCTCTCACACATGGATAACAGAACTCTTCTAAAAACAATTGATTTTTCTCCACCTTTGTTTTTATAGGCAACTTCAGATTTGCATTTTTATCATACCTCTCTCAAAACACAGTGGCACTGCTGGTGAGTTTTAGTGGCTCTTTGATTGTAGTTCTCAAAATTAGTGCATACTCTTCACAATAGCCAAGGCTTCATGAAAACAACCTAAATGTCCATCACCAGATGAATGGATAAAGAAGATGTGGTACATATATACAATGGAATATTACTCAACCATAAAAACGAATGAAATAATGCCATTTGCAGTAACATGGATGGACCTAGAGACCATCATACTAAGTGAAGTAAGTCAGGAAGAGAAAAACAAATAACATATGATATCACTTATATGGGGAATCTAAAATATTACACAAGTGAACTTATCTACCGACAGAAACAGACTCACAGGCCTAGAGAACAGACTTGCGGTTGCGAAGGGGGAGGGGGTTGAAGGACAAATGGTGTGGGAGTTTGGGGTTAGCAGATATAAACTATTATATATAGGATGGTTAAACAGCAAGGTCCAACTGTATAACACAGGGAGCTATATTCAATATCCTGTGCTAAACCATAATGGCAAAGAATATTTTAAAAAGAATGTTAAAAATTTATTTATAATGCAATGTTTATAATAATCCCATTATATTTCTTTTGGAACTGGTAGTAATTTTAAATTTCTTTTGAAGAATAAACAAGTAAGAAGAACTAATAAATTTTTGAAGTTCATTTGAAGAATAAGCAAATAAAGATAGCTAATAAAATTTTCTAGCTGAGTTTAAATGTGGAAAAAAATAGTGCATTTTTATTTAGTGTTCTGTGTGTGTGTGTGTGTGTGTGTGTGTGTGTGTGCAAGCTCTATTCTATTTCCTATTATTTTTTCATGGCCTAGTAGATTCCTAATATCTACTAGTGAGCTAGATGGATGTACATGTGTGTCTATCTCACTAGTGAGAGAGCCCAGTAATGAGCACTCCTACCTAAGACAGTAATTACAGAGCCAGGAATACTGCTTATAAGTACACACAAAGCCAAATAGTTCCACATCTATCAGCACCTCAGTGAATTTCACCTCAAATGTTCTTGCCAGGGGGGTGCTGTACACAACAGAGGGGTCGGTTTTTACTTGCTGCAACTCCGAGTATGCCAGGAAGGCTTGGAAATTGTGGACACAAGTGACCACCCCTCAGCCCCTGCTGGTGAGCAGTGCCCTTGGCAGGATTATCCCTCCAGGGCCTCATTTGTCTTCATCACTCAGCTCAACAAATATGTTTGAACACTTGCTTAAGTGCAAGGCTCTTCTACTGGCAAATACATGACCATTAGGTTTATATTCAAATATTTTAGTCCTTGGCTTTTTATATGCTTTTTGGAAGTCTGTGCAAATGTTATTTCTGTCCTAACTCTGCCTGAGTCCTTTTATGTAGATGACACCACTGGAGCGAAACACACCGAGCTCACAGCAGCTGTGAGGATGGGTTCTAGGAGCATCATGAAGGTGTTTGACTCCCCTCCGGACTCACCCTCATCTCTCCACTCCCCACCAGCTGCCAAGTGCTTCTCCCACCAGCTTATGACTGAGATTATTCTGTTACTTGGGCATCACGTATTTGACTCAAGGTTTTTATATTTTTAATCGAAACTTAAGCCTATTATCTGATTGCATGTTAGTATGAATTGGTCTATACTTTCAGGAGAACAAGTTTGATGATGAGAAGGTGAAGGAAGCTTGAAGAATCTGGTCCCTTGGAAGAATAGGGACCAAGAATAGACCAAGGATAAGAGAGCTCCTACCAGACTTGGTTCTCACCTCATGCTGGGAGTTAGCAAAGGGGGGTGTGAAATACGAGGTCTAACTTCCTGTTGGGTTGGCTGCTCACACTCCCAGTGTGTGCTGGTCCAGGGTGAAGGAAATCACTTAGAATACCAGACACAACAATGTTTTATTCTTGCTATAATCCCAGGTGAGAGGCAGGCACAGTGCATGGAAGAGTAATGCATTTTTTCTTGCTTTACTATATCCTTATATTTTTTCCTTAATTATACGTCTCTATAGGATAGTATTGAAAGTACAGATGCTAGAGTCAGGCAGCCTGGCTTCAAATCTTGGCTGTGCCATCCACTCACAGTGTGATCTTGAACAAATGAACCCCATGGTACTTAAGTTTCCTTTAAAATGGACACTAATAACAGGATAGACCTCATAAGGGGATTGTGAGGATTAAATCAGAAAATACGTGGACATTATTGATAGAGGAATGGGTAAAGAAGATGTGGTACATATACACAATGGAATATCACTCAGCCATTAAAAAGAACAAAATAATGCCATTGGCAGCAACATGGATGGACTTAGAGATTATCATACTAAGTGAAGTAAGTCAGACAGAGAAATACAAATAGCATATGAAATCACTTATGTGTGCAGTCTAAAATATGACACAAATGAACTTATCTAAGAAATAGAAACTGACTTATGGACATAAAGAACAGACTTGTGGTTGCCAAGTGGGAGGTGGGGGAGGGAAGGATTGGGAGTTTGGGATTAGCAGGTGCAAACTATTATGTATAGGCTGATAAACAATAAGGCCCTACTATACAGCACAGGGAACTATATACAATATATTATAATAAACCATAATGAAAAAGAATATGCAAAAGAATATATATGTATAACTGAATCACTTTGCTGTACAGCAGAAATTAATACAACATTGTAAATCAACTATACTCCAATAAAAAAAAGAAAATATGTGGACGTTTAGCACAGTCTGTGGAATATTAATTAAACTTAAGTTTAACTTAACCAGTTCCTTTATGATTTCATTTAACTTCAAAATATGGTTGTTTAACATCACCTTAGGTATTATTCCAAACATTTTCAGTGGCTGTTTACTACAGTATTTTCTTTATCCTTTCACCATCCAATATATGATAGCTGTTTCCTGAATTTGTTGGTCCCAGTGAACAACGCCCTTTCAGAGCATTTACTACCAGTGGCATCTTAATTTGACCACATTGTACAGACATGTTTTGTGTTTCAGTTGTTTTGTTTGATCAGCTGTTACTCTTCTGTTGTTTACTTTAAAAGAGATGAAGAAGGTGGCAAAAGCACAGGCTGAGTTTACAGTTGTCCGCAAATCTTTTCTTTCTACTTTCAAATACAGAGTGTCCCAAACATTCTCACAAGGACCCTCATCAGCTTTTATTTTCACCAAAGTAGCTTTACAGAAGGCTGTAAAATTATCTTCCAAATAACTCTTTCTTGGACTACTTTGAGTTTCTACTTTCTTTAGAGTCAATCAACCCTTGCTTTTCTTCCAAATACATCTGAATTTATTGACTTGGCCCTGGCCTCTGAACCCTCATTAGCAGGTCTGGTATGTATTTCCATACATATGTATTTATGTAGTGTGTTTGTAGTAGATCCAACTTGGTGTGGTTGCCTTGCTCACGGTAACTCCTCAGGTGGTCATGAGGATGCTGTCTCCTGGTCCAGGTAATGACTCCACTCCTGACTATGACTGAAGGGCTCAGACACTATAGGGCCTTCTCCTGGCCCACAAGAGATCGCAGTATCCAGAAGGTGGTAATAATGTCTGATCTCACCTGGGGATTTTGAAAACATGAGAAAGAACTCTTATTTCTATTTAAAAATTTTTCTTGTCACTAGTTGTAAGCTGCTCGCTTGGAGCTGCCCCAAGTCATACTCCCAGGCCCCTGGTGACAGCCAGCCTGGGCAAGCAGAGATAAAATCTATGGAGGAAGAGAGGGCATCGGGCTGACATTCGAGTCCTTGGATCCACTATGTTCAGCCAGCTCCACGGGCCTTTTCACCCTCCAGATGTTCTGTTTAGGTTTAAGCTTGATTGAGTTATCACTTGAAAGTAAAAAATTCTCACCAGTCCAATGTCTTTAAACTTCAACCTCAAGGTTCAAAAAAGGGTCCTGATATATTAAATATAAATTTTATTAGCAATTTAAGACTGAGAAATCCTACGCCAGAATTCAGCCAGTCTAGAACAGAAAGAATGTACACCTTTTGTAAAAGGCTTTTACCATGAACTGTAGACAAACTGCGCAGTTAAGCCTCAAGACTTTGAGCTGCTGAAATGCGCACTTTCCCTGGCTGAGGAGTCAGACAAAGTAGCCCAGATCCGGCTTCAAATCCAGCAGCAGCTTCGTGCCTAGGTGACCTTGAGCCCATCATTTACAGTTTTCCTTTGTATAATGAGGATTGTAATGACCCCATAGTGTGGTCATGAGAAATACAAGACAAAGAATAAAGCAAAGCTTAATAGGCTCTTTTCCTGTTTGACACGTGTAAACATATAACCTGTTTCCTGTACAAACCTATCTCATATCTTTCTTCCCTTTTATTGGCATTTGAGCCTCTGTTTAGACTTTTTATCCTGCTGAAAAAAGGTATGTATGGGAGACGGGCTAGGGTGGAGTAAAGCTGATCTTTGTTGCAGACCATAAGGCCTTTTACACCCCTGGGCTTTTTAGTTTATGGGGATCTCCTCACTGTTATTCAAGCCTCAAGCATCTGAAACAAAATGGTGCCCTGACTCCTCTGTTCTCGCGTGTTCACCAGACCTGCTTCCTACAGCACCGGGTGGAGCCTCTCAGACACAGAGACAGGACAGCTGAGGATAGATTTTCCCTTCACTGAACCTCCTCTCAGGAAGTTTAATTCCTAATTGTCACTGTAGTTCATTTCCTACTTCTCTTTTGTTATTTGTCTCTCATATCAGCTCTCACCAAGAGTTTCCATTTCCCTTGCCTTTTCTATGGCTAAGCTCCTCAGTCACAAGAAGACCCACCTTCCTGTGGCACCTCTGGGCATCACCAACCTCAGGCTTTCATTGTTAGCAGGTGATATTCAAGGGTAAGCTTCTCTTTGATGCTTCATGTCTACTAGGTCCTGACCATTTTAGACACTGGATGTATGGTAACCATAGTTATCAACACCATTCCTGTGATGCTCGCCACATGATAGATGCTGGATAAATTGACATCTGTCACCTTTTTGGGCACCAGATTCCATTCTTTCTACTAACCTGATGGTGGGGTGGATATTTTTCCCTCCCTCTCCCTACTTTGTGTGTCTTATTTAAAATAGTTCACTCAACTAAGAAGGATTATCTTTCCTCATAGAAGAGGACATTCTTTGGGCTAAAGTACATGACTTAAGGCTTCCTTCTTCTGAAACATACAAAGTCTTGTACTTCCACAGTTGTTAAATCTATAAAAATTAAACTTAGAATAGTTTCCTTGTTAGACCACTAAGCCTATAGAATGTAGACTATACTACATAGTTGCTAGTAATAAGCCTATCATAAATTCTCATGTACTTTATGTTCTTGATAAGAATGATGGACAGTCAGATATGACGTTTCTCCTTGGAAACAGTTCTTGTTTCAAGAACATTATTGTCTTTTGAAACAAGTGGACTATTTGGATGAACAGGCAATTGACAAAATGTTCTTGCTCTAGAGCTAATAAACTTTGAAGAAAGGTTTTCAGCAGCTTTGAAGAATATTCTTTCCTGTTGATAATGTGTAAGTAATTCAAGTTTTGATTTTCACTGGTGCTATGGCTAAGCTATCACTTCCGCATGAAGGAGAAAACATGCAACTATTGATAAGTCATCTTACCAATATCTTATCAATATCAGAATAACTAGATCCAATTGTCCAAGGGGAAGCAGGAGAGACAAGAAGCAGTGATTTTGCTGTCAATTATGCTGTTTTATCTGAAGTAATTACATCTGAGGGAGAACTGTGTTGGGTGTTAGAGTCTGCTCTCCCAGACACACAGCCCCTGCCTCTCCACCTTTATTTTAACTTGCCCCTAACGGGGAGAAGTAGGTACTGGGTGTGTTAATCACCCTCACAGTCACTGTCTCTGTCTGAGTTGAGGAGTGTGCCAGCTGTGGTGTGAATTTAGAAAAAATGCTTCATGGGAAGCATCACTTTCAGCAATAGTGGGTCAAAGTGAAAACAATGAAGAGAAGGATGTGATGGTGGAACCAGTCCTAGAGACAACCCAGGTGCTTAAGGAGTGAGATATTCAGTGCACTCAGCACAGTCTTCCTTAGCACAACACTACCTTGAAGCTAATTGAATTAGCTTTATCTCAGGCACTTTAAAGAGGATTAGTCCTATTGGTCTTCTGAAAATCAGTAAAGCAGATGAGGCCAACTTGCTGGTTCCCTTTCTTCCAACTCCAGGTTGAGGGACGATGACTTCAGCATAGTTTGATTTCCCCAGATGGATCCAGTGAATGTGCTAGAAGACACGTGGGTTATCTATTCCATCCTGAGGACAGGGATGGGGCTGACCCTAAGTCGGTATCAGCACAAGGTACGGACAATGCAGGACCAGCAGCCTCACTGGTTTCCCATCAGTGGGGCTCATGCTTCACAGAGACCCGTGGCCCCCAGCTCTCTTACACTGAAGTGAGGGCAGGGGGCTTATCTCTAATTGGCTTGTTTCTCCTAAGGTCTGTTCCTGAAATGTTTGTGGACAGAATTACAATCATCTTATGGTGTCTGCACTCATGTTTTTCAAGTGTTCTGTTGAGCCTGCTGTAGTAAACTATTAGACAATTTGAATAATAGGGTCATTTTTTGCTTTAAATTATAGTGTATAAATATTTTCTTGAAGGGATACTCCTGTAGTTTGAGCTCTCAAATAGTTGTGATTGTTATCTAATGAAACTTGGCACAAAAGTATGAACAAATGTACAAAGATGTCTTGGGTGTCCTGACTTAGGTTTGTGAGGAAGCCAGCTCCCTGGCTGGAATGGTGGACACTCCTTTCTCATTGACAAAAATGGCAGCCTCAATCAAATGGTTGGTTTTTACCTCTTGGGAAATTTGAACACAACTTGTACACATTGTATTAGCTTCCTGTGGCCATTGTAACAAATCATCACACGTTTGTGGCTCAAAACAGCACAAATGTATTCCCTGATAGTTCTGGAGGCCAGAAGTAGGAAATCAATATCGGGGTCAAATCAAGGCTTCACTTCCTCATGTGGCTCTGGAGAGGGTCTGTCTCTTGCAATTTTCTGTTTCTGGTGGCAGTAGGCACTCCTGAGTTTGAGTCTGTATTGGTCCAACCTCTGTCTCTGTGGTCACACTGCCTTCTCCTCTTCTGTCTGTGGTAAAATCTCCCTCTGCTTCTCTCATAAAAGGACACATGTGATTGCATTTATGACCCACCCTGATGATCCAGGACAATTTCCACATCTCAATATCTTTAACTTGCTCACATCTGAAAACCCTCTTTTTGTCATATAAGACTCACATGTTCTTTTGAGAACCCACTATTCAGCCTTCCACACACTTGTTACCAGCAGTTTAATAGATAAGTAGCATGACCTAAATTACTAACAACAGTGTTTCTCAGGAATCAGCAACATTCTCCACTAAGAATATATGGTGTTGATAACTATGGTTACCATGCAAATCTGGGAACAGTTTGGCTTATGAACCAGAACATTGCAAAACATAATTAAAGATGAAACTTGCAGACTTTGTGTAGATCCAGGGTTTTGTGGAATTGTGCATCTGAATTTGTGTACGTTTTAGATTAGGGATTTGTTACCACTGCTTGTCCACATCTTTGTGGTTTTCTAAAACCTAGAACTTGTCAGGTATGTTAGCATTTTCTAGTCTACAGATATTATACAGACTAGAAGTTTATAATGGACTTTCTCATCATTTCACAGAATTGATATATATTTGCATGTTCTGGAAGCCATGAAAGACGTGGCACAACTTTTTTCCCTCCATGTTCAAGGACTTACCTTTCATCATCATATAAGACTTTGATGACATGGAACTGATCCCTTAGCTCTTATATTGAACCCAGACCCCTCTTTTCAGATGACCATACCCAGGATCTGAAATACAGTGGTAATCGCTCAGTTCTCATGTAAATTCAAAACTCCTTCCAGACCCAGCTGTTCTTTATTGCATTTCTCCTCCATTACAGATTCCCCAATTCTGAGGTTTTGTGTTCTTATAGTCCTGAATTACTCTAACCATTGCTTTGATACTGATCACAGCTTAGGGGTTTCTTACTGTCTGTCTACACATATTCCTGGTCAGTGACTGCTTCCCACTCTTTAACCTCCCTACCTGCCCCAGGGGTCTTGTGATATGATTATGCTTCCTTTTGACTCAGACCACAATTATAGCAGAGCAAAAAATAATAGTGTGAAGAAATCTAAATGCTACAGTCAGTGGCTTGAAAAGTCCTCTTTTCCCTTTGCTGAATTATGAGAATGAATTGTTCAGGCTGCAGTGGTCCAGGTTATTAGTACACTAAATGTAGAATACAAGAAACATAATGATTTTACAGACCTGTGTTTTAGAAAAGCCTGGCCCAGAAACACCAATTGATTCATTTAACCAACAAGAATATTTCCATTTTCCAGGACTTTGCTAGGTGATGCAGACAAAACGGTAAACAAAAACAGACTTACTTTGTGCCCTATTGGGGCTTACATGATAATGAGAGAGTTGTATATCAATCCAAATAGTCATAAAAGTTGCAAATTACAATTATGAGTGATAAAAAACTTATTTCAGAAGTCAGAGTATATAACTGGTTACTCAACCTGGTTGAGGGGAGGCATTCAGAGAAGGTTTCCCCAAAGGAGCAGTATCTTTACGGGAATTTAAGAAATGAATGGGAAATTGTCAGAATGGGGCTGTGTGGGTGAAGAGAGAGCATTCCAGGCAGAGGGCACATGTGCAAATGTCCTGTGGTGAGAGGAAGCAGGGCATGTTGAAGGGTCTGAAATCAGACCATGAAGCTGAATCAAGAAGTCATCTTGAGGACCTTCAAGATGACAGAGGAGTAAGACGTGCAGATCACCTTCCTCCCCACAGATACATAAAAAATACATCTATATGTGGAACAACTCCTACAGAACACCTTTTGAATGCTGGCAGAAGACCTCAGACTTCCCGAAAGATGGGCAGAGCAAAAGAAAAAAGGAAAAACAGAGAGAAAAGAATAGGGGTGGGACCTCCACTTCTGGGAGGGAGCTGTGAAGTAGGAAAAGTTTCCAAACACTAGGAAGGCCCTTCACTGGCAGAGACTGGGGTTGTGGTGGGGAAGCTTCGGAGCCAATGGGCGGGGGGGAAGCTTCAGAGCCACGGAGGAGAGCGCAACAACAGGGTTGCAAAGGGCAAAATGGAGAGATTCCTGCACAGAGCATTGGTGCTGACCAGCATTCACCAGTCTGAAAGCTTGTCTGCTCATCCACCAGAGTGGGTGTGGGCTGGGAGTTGAGGCTTGGGCTTCAGAAGTCAGATCCCAGGGAGAGGAATGGGGTTGGCTGCATGAAAACAGCCTGAAAGGGTCTAGTGCACCACAGCTAGCTGGGAGGGGGTCTGGGAAAAAGTTTGGAACTGCCTAAGAGTCAAGAGACCATTGTTTTGGAGTGCACGAGGAGAGGGTATTCAGAACACCACCTAAAAGAGCTCCAGAGATGGGCATGAGCTGTGGCTATCAACGTGGACACAAGAGATGGGCATGAAACACTAAGGTTGCTGCTGCAGCCACCAAGAATCCTGTGCGCAAGCACACGTCCTCACCTCCCAGAAGCCTGTGCAGCCCACCACTGCCAAGGTCCCGTGATCCATGGACAACTTCCCGGGGAGAACACATGGCATGCCTCAGGCTGTTGCAACATCACACCGGCCTCTGTCGCCACTGACTCACCCCACATTCTGTACCCCTTCCCTTGCCTCAGCCTGAGTGACCCAGATCCCCCGAATCAGCTGCTCCTTTAAACCCCCTCCTGTCTACGTGAAGAACAGACACCAAAGGGCAACCTACAAGCAGAGGTGGGGCCAAATCCAAAGCTGAACCCCAGGAGCTGTGTGAACAAAGAAGAGAAAGGGAAATCTCTCTGTGCAGCCTCAGAAGCAGCAGAATAAATCTCCACAATTAACTTGATGTACGCTGCATCTGTGGAATACCTGAATAGACAATGAATCATCCCAAAATTGAGGTGGTGTACTTTGGGAGCAACTGTAGACTTGGAGTTTGCTGTCTGCAACTGATTTGTTCCTGATTTTTATGTTTATCTTAGTATAGTTTTTAGAACTTTTTATCATTGGTGGATTTGTTTATTGGTTTGGTTGCTCTTTTCCTTTTTTTATTATTATTACATTTTAAGTTTTATTTAAATAATATTTAAAGTTTTTTATTTTAATATTTTTAAAATTTAGTTATAATTATTTTTTTTCTTTCTTTTTTCTCCCTTTTCTTCTAAGCTGTGTGGCTGACAGAGTCTTGGAGCTGCAGCCAGGTGTCAGGCCTGAGCCTCTGAGGTGGGAGGGCCGAGTTCAGGACCTTGGTCCACCAGAGACCACCCGGCCCCTTGTAATATCTATTGGTGAGAGTTCACCCACAGATCTCCATCTCAACACTAAGACCCAGCTCCACTCAATGACCAGCAAGCTCCAGTGCTGGACACCCCATGCCAAACATCTAGCAAGACAGGAAAACAACATATTAGCAGAGAGGCGGCATAAAATCAGAATAAGTTCATAGACACCCCAAAACACACCACCAGATGTGGCCCTGTTCACCAGAAAGAAAAGATCCAGCCTCATCAACTGGAACACAGGCACCAGTCGCCTCCACCAGGGAACCAGCACAACACACTGAACCAACATTACACACTGGGGGCAGACACCAAAAACAATGGGAAACTACAAACATGCAGTCTGTGAAAAGGAGACCCCAAACACAGTAAGTTAACCAAAATGAGAAGACAGAAATACACAACAGATGAAGGAGCAAGGTAAAAACCACCAGACCAAACAAATGAAGAGGAAATAAGCAGGCTACCTGACAAAAAATTCAGAATGATAGTAAAGATGATCCAAAATCTTGGAAATAGAATGAGAAAATACAAGAAACGTATAAAAAGGACCTGGAATAACTAAAGCAAACAAACAATGATGAACAACACAATAAATGAAATTAAGAATTCTCTAGAAGGAATCAATAGCAGAATAACTGAGGCAGAAGAACGGATAAGTGACCTGGAAACAAAAGTGTGGAAATAACTAATGCAGAGCATAATAAAGAAAAAAGAATGAAACGAATTGAGGTCAGTCTCAGAGACCTCTGGGACAACATTAAACACACCAACTTTCGAATTATAGGGGTCCCAGAAGAAGAAGAGAAAAAGAAAGGGAATGAGAAAATATTTAAAGAGATTATAGTTGAAAACTTCCCTAATATGGGAAAGGAAATAGTCAATCAAGTCCAGGAAGTGCAGAGAGCTACATACAGGATAAATCCAAGGAGAAACACACGAAGACACATATTAATCAAACTATCAAAAATTAAATACAAAGAAAACATATTAAAAGCAGAAAGGGAAAGCAACAAATAACATACATGGAATCCCCATAAGGTTAACAGCTGATCTTTCAGCAGAAACTCTGCGAGCCAGAAAGGAGTGGCAAGACATACTTAAAGTGATGAAAGGGAAAAACCTAAAACCAAGACTACTCTACACAGCAAGGATCTCATTCAGATTCAACAGAGAAATTAAAACCTTTAAGGACAACAAAAGTTAAGGGAATTCAGCACCACCAAACCAGCTTTGGAGGGTATTCAGAACACCACCAACAACAAATGCTAAAGGAACTTCTTTAGGCAGGAAACACAAGAGAAGGAAAAGACCTACAATAACAAACCCAAAACAATTAAGAAAATGGTAATAGGGACATAAATATCACTAATTACCTTAAATGTAAATGGATTAAATGCTCCAACTGAAGACATAGACTGGATACAAAAACAAGACCCATATATATGCTGTCTACAAGAGATCCACTTCATACCTAGGGACACATACAGACTGAAAGTGAGGGGATGGAAAAAGATATTCCATGCAAATGGAAATCAAAAGAAAGCTGGAGTAGCAATTCTCATATCAGAGAAAATAGACTTTCAAATAAAGACTATTATAAGAGACAAAGAAGGACACTACATAATGATCAAGGGATCAATCCAAGAAGAAGAAATGTAAATATTTATGCACCCAACATAGGAGCACCACAATACATAAGGCTAATGCTAACAGCCTTAAAAGGGGAAATCAACAGTAACACAACCACAGTAGGGAACTTTAACACCCGACTTTCACCAATGGATAGATCATCGAAATAAAAATAAGAAAAGGAAACACAAGTTTTAAATGACACATTAAACAGATGGACTTAATTGATATTTGAAACAACAGAATACACTTTCTTCTCAAGTGCTCATGGAACACTCACCAGGATATATCATATGTTGGGTCACAAATCAAGCCTTGGTAAATTCAAGAAAATTGAAATTGTATCAAGCAGTTATCTTTTCTGACCACAACCCTATGAAACTAGATATCAATTACAGGAAAAAAATTACAAACACATAGATGCTAAACAATACATTACATAATAACCAAGACATTACTGAAGAAATCAAAGAGGAAATAAAAAAATACCTAGAAACAAATAACAATGAAAACATGATGACCCAAAACCTATGGGATGGAGCAAAAGCAGTTTTAAGAGGGAAGCTTATACCAATATAATCCTACCTCAAGAAACACGAAAAATATCAAAAAAAAAATAACCTAACCTTTCACCTAAAGCAATTAGAGAAAAAAATAATAAACCCCCAATGTTAGCAGAAGGAAAGAAATTATAAAAATCAGACCAGAAATAAATGAAAAAGAAATGAAGCAAATGATAGCAAAGAACAATAAAACTAAAAGCTGGTTCTTTGAGAAGATAAAAAAAAATGATAAACCATTAGCCAGACTCATCACAAAAAGAAAGGGAAAAGACTTAAATCAGTAGAATTAGAAATGAAAAAGGAGAAGTAACAACTGACACTGCAGAAATACAAAGGATCATGAGAGATTACTACAAGCAACTTTATGATAATTAAATGGACAATCTGGAAGAAATGGAGAAATTCTTAGAAAAGAATAACCTTCCAAGACTGAATCAGGAAAAAATAGAAAACAAAAACAGACCAATCACAAGCACTGAAATTGAAACTGTGATTAAGAATTTTCCAACAAACAAAAGCCCAGGACCAGACGGCTTCACAGGTGAATTCTATCTAACACTTAGAAAGAGCCACCACCTATCCTTCTCAAACTCTTCCAAAATATAGCAGAGGGAGAAACACTCCCAAACTCATTCTACAAGGCCACCATCACCCTGATACCAAAACCAGACAAAGATGTCACACACACAAAAAAGAAGACTACAGGCCAATATCACTGATGAACATAGATGCAGAAATCCTCAAAAAAATACTAGCAAACAAAATTCAACAGCACATTAAAAGGATCATACATCATGATCGAGGGGGTTTGTCCCAGGAATGCAAGAATTCTTCAATATATGCAAATCAATCAATGTGATAAATGATATTAACAAATTGAAGGAGAAAAAACATATGATCATTTCAATAGATGCAGAAAAAGCTTTCAACAAAATTCAACACCCATTTATGAATAAAATTTTGCAGAAAGTAGGCATAGAGGGAACTTACCTCAACATAATAAAGGCCATATATGACAAACCCACAGCCAATATCATTCTCAAGGGTGAAACATGAAACTATTTCCTCTAAGATCAGGAACAAGACAAGGGTGTCCACTCTCACCAGTTATTCAACATAGCTTTGGAAGTTTTAGCCACAGCAATCAGAGAAGAAAAAGAAATAAAAGGAATCCAAATTGGAAAAGAAGTAAAGCTGTCCCTGTTTGTAGATGACATGATACTATACATAGAGAATCCTAAGGATGCTACCAGAAAACTACTAGAGCTAATCAATGAATTTGGTAAAGTAACAGGATACAAAAATAATGCACAGAAATCTCTTGCATTACTATTCACTAATGATGAATAATCTGAAAGACAAATTAAGGAAACCTTCTCATTTACCATTGCAACTAAAAGAATAAAATACCTAGGAATAAACCTACTTAAGATGACAAAAGACCTGTATGCAGAAATCTATAAGACACTGATGAAAGAAATTAAAGACAATACAAACAGATGGAGAGATATACCATGTTCTTGGATTGGAAGAATCAATATTGTGAAAATGACTATACCACCCAAAGCAATCTACAGATTCAATGCAATCCCTATCAAACTACCAACGGCATTTTTCACAGAACTAGAACAAAAAAATTCACAATTCGTATGGAAACACAAAAGACCCTGAAGAGCCAAAGCAATCTTCAGAGGGAAAAATGGAGCAGGAGGAATCAGGCTTCCTGACTTCAGACTAGACTACAAAGCTACAGCAATCCAGACAGTATGGTACTGGCACAAAAACAGAAATATAGATCAATGGAACAGGATAGAAAGCCCAGAGATAAACCCATGCACGTATAGTCACCTTATCTTTGATAAAGGAAGCAAGAATATACAATGGAGAAAAGACAGCTTGTTTGATAAGTGGTGCTGTGAAAACTGGACAGCTACATGTAAAGGAATGAAATTAGAACACTCCCTAACACCATACACAAAAATAAACTCAAAATGGATTAAAGACCTAGATGTAAGGCCAGACACTATAAAACGCTTAGATGAAAATGTAGGCAGAACACTCTATGACATCAATCACAGCCAGATCCTTCATGACCCACCTCCTAGAGAAATGAAATAAAAACAAAAATAAATAAATGAGACCTAATGAAACTTCAAAGCTTTTGCCCAGCAAAGGAATCCATAAACAAGATGAAAAGACAACCCTCAGAATGGGAGAAAACATTTGCAAATGAAGCAACTGACAAAGATTAATCTCCAAATTTAAAAGCAGCTCATGCAACTCAATATCAAAAAAACAAACAACCCAATCCACAAATGTGCAGAAGACCCAAATAGAAATTTCTCCAGAGAAGATATACAGATTGCCAACAAACACATGAAAGGATGCTCAACATCATTAATCATTAGAACAATGCAAATCAAAACTACAATGAGGTATCACCTCACACCGCTCAGAATGGCCGTCATCAAAAAATCTACAAACAATAAATGCTGGAGAGGGTGTGGAGAAAAGGGAACCCTCTTGCACTGTTGGTGGGAATGTAAATTGATACAGCCACTGTGGAGAACAGTATAGAGATTCCTTAAAAAGCTAAAAATAGAACTACCATACCACCCAGCAAGCCCACTACTGGGCACATACCCTGAGAAAATCATAATTCAAAAAGAGTCGTGTACCACAATGTTCATTCCAGCACTATTTACAATAGCAAGGACATGGAAGCAACCTAAGTGTTAATTGAGAAATGAATGTATAAAGAAGATTTGTCACATATATACAATGGAATATTACTCAGCCATTAAAAAGAAACTAAATTGAGTTATTTGTAATGAGGTGGATGGACCTACAGTCTGTCATACAGAGTGAAGTAAGTCAGAAAGAGAAAAACAAATACTATATGCTAAGCCTTTTATATGGAATCCAAAAAAAAATGTTTCTGAAGAACCTCGGGACAGGACAGAAATAAAGATGCAGATATAGAGAATGGACTTGAGCACATGGGGAGAGGCAAGGGTAAGATGGGACATAGTGAGAGAGTGGCATGGACATGTATACACTACCAAATGTAAAATAGATAGCTAGTGGGAAGCAGTTGCATAGCACAGGGAGATCAGCTTGATGCTTTGTGACCACTTACAGGGGTGGGATAGGGAGGGTGGGAGGGAGGCGCAAGAGGCAGGTGATATGGGGATATATGTATCCATATAACTGATTCACTTTGTTATACAGCAGAAACTAACACACCATTGTAAAGCAATTATACTCCAATAAAGATATACATAATAAAGATTAAATAAAGATTAAAATAATGAAAAGTCATTTTGGTGCAATAATATTGTGAGGTAGGCAAGACTCAGATTTTCTGTTTTTAGGCCTTTCAATGATTTGATCTTGCCAGAAATCCATAGGAAATTATTGAATACTTTAAGCAGAAGTCTGGTGTTTTGTGTTTTAAAGCCTGGTGTTTTATGTTTAGGTTCATGTTTTAAAAAGGATACTCTACTGGGTAGAGATGAATCTGTGAGAAAGCAAGAATGGGTGTGGGAAGCCCAGTTAGGAGACAAAAAGTAAAGATGCACAATGGCTCCTTCTATTTTTTTCATATTCTTTGATTTTATCCGGTTTGGGTTTTGTCATTGAACTCAGATCAATATACATTTGCTTAAAGAACAAGAAAAGATTTATGAATGAATAAGTCCAGTTCTGTTTGGCGAAGGAGAAAAACTCAAACCAGCCATGCTGTGTCTTCAGTGCCTGTACTGTTTGTCACTGATGCCCATACTCCATTTAAAAAGCTCAAATGTTTTATAGCATCATGAAAATACAGAGAGCAAACATATACTAAATATAAGAGTGCTCGCTTCGGCAGCACATATACTAAAATTGGAACGATACAGAGAAGATTAGCATGGCCCCTGTGCAAGGATGACACGCAAATTCGTGAAGCGTTCCATATTTTTTTTACCATATGACCCAGCAATCCCACTACTGGGCATATACCCTGAGAAAACCAAAATTCAAAAAGAGTCATGTACCAAAATGTTCATTGCAGCTCTATTTACAATAGCCCGGAGATGGAAACAACCTAAGCGCCCATCATCGGACGAATGGATAAAGAAGATGTGGCACATATACACAATGGAATATTACTCAGCCTTAAAAAGAAATGAAATTGAGTTATTTGTAATGAGATGGATAGACCTAGAGTCTGTCATACAGAGTGAAGTAAGTCAGAAAGAAAAAGACAAATACCGTATGCTAACACATATATATGGAATTTAAGGAAAAAAAATGTCATGAAGAACCTAGGGATAAGACAGGAATAGAGGCGCAGACCTACTGGAGAACGGACTTGAGGATATGGGGAGGGGGAAGGGTGAGTTTTGACAGGGCGAGAGAGAGTCATGGACATATACACACTAACAAACGTAGTAAGGTAGATAGCTAGGGGGAAGCAGCCACAAGGCACAGGGATATTAGCTCGGGGCTTTGGGACAGCCTGGAGGGGTGGGATGGGGAGAGTGGGAGGGAGGGAGACGCAAGAGGGAAGACACATGGGAGCATATGTATATGTATAGCTGATTCACTTTGTTATAAAGCAGAAACTAACACACCATTGTAAAGCAATTATACCCCAATAAAGATGTTAAAAAATAAATAAATAAAAATAAATAAATATAAGAAATCACTCACTGGTGCATTAGGGGAAGAATTTGGAGAAGTTCTAGGGATAAAGGGCAGACATCACATATCTCGATCCTTGTGGACAAGAAAGTAATTAAGCAAAGTTAAAGGTCTTTTTTTTTTAAGACTGCAAAAGACATAGAGATTCCTGAGGTTCTTGGTAATTATGCAACAGAAATTTAATCCAAATTGGCAGGGAATTAGTCTTTGAAGGATAAAAAGATGATAACTAGGTCCATTGACAATATGGTGTGAATATTTTGTCTGAGTTTAAGAAGAGGTCATTCTATCAGTTTCATTAAGACTTAAATATTCTATTAAAATGAAGATATTCTAAACATGTCAGACTTTAGGAAAAGAAATCCAGGAATTACAAAGAGATATTCTAAATTGCAAGTGCTTGATAACCATCCAGGGTTGAATTAATAGCCACAAAAATACGAAGTAAATATTTCTGTTGAAAATTCTCTCAAATTTATCCTAAAAGTATATAAAATGTTCAAAGTTAAAATAAAGTTGAGGCTTTGAAGTTTTGGAAATATCCTCAGTTGGCTTTGTGAGTGAGGCTAGGTGAGGGTTGGGTGCCTCAGCCTAAGGTCCTGGTGGTGTGTTCTCAGTTTTGTCCGTGGGGACCTGCTTTGATTTGCTTCTCCATGGAGGACTAGTGTCCCCTACCCCTTGTTTTTATTTTCAGAGATAATATCCAGAGACTGAATATTTTAATTACCTGGAGAAGTGAATTCTAAGTTCTAGAAAAAGGATTGAAAAGCACAGTCTTAAGGGAAAGGGTAACCTGATGACACATGACACAGATTCTCATCAATCAAAGAACCAGTTTGCCTCAGACTCATCACAGATTCTGTGAATCACAGCAGAATTCTTCTAACCTTATTGAGAAAGAAGAGAGCCTGGCATGTAACACCCAGTATATTATATCTGGGATCCAGTCAACCTGAGGATAATTATTCATCTTACTAAAACCCTTTTGTTGGCACAACATTGTAATGTAGTAGACAATACTTTGGAGTCCTACACACGGGTCAGATACCAGCTTTATCAATGATTAGCCTTGAGATATTGGTTATGGTACAGAACTTATCTAAGCCTCATCCTGTCATCTCTAGAATGGGGATAATGACACTTTTTACTTTATATTATTATTTAGGGAAGATGAAATGATTTCATCAATATAAAGAACTTAGCACAGTGAGTGGCACATAATAAACTAATTGCACATAATAAACTAATAAACTCCTATTAGGAGGTCTTTCAGATTAAGTATGATCTTCAGTTCCCATCACAGATGGAAATAAAAGAGTGAAAAATTTCTGTAGAGTATTATACAAATATAATGAATATCCTATGAAACTAACATCGATTCCTAGAAATAGACAATTTTAGAAGAAAACATTATTTTGAAATTCACCACTAAAACACTGTCATAAACTTCAATAAAAAATTGTGTCTGCCTTATTAAAACATTTACAGTGTTTTCCTCAGAGCCATGGATGGAGAAGTGTTAATGGCATATTGTGTGAGTTTTTCTTATATTCAGATACAGTTTATTCTTGGGAAAATATTAACTGTTTAAGTAAATTCTGTAAAAGTTAGTGACCTGAATAAAACTAATGCATACATTGAATAGAATATCCTAGTGTTTTCTTGATTTATTTAAATGGGATAAATCATGTGGTTTTTTTGAAAAATGCAATTTATATGAAAATGTAATTTCTAGATATTTAGCAGCACATTCACGGGGTAAAAAACTGTTGTCTTAAATAAAAAAAAAAGAGTGTTTTCCTTACACTCTTGTGACTATTTATCAAAATGAAAGATTTTTCGGCAGGCATGATAGACAACTTGTTATTACACTGTTGGGGTTTTTCAAGATTCATATTTTGTTTCAGAAACAGGTTATTATTTCTGATTGACTGCTTTGGATTTTAAAACCAATATTGTCATTAACAAAGAAGTATAGTGAGTTATATAACCATAAACAAAATCCGGCTATACTTAAATAGCACCTCAGAGGAAGTTTCTTAAGAAATCATTTAGGTAATGTGAAATGTATTTTTTTCTCTGATGTTCTGATATGCTACATATAGATATGATTTTAATTGCCCTTGGGTGATCATTTTTAAGGGGATCACGCAACTAAATCTTAATCCCTTAATTTCTTAGGACCTCACAATGTTTCCCTTGTGGTTATCTGGTTTACCTCTTCTTTGCTAATGAACCCTAGAGAAATTCTTCTAAGAATTCCTACCTCCTCCATATGCAAGTATCTGCTGTTGGTGGTATTTTGGAAGAATCATTTGGAGAATCTGCCTCACCCAGAACCTTTTCCTTGAGAAATGTTTGCCTATGTGCTTCAACACTGACAACCATTTTTATATCAGATGATCCCCAACCTCTAACAAAACCTCAGCAGAGGAGATCCTCTTTTCTGTTGCAGAAGTTCCTGAGCCTATGTCAGCTGTGTCTTCATTGGCTGAGTTTCTCATTTGGGGGAGATACTGATCCATAATCTTCTCAGACAGAGGGAAACCTAGTTTTCAGGGAGAGAAAAAGAATAGACAGATTATGTTCAGAGAAGCAAACTCAAGTCCATGAAGTCCCCACAACTCAGAGTACTTTTGTTTCCCGACACTTTTCAGTTGCTGATGCCAGAACCTTGAGATACTCAGCTGTTTATGAGTTCCATAAACTATTCCTACGTCCTTATAACATATTTTCCTTTGTTTAAGTAGCTTTTGTGAGTTTCTGCTATTTGCAACTGAAGAACTTCTACTAAGAAGGAAATTCAAGTCTATGGCCTTGTGTAGGAAAAAAATGCGGTGGTCATGGTAGCAGAATTTTCCCCTATGATATTGTACAAGTCTGAATTCATGCACCTCTTTAAAACATCTGAAATATTTAGGGACAAAAGGTATGAAAATCATGTGTGAGTAATTTAAAACTATTTTTTAAATTGAAGTATAGCTAATTTACAATGTTGTGTAAGTTTCAGGTGTACAGCAAAGTAATTCAGTTACATCTATCCATCTCTATTCTTTGTCAGATTCTTTTCCATTACAGATTATTACAAGATATTGAATATAGTTCCCTGTGCTATGCACTAGAACCTTGTTTTTTATCCATTTTATATATATTGGCGTGTATGTGTTAATCCCAAACTCCTAATTTATCTCTCTCTGTCTCCCCCCTTTCCCACTATCCCCTTTGGTAGCCATGTTTGTTTTCTATGTTTTTGAGTTTATTTCTGTTTTGTAAATAAGTTCACTTGTATCATTTTTTTTAGATTCCACATATAAGTGATATCATATGATATTTGTCTTTCTCTCTTTGGCTTACTTCACTCAGTATGACTATCTCTAGGTCCATCCATGTTGCTGCAAATGACATTATTTCATTCTTTCTTATGGCTGAGTAATATTCCATTGTACATATACACCACATCTTCTTTATCCATTCATCTGCCAATGGACATTTAGATTGTTTCCATGTGTTAGCTATTGTAAATAGTGCTGCTATGAATATAGGGTTGCATGTATCTTTTTGAATTAGAATTTTTTCTGGATATATGCCCAGAAGTGGGATTGCAGGATCATGGTAACTCTTTTAAGGTTTTTAGTTTAGTTTTTTAAGGAACCTCCATACTTCTCTCCATAGTGACTGCACCAATTTACATTATTTACAAAATCAACTCAAAATGGATTAAAGACCTAAATGTAAGACTGGATACTATAAAACTCCTAGAGGAAAGCATAGGCAGAACACCCTTTGATAGAAATCACAGCAATATTTTTTTGGATCCATCTTCTACAGTAATGGAAATAAAAACAAAAAATGGGACTTAATTAAACTTAAAAACGTTTGCCAGCAAAGGAAACCATAAACAAAATGAAAAGACAACCTATGGACTGGGAGAAAATATTTACAAATGATGCCACCAACAAGGAATCAATTTCGAAAATGTACAAATAGCTCATACAGCTTAACATATATTGGGCTGGCCAAAAAGTTCGTTCGGGGATTTCTATAAGATGTTACGAAAAACCCAAACCAACTTTTTGGCCAACTCAATACATAAAAAAAGAAAATTAAAAAATGAGCAGAAGACCTAAACAGACATTTCTCCAAAGAAGATATACAGATGGCCAACAGGCACATGTAAAGATGCTCAATATCATTAATTATTAGAGAACTGCAAATCAAAACTACAATGAAATATTACTTCACACCAGTCAGAATGGTTGTCATCAAAAAGTCTACAAATAATAAATGTTGGAGAGGGTGTGGAAAAAAAGAATGCTCCTACACTGTTGGTGGGAATGTAAACATGTGTGCATAATTTTAGGAATTCCTGATCATTGACAAAAAGTGAAGCATGATATTTCATAGACCAGGAAAGATTTGTCAACTTCCTTGTAAAAATTTATGGAAAGAGTTTATAAAGAAAAAGAGAAAACTACACAGGAATATCTGAGAGTAATTTACATATTTTTCTTCTGAGTTTATAATCTTATTTTTTCATGTAAGGTGTGACTCCACTGCACATATTATCAGAGATAATTTAAGTAATTTTCTTAAAGTCACAGTAGCTGTGTGTCAGAACTCAGATCAATTCCAACATACATGTCTTCAGCTACTTTGCTATTCTACCTTGGAAGGTGATCCTAAAATTTGAAGGGTTGCCATGCAGGTTAATTCCTGGAAGCACATTTTTCAATTAGGGATATATACAAAGGAAAGACATGAAAAAAGAAAGCTTCTGATGTTCCTTATCTACATCCCTTGCTCCTTTTAGATATTCATCCTCTACCCCACTCCGCCTTTTCCTAATCTCAGGCCTACTAGAGAGTAAATTACTTGGATGTTACCTTTATTTAGTAGCATGTAACTACCGGCCAGCCATCTTTACTGCACCTGCCTGGATTTTTCTTGTGATTCTGTAGGACTAGGAGTTATATTTGAGTTATCAAAAAGCAGGATAGTTGCACTAAAAATCCTCCAAAGAAAAGAGGTTTCTACTGTAAGGTATTTCTTTCTTTATATATGGTATGAGCTAATGGCTTTAAATATTGCTGTGGATGAATGACCACATTTGTCAGCTCCCACAATTTAAAATTGAGCCCTACAGAGCCAATAGTTCTTATTACTTTGAATAAAGCTGATAGCATGTGGCAATTCCAGTATAATTTTATTTTAAATGTGTTTAGGAGGCTACCTATAGTTGACAATGACAAATAAGCACAGTTTAAGGCTATTTTCATAGGCATTGATCCATGCTAGAAAGACCAACATAGTTCTTATTGCAATATGTTGTGAGTCTGGGAAACAATGGACAAATTTATGATGAGTCAGTTACCTGATTCCTGCAAAATACAGCATTAGCCCTTTTGAGAATGAATCTAAGAATAAACACTATAGCTACTATAATGACTAAAAACATCTCTGATAGAATCACCACAGTTTTCTTCACTTAGAGAAATTCCATGCCACACAATTTGGGGGTCACACTGTGGTGCCAGAGATTGGTTTAGAGGGAGAGATAACAAGCAAGTTGCTTCCCTTAGTCTAGCAGGAAAAAGGAACAACTTTAGGAATAATTGATAGTGAAGGGATGAGGGAGATAAAAAGAGATGGACTGGGAAGAATTTAATGACTCTTTGTAGCTTTACATCTGTCACAGTTTTTGTGCTATATTAAAGTTTCATTATTTTCACATTTCATGTTTTCATATTTTTCCATCCCCTTCTTTCTGCTAAATTTACCAAGTAACACAATGGAGATAATGGAGAGCTATTTCTGCAAATGTCATTGAATGTTACTGGAAATGAATAAAGTGTTTCACTGATGCATTTCCCTCAAAATACATTTTCAATTAGCAGCAGAGGATTTGTGTACAAAACATGCTCTTTAAAAAATTACAGAAAAAATGGACCATGTTATGAAAAAATGGAAGCCTAAAACCATGGATATTTGTATCTTTGTTAAATTTCAATAGGTCAAATGGTTGTGTCAACCTACTTTTACAAAACTTCTTTCCTTGTAATATTTAGTGTTTATCTAGAAATACACTCCACCCCTTATCTCCTTGAACTTTCACTTGTCACAGGCTACATTTTCATAAGTTCTGTTAATTTCACCAATAAGTTAAAGGTATTTTATGTGTGAATACCTGAGGGCATTGATTAAACTTATTTTTTCAATCCTGTATTATAATAATTACTATTTTTGAGTAATTCTTCATTCAGAGTAAAGAATCCATGATTCTATTGGGTTGGCCAAAAAGTTCGTTCAGGTTTTTCCGTGAGATGTTACAGAAAAACCCAAGCAAACTTTTTGGCCAACCCAATATTTTTGTCTCCATGACTGAATTGTTATGCAGCCTCTTTTGATACTTTAGTAGACTACAGTGGAAGAGAAAAGATTCCAATAGTTTGCCCTAAGCCTGTTGCATTCCATGATGTGTAGGGGAGGGCTGGACCTTGAGACACAACTCCTTCAACCAAAACTGAACTGCTGGTCAGTGCTGCAGATGGACACAGTGAGGGCAGAAATTCACATCTTCATTTGCCATATAATTCTCTCACTGCCTCTACTGCAATGTCCCCCCACACTCAGGAGTTCCAAGTCAGGAGGACTGAGCATCTTCAGGTGGATAGAGTCTATATTATGCATCTTTTCTCTCTCCTCCTGTCTGGTGTAGGGAATATGCCCATTCAATGTTACATGTGTTAATGAATACCATGTTTTAAATTCAACTCTGTTTGCTTGTCCTCATGCAAAAAATATCTAAAATAGCACCAACCACATAGTGTGCATGTCTTTGCTAGTAATGTGTAAGAAGTCCTGATTCCACTGCCATTTGTGAAACTGGACTCCTGCTCAGATGGGTCATGAACCCAGCCAAAACTCAGATTGGAACTTGAATCAGGACCCCTAACTTAGGAGGGGACTTGAACCCACTGTCTTTCAATTGAAGCCATTCACCTGGGGTCAGGACTTACTGAAGCTCAGGTTCTTTTGTCTCAGCACAGAAAGAATTCAGCATGAGGCAAAGTAGCAGGCAAAGAGTTTATTAGCATAGGACTCTTGTGAGAGATACAAGTGGGCAGGTAAGGGGGTGCACTCCCAGGAACAAAGAGGGCTACATTTTTAAAATCAAAGGAAAAGGGGAGAGGGGAGAAGACCACTTTCTTCCTTATTTTTGGGTAGATGTCAAGGGCTTACATCATTACTTCCTCCTCTGACCCTATATGGTCTTACTGGGTCTAACTGCCATGGCACTATTTAAATCATATGTATATTAGCAGAAGGGTGGTAATATATACTAAAGTATGTTAATTCATCTCAGGTTTCAGTATAATGTCCCTTTCCCCCAGTTTCTTTCCCCTTTCACCTATGTCCCTGTCTTGGCTACATGCAAAATTGTTACTCTTCAAGGACTATTAACTCCCTGACATCATATAACAAGATTCAGACCCCATATCAATTGTCTGTGTTTTAACTATCAGGGTTTGTGGCTTGAGTGTGCCTGGAGTTTGAATGTACCTGGTCTTCCTTCAAGGTAGGGTATATTGTTGCTAAGTTACTGGATTCTCTTCAGTGGTCATTACCCTAAAATAGTCTCCCAAACTCCCTTAAAATTCCCACTCTATCTTTAATCCCCTGGTGGGATTTTTAAACTATTTAATTATCCTACTCTCTCCCTATCATTTGCATTACTGAACTACATTCATGTGTCTTCCTTACTTATCCATGTGTTTTGCAGTGAGAGATGGACATTCAGTCTCATGGAGCTAAATACTGGAAAAAGCCATGATATTCTGACTGGGAATTGAACTTATCCCCCTCACAAAATATGGTTGAATTAATGTCATTTCTGTTTAGTATATTAGCTCATTCTCTCATTTGTTGCACTGCAATGATGTTTTGTAATAAGCAATATTAATTTTTAACACCCAGTCTACCCCCCTTGAGAAAAACTAAGTTGTACGTGCTGCATTTATGATTATAGGTGAGCAAATCAAAGAACAACTAAGCTGAGAATGCTTTCACTGACTTTTATTTTATGTTTCATGTTACATGACGTGAGGAGTGTTACGTAATATCAACAGTTTACTGTATTCACATACTGTCACTCATTCAGTAAACATTTATTATAACATTTCTTTTTGCCACTTAAGTTCTGTGCTAGATGATAAAACCACTGCTAGAGCTGCTAAGTTTGCAGTGTGCCTGTGGCTATCACCTGCATGTATAATGGTCACAATCGTGTATTTCTATACTTGAACTTTCTAGGAAGCTCTTGTAAAAAAGAAAAAGATAGGTTGGTGCTAGAAAACCTGGGTTCAAATCCAACCTCTGACTCTTTGTAGCTTTATGGTTTTGATTAAATCCTTTTTCTTTTTGAGCCTCAATTTCCTCTTGTGTCAAAAACAAACATGCTTGTCCTAAGGTTGTGTGAGATAATGCACAAAAAGCATCTGTAAACTTTAGAGAGGTTCCCAGATTTAAAATATTGGAATTATTATAAAATGTGTAGGCAGTTACAATTAAGGAGCAAATGAAAAGCATTTTCCATGAGAACATCCTGCCTAGCAGCAGAGACCTTGCCAGGATGTCTCACCCAGGGCTCCTTTGGAAGTACACTCTGATCCATGATTGGCAGTAGCATGCTTGGAGCCCTCCATGGCCCTGCTTCAGTGCTGTGTTCCACACAGCTTGCTCTTTGTTAATTAAACTGAGCCAAGAGTGTCAGCATTTATTAGATCGGACTCTGGGACAAGCATGGAACTGTGAAAGCAAAAAAGAATTTCACATTTGTGCAAGGTTATTGAAAATACATAGGCTTTGAAGTTTACATATCTTGCCTTCTTGTACATTACAATTTAAAATAGGCATCCTACTCAAACAAGGAATATGCAAAAGAAATGTCCAGCTTTGCTAATGCTAACCGGCATGTGGATCTTTCAGTGCCATTGGAGCATTTAGATTTTTATCCCCAAGAGGCCTGCATTCTGCACTCAGCTGAAACCAGTGGAAAAGTATCTCAGAGATAACAATATCATAGCCCAAATGTCTAGAGTCATTTTCATCTGGATGATGCATTTTACTTTCTATACTTTTTAAATGGAAAGGAATAAAAGAGCCTTGTTTCTCCCCCACCCCCCAATTGAGTAGCACAGCTTACATCTTGAAAAGCTATCAACAGACTCCCATTTCTTTGATATATTTAACCAGAAGGGGCTCGTGATGATGAGTGATCATTTACAGACACTTTTAAATGTGGGAGTTAATGGAAGTGAGAATAAAAGGAGAAATTATTCTTACTCTTTACTGTGCCTCCCAGTGAAAAGCTTTTTGGCCTTTTCTGGAGGAAACCTGCCTGATTCACCTGCCTGGTGATTACTGATGAAGGCTGACTTACATCTTTACACACCAGCATTAAAGGGTCCTGGTTTTTCTTTATCTTTGAGAATACTTCCTTCCTTGAGTCATTAGAATCAGCTCTAAGACAGCTTTCTCCCACTCGACTTCAAATGCGAGAACAGTCAATTTTAAGGAGCGTGTATAGAAATAAATTGTACTTTGGTGCTTCTCTAATAATCAAAGAAAAATATGGGCTATTTCCTTGGAATTAGAGACAGACATGCTCACATTTACCAAATATTTATATGGAACCAAATGTTTCTTAAACAGGTTAAGACTAGTTAGTGACATACCAGCCTAGCCCAGTGTGTCTGAAGTTATGGCTGGGGACTCCTGTGTTGTCACTAGGTGAAGGCATTGCCACCAGCTACACATTTTCTGTCAACAGCTCCAATTTGTACACATTTCCATGCTTATTCTTCAAAATTTTTGTTGAGTATATAAAGTTTATTTTTAAGAATAGTAGACAGATTGCAGTTTACTCCCATTTCTTTGATTAACTAAACCAGAAGGGGCTCATGATGATGAGTGATCATTTACAGTTTTAAATGAGGGAGTTAATGGAAGTGAGAATAAAAGGAGAAATTATTCTTACTCTTTACTGTGCTTTAAAGTTAAAAGATTTTTGGCCTTGTCTGAAGGAAACCTGCTTCATTCACCTGCTTGGAGATTATCAACAGAGCCTGACTTACATCTTTACTTACAGTCAAAAATTATAATGCGGGCTTCCCTGGTGGCACAGTGGTTGAGAGTCCACCTGCTGATGCAGGGGACAGGGGTTTGTGCCCCTGTCTGGGAAGATCCCACATGCCACGGAGCGGCTGCGCCTGTGAGTCGTGGCCGCTGAGTCTGCGTGTCCGGAGCCCGTGCTCCGCAACGGGAGAGGCCACAACAGTGAGAGGTCCGCGTACTGCAAAAACAAAAACAAAAAACTATAATGAATGATTGGATAGGCACTGAAAGACATTAAAAAAAAAAACACTTTTAAACCATAGATATACACACTACATAATTATTACAATTTTTGCTTAATTTTATCATAAATTAATTTCAGACAGTTCTCGTACATATAGTTTCCTGCCTTACATAGGTCAGACATAAGATTGGTGCTTTTCAATGTTTCTAATTTTCAAAGTGGTTAAAATTTTATGTTTCATTGTAACAATTTTTAGCTATTCAGCCTATTTATAACAACCAAGGAGAGAAACAGAATGGATCTTATGAAGAGACATTCATTAATGGGCAAGTATATGGGGATTAGAAAAGTCTGTCTGAATCAGAAGGCAGGGATGACATTTAGTACCCAAGTCTGCTTCCAGACAAAATTAGCTAAGGCTGCAGTGAGGTTAAAGCCTGCTGGTTGCAAAATTGGAAATTGGTTTCCTGGGGCTCTCTGTAAACTCTTCATTACTTTACTCAATCATGGTTCATTAGCAAGTTAACAGACAGAAGACCAGTGTAGGTTGGGATGTATGTGGAGCCAATCCTTCCATCTCCTTGAGCATCACTTAAAACTTGAATGTCACAGCAGATTAGACATTACATTGAGCTGTATTTTCATACAATGCTGTACATGGTCATCCCACAAATCACATCACTCAACCTCTAAATATTGTTAAGTGTTTTTGTTTTATCATGCATTTCACAGGTCAGAATAGGTTTTAATTCCAAGAGACTCTGATGGAACAAATAAGAAATCTCAAAAGTCAGCTAAAAAAGAAAACTTGGAAAAACTCAGTTAAGAGATCTGACGAAAGTAGATTTAATTGTTCCCATTAACTTGAATCTGGTTCACTGGAGGGGAAAAAATCCATAGAGACATTAGAGCATTTAAATGTGCTTCTGAAAATGTTTGGACAAACTGTAGCCTTGGCTCATGAAACAGTTTTGCTCAACCTAAGCAAATGTTTTTGACTCTCAGACCAAAAAATTCATTTTATGCAGTTCATATTGCAAGAAGGTATTTTTGTAGTCTTGTGACTCATGAAAAACACACTGTCTAGGGAATGCTACATAATTCCCTAGGACCCACTACCAGTTAAGTTGTATTTCTGTTTTGGCCTGGTAGGCATTATATTACTCAGAGGGTCTGTTATTAGTTGCTGTCTAAAGTATCCATTACTCATACCTTATGTGTATTTCATACTATAGAGTGCTTCATATTCAGGGAGTAAGCCTGACTGTTAGTTGAAATAAAGTGGGATGGATGTTTAGTTTAAGGAGGATTGAGTTTACCAGACAAGGATGCCCACTCTCATCACTTTTATTCAACATAGTACTGGAAGTCCTAGCCAGAGCAATTAGGCAATACAAATAAATAAAAAGCATCCAAATTGTAAAGGAAGGAGTAAAACTGTCTCTATTCACAAATGGCACAATATTACATATAGAAAACCCTAGGCTCTACAAAAAATGTTAGAAGTAGTAAATGAATTCAGTAAAGTTGAAGGATACAAAATTAATATACTAAAATCACTTGTGTTTCTAGACACTAATACCAAACTATAGTACAGAAATTAAGAAACCGATCCTATTTATAACTGCATCAAAAAAATAGAATAAATAGGAACAAAAAACTAAGGAGATGAAAGATCTGTACACTGAAAACTATAAGACATTGATGAAAGAAATTGAGAAAGACAAAAATAAATGGAAGGATATTTTGTGTTCATGTACTGGAAGAATGAATATTGTTAAAATGTCCATACTACCCGAAGCAATCTACAGGTTCAGTGTAATCACTTTCAAAATTCCAATAGCATTTTTCACAGAACTAGAACAAACAATCCTAAAATTTGTACAGAACAACAAAAGACCGTGAATAGCCAAAGAAATCTTGAGAAAAAACAATAAAGTAGAAGCATTATGCTTCCTCATTTCAAATTATATTATAAAGCTATAGTATTCAAAACTGGCCCCCAAACAGACACATAGATAAAGGGAACAGAATAAAGTGGGCAGAAATAAACCTAAGCATATATAGTCAATTTATGACAAAATAGCCAAGACTATACAATGGGGAAAGATAGAGTCTTCAATAAAGGACGTTGGGAAAACTGGGTAACCACATGCAAAAGAATGAACCTGGACCCCTATCTTACATCACACAAAAATTAGCTCCAATGGATGAAAGACTTGAATATAAGACTTGAAACCATAAAACTCCTAGAAGAAAACATAAGCTCCTTGACATCAGTCTTAGAGGTGATCCTTTGGATATGATACCAAAACCAAAAGCAACAAAAGCAAAAATTGACAAGTGGGGCTACATCAAACTAAAAAGCTAGTGCATGGCAAGGGAATCCATCAACAAAATGAAAAGGCAACTTACTGACCGGGAGAAATATTTTCAAATCATATATCTAATAAGGGGTTAATATCCAAAATGTATAAATAGCTCATATAAGTCAATAGCAAAAAAAAAAAAAAAAAAAAAAAAAAAAAAAAAAAAAAAAAAAAAAAAAAAAAAAAAAAAAACCAAAACCCACAAAAAACCAAAAAAAAAAACCCAAAGTGTTTTGATATTACAAATGATGCAAGGAAATAATACAAACTTACAAATAAAAAACAACTACAAACTACATAAGGATGTGCTTCTGCAACATGAGAAAACAATTACAAAAAGGTAACCTAGAATTTTAAAGAAAGAATCATTTTTTTATAAAGAGTTAACTCAGGCCTCTGGAATAAATTAGAAATAAGACAGTATGTTTGAGACACAGGACTCCTCATGCCAATATATGTAAAAAAAAAAAAAAAAAAAAAAAAAAAAAAAAAAAAAAGAAAAAGAAAAAAAAAAAAAAGAAAAGAAAGAAAAAAACCTCAAACCACACAAAAACCACAAAAAAAAACCCAACAAAAAAACAAGCAATCTGATTGAAACATGGGCAGAGGATCTGAATAGACATTTTCCAAGGAAGTTGTACTGATGGCCAACAGGTACATGAAAAGGTATGTAACATTACTGATCATCAGGTATATTGAAATCAAAACCACAATGAGATATCGCCTCACACCTGTCAGAATGACTATCATCAAAAAGACAAGAGATAACATGTGTTGGCGCATATGTAGAGAAAAAGGAGTCCTTGTGCACTGTTGGTGGGAATGTAAATTGGTGCATCCATTATGGGAAACACTGTGCCTCAGAAAATTAAAAATAGAGCTACCATATTACCTAGCAGTCCTACTTCTGGGTATATGTCTAAAGGAAATGAAAACAGGATATCAAAGAAATTCTGTACATGTTCATTGCAGCATTATTCACAATAGCTAAAATATGGAAATAAGTGTCTATCAGTGGATGGATGAATAAAGAAGATGTGGTATACATATATGATGGAATATTATTAAACCATGAGAAAGAAGGAATTCCTGCCATTAGTGAAAAATAGATGGACCTTGAGGCCATGATGCTAAGTGAAATAAGTCAGAAAGAGAAAGACAAATACTACATGGTGTTAATTATGTGTGGACTCTTAAAGAAATTCAAACTTGTAGAAACAGTAGAAGAGTGGTTTCCAGGGGCTGGTGGGTGGGGGAAATATGGACAGGTTGGTAAAAGGATAAAAATTTTCATCTATAAGATGAATAAGGTCTGAGGATTTAATGTAAAATATGGTGACTGTAGTTGATAATACTGTATTGTATGATTGAAATTTGCTAGGATAGAGCTTAAATGCTTTCACCAAAAAAACCCAAAAGATAAATATGTGACATCATGGACGTGGTAATTTATTAGATGTGGGAATTCTTTCAAAATGTATGTGTGTATCAGATCACCACAATGTACACTTTAAATATTTTACAACTTTATTCATTAAAAAAAAAGAATTGTGTTTGCTAGAAAGAGAAAAAACAAAACCTACGGGTGGCTTGAATATTTTTTTAAAAAGGTCAGTCTGCAACAGTAAGAAACAAAACAGAAGTGATATTTTATTTAACACTTACTTTTTACGTAGGAGGAAGAAACATGACAGTGATTTATCCTGGCTTAACTTCTGTCCTTTGAGATACAGGAGTTTCCATTTTATCCCCACTTTCTTTTCTGTTCTAGTTTTCTTGCATTTATTTAACAATTTCTAGGCCAGCCTTCCCTGCATCACTTTCTCATTTGTTTTCATATAAAAGTAGACTCTTATGAAATGCACTCTTCCTGCCAACAGGTGAGGACCCAGCTGTCTGATCATCACACTTTAGTGCTGCCCAAATGTATTGATTGGAATGAGAGGTTCACCACGATTTTCAAACCCCTAATAAAGTTTGATTCAATAGTAGACAGTTGACCCATATTTATTTATATTTAGGCTACGGTATTTCATTACCATTTTTTCTTTCTTGACACCAGAAAAAAAAAAAAAGGATTAAACAGGTCTGTTGGTAGAAACTTACTCTACAGAGAAACCTTGTTGTAAGGTAAAAATCACTCCATCCTCAGACTCCAGAAAATTAGACTGATTCTGGTTTAAATTACAGAGTACAGATTTGGCCCAGAAAGTGTCCATGTTTGGAAGAGAGTTGTTTGTCTGAAAGCCTGTGGACTAACTTGGGCTGTCAGGCCTCTTCTGGACACACAGGCACTCCACTGTACTGGCCTCAAATTAGTCCCAGTTCTGGGATAGTGACACCGACTCAAGAGAGAGGGAGGTTTGAACTGGTCTCAGAACCTGCACTTTTGGAGGTACTTTCTTTATTTTGTTAGGCCTTAACTCTCAGAAAGACACAACACCATGCAGTGACATTCTGTCCTTTTCTTTTTTTTCAGTCTTACCCGTGTATAACTCTCAACTGTCCTGTTTTCCTTCATACTCTCTTTCCCGGAGGGAATTCAACAGCACTGTAATGTGACTTGAAAATATTCCCCAATAGTAAAATAAACAAAACTATTATAAAAAAATCTCTCTTGCATAAATCAAACTGAGTTTTTAAAGTGTATGCCTTTGGCACTATCATTTTAGATCATAAACTCTTTGCAAGCCAGGGTGATGTAAGATTTGATTAATTTTGTCCAATGCCATGTGATTAAATCTTAAAATATATTGACTATTTTTGCCCATTAACATAATCTGTTTATTTCAATATATTATTTTCCTACTTATTTCCTTAATGTACTTACTATATACAATAGGCAGCAGGAAGAGTAGGCGTAGGAGTCAACAGGAAAACATTTTTTCTTGTACTTATTTTTTGGAGAATTATGATTAATATCATTATTTGCCATCTCTTTTTCATTCTAAGATACAAATATTTTCTCCTTTAACAAAGATATTACTCCATTATTTCCAGCAGGATTCTTTTTCAGGTTGCCTTTTTGTTATTAACTACTCCATTTATAATCATCTCAAGAAATATCATTCCTCTCCTGTTCAGAAGTACAGCCCTTACCCTACATCTCAGTACCTGAGGGAGTTGAAGGGTGTGAATGCCATTGCTCTGAAGATTCTGGAGGTGATAAATTTATCAGTGAGCATGTCCTCTGTTTGTGGGGCTGAGCCACACTTTGATGGACTTGGACAGACTTTCTTCAGTGACACCCAACCTGCAGAGAAATATTTTAGTCTTGTTCCCTTAGAACAGCCACCTAATGAAAGAATTAATCACCTTCCAAATCAAATGCAAAACTTTCAATTAACAAGGCTAAAGAAAAGGAAATTGTAAGTGCTCTATCCTGAGTAGGAAAGTGAGCGAGGCATGGAGCTAGTCAAACCCATTGCATGGGAATTTGTAATAACAATCTATTTCAAAGAGAAGAATCCAGCTGGCATTCAGAATAAAGCCTGGACTGGAATCCTCAGGATGGGATGAAGAATAGAGTGAGAAATTCTTCATATACAGCCTTCCCAGGATGAGATGTAAAATGGGATGAGAAACTCATTGTATATAGCATTCTTTCTTTCTTTAAGAGAGCCTGTATCTCAAGTTGCTTATGGTCTAAAGCACTGAGTTTTATCATAATTCCTGAACTTTCTGAGTCTCATAAGTGCTTTTTTTCTCATCTGTAGTAGTTGGACATCTGTTGTTGTTTCAGCCCCCTCATGACAGGGGAGCACTCCCTGCAGAAGGTTCAGGACAGCCCGTTGTGTCTGGAGAGCTCTCTCAGAATGAGGAAGGGGTACTGAAGGCTCAGAGGCAGAAACAGAGTAGAGGGAGAATGAAGCCTGGTGAAGAAGGTGTGTGGAGAAGGTAGTGGATAGGAGGTGGAGGTGGGTCTCTGGTACAAGGTCAGTTCCAGACAGAAGATTAGAACTAAGGATCACAGACCATGGACTTGGACTAGGGTGGCCAGTGGAGGATTGCAGAGAGCAGGACTGGGGCTGAAGAACTGAGTTCTGAGCTTGGTCCTGTCACTAGTGTGTGTGTCACTTGTGTGACTTTAGGCATATTCTTTTTAAAAAATATTATTTATGTATTTATTTATTTTTGGCTGCATAGGGTCTTTGTTGCTGCGCATGGGCTTTCTCTAGTTGCGTTGAGTGGGGGCTACTATTCATTGTGGTGCACGGGCTTCTCATTGCGGTGGCTTCTCGTTGCGGAGCACGGGCTCTAGGCACGAGGGCTTCAGTAGTTGTGGCTTGCGGCCTCTAGAGCGCAGGCTCAATAGTTTTGGCGCACGCTCTTAGCTGCTCCGCGTCATGTGGGATCTTCCCAGAGCAGGGCTCGAACCCATGTGCCCTGCATTGGCAGGCAGATTCTTAACCACTGCACCACTAGGGAAGTCCTAAGCATATTCTTTAACTTTACTGATTCTTAGTTTTGTCATCTGTAAAATGAATGAAAGCACTAAGTTCCATTACAGTTTTAAGATTGGTGGTTCTATGGTATGTCTTATTTGGAGTCATCATACTGTCAAAAGGAATGAGGCTGCTTAGAGAACATTAGAATTAAGTTGAAAATGAACACACTAGATCACTCTTTTTGACACTGATGGTTAGTTAGCAATTTAACAACTGTACTTAGCAAATGAATTCATGAGAAAGATAAGGAGAACATTCACTAAATACACTCTATTAAGAAACATTTCTGTTTTATGTACTGACAGTAACAATAGATTAGAAAAGTTAAACAAGTAACTTGTGTATTTAAAAAATATTTAACAAAGGAATGTACTCTTTTTAGATTTTTTTGCTTACTATTTTTAAAAAGCTGTTACACATAAACAACAACGCTTATAACAAAAGCAATAAAAACTTTTCATTTTAGTTTTATTCACAAAGGAAATTATATTCAAATCATACTAAAATTCTATTGAAAGTGGATATGGTGCATGTTCTCCCCTCTCCCCCGCCCCAGAAGGCATGTGTCACAATGCAGATTTTACCTAGACACAGATCTCCTAGGTACATTAACAAAATAAGAATAGAGAGAAAAACAAGAATTAGAGAAAAAGATTGAAACCAACTTGTACTATACAGCACTGAGGTGGCAGAAACATCTGTACTACAGCTTAATCCTCATGACAAGCCCAAAACTCTACAATAGCGGCTGGCACTGTCTGATGAAATTGCCAAGGAGCCAGAGGCCGCAGCTGGGAACATTATCCTTGTGTTTCAGATGAAATTGATACAGCAAATGGCACTCCATCATTAACTCTTTGGTATCTGTATTGGGCTTTCTACAAAAAATTGAAATCTCTTGTCAAGGGTAAGTTTCAAAGGGTAACAGAGAGAGATGGATGACAAGGATAACCATTTTATTAGAAAAAGAAATTGAAGAAGAGACTGTAAATATTGCTCAAAGAAGGAAAAATAGCAAATAAGAAGTGATTTTTAAATGACAAACTATAGAGGGATAGAGGAGTTGTAATAGCGTCAGGTTGATGAATGCTCTAAAATGACAGGACTATTTATATTTTCTCTAAAGTAGGTAGTAGTATTTTTGCCAGAGACAATGAGGAAAACAATAGGGAGAATATTTAAAATAAAAAGATGGTGAAGAATAACCATGATGAGATTCTAAATAATCCATAAATGTTAACTGAGCATATACAATGTGTGTGACCCTGTGTTAACAACTGCATGATAGTATTGTCTATTTACAATGTATAAGTATATTGTATAGTTTATGTATAACATGTAAGACCCTGTGTGAAGAACTGCACAGTTTGAGTCTGTAGGTCTATAGTACAATCGTGTCTATAAATATAGTACAGTCCATGTGGTAGACAGAATTGTACCCTCCGTGCTCCATGATATCCAACTCAAATTCTCGGAACTTGTGAATATAAGTAAGTCCCTTACATTGCAAAAGGGACTTTGCAGATGTGGTTAAGGGTATGGAATTTGAGAGGGGGAGTTATCCTGAATTATTTGGGTGGGTCCAGTCTAATTACATCAGTACTTAAAAGCAGACAGCTTCTCTGCCTGGGTGAGAAGGATGAGATAGAAGGAGAGTCTGAAGCATGAGAGGGATTCAGCTCATGAAGGCTGGGTTTGAAGTTGGAGGAAGGAGGCCATGAGTTTAGGAATGTGGGGGCCTCTGGGAGCTGGGGTCTCAGTCCTATACTTTTACTTTGTCAGTGAGCTGTCTTTCTCTTTTAGAAATAGAAAAAAATATAATCAAGTAGAAATAATTCAGTTGAAGGGCTGGAAAATCAAGTTGGAAGAATTATCTCCAAAAGTAAAGCAAAAAAAAAAAAAAAAAAAAAACAAAGAAAAAAAAAAAAAAAAAAAAAAAATTGGAAAAATATTCCCAAAAAAAAAAAAAAAAAAAAAAAAAAAAAAAAATACAAAGACAGTAAAAGCGAAATAAAACAGATCACAGAGAAAATACCGAGGTTATCTTTTCTCTAACCAATAGGGATCCAGAAAGAGGTAATGGAGAAAATAAGCCCACTAGATTTTATTCATACATCTATTCCTGAAAGCTGATAACCAGTAAACAGTGACTACATTATTTAGACTGTAAATATTTTTCATTGGAAAACCATTTCTTTCCTAAAATGACTCATGTCCTAACTCTTGAAGAATAATATTGCTAGTAGGGAGGTGAAATGAGCCTTTATCACATTCTCAAGGTCTTTTATTTCATTTATTTTTATTTTATTAACTTTATTGAGGAATAACTGACATATAATTGTATAAATGTAAAGGATACAGTGTAATGATTTGTTACACATATCCATTGTAGAATAAGTACCAAGATCAAGAAAATATCCATCACCTTATATAGCTAACATAGTCAACACTTCCTTTTTTGTGGTGAGAATGCTCAAGATCTACTCTTGGTAACTTTCGGGTATACAATACTGTACTATTAACCACAGTTCTGTTATTTTTAACCACTTCAGTCATACCAGCCCTTTGTTTCCTGCAGGCACTGCAGAGCCCTTTAATTCCTTGGCCCTCTCTGTGTGGCTGCCAGGCATCTAGAACTCCCCTCCCTGCTTCCAGGGTGGAGTCCACTCTTCCCTGAATTTCACTTCTGACTGCTCCTGATCTCTCCTTCCTTTTGTTTCTAAATGACTTCAAGTAACTTCCTAAGAGAGGATGGGGGTGAGAGATGAGAGTGGAAAGTCAACACTTTTGCATACTTGAAATGTTTTTCTCTTTCACTTAATTTTATGGATAAATCGGCATTTTGGATTTTAGGCCCCAATTTATCCCTCAAAACTTGAAAACTATTGCTCTGCTGTTTTCTGGAATCCAGTTTATTGATGGGACATATTATGTTAAAATGATACCTATTTCTTTGTAGGAGCTTTTCTTTTCCTCCTTAAAAGCATTTAGGACTTTATCTTTGAGGCTTTACAATGTTATATGGACATTTCTAGATGTGGGCCTTTAGTCATTCATTGCTCTGGAGAGTTTTCAGTCTAAAGACCTGTATTCAGGGCTTCCCTGGTGGCACAGTGGTTAAGAGTCCAACCGCCAATGCAGGAGACACAGATTCAAGCCCTGGTCCAGGAAGATCCCACATGCCAAGGAGCAACTAAGCCCATGCACCACAACTACTGAGCCTGTGCTCTAGAGCCCACGAGCCACAACTACTGAGCCTGTGTGCCACAACTACTGAGCCCGCATGCTGCAACTACTGAAGCCCATTCACCTAAAGCCTGTGCTCTACAACAAGAGAAGCCACCACAGTGAGAAGCATGAGCACCACAACGAAGATTAGCCCCTGCTCGCCACAACTAGAGAAAGCTCGTGTGCAGCAATGAAGACCCAACGCAGCCAAAAACAAACAAATAAATAAATTTATTTTTTTTAAAAAAAGACCTGTATGCAGCATGTTGTTAAGTCTTTTATTATCTTTTCCTTTAGTCTTTCCCCCCTTTTTTCACTTCTTTTTATTCTCTCCATTTCTTATTTCTGGATACCTATTGGTTAAAAGTTAAATCGTGCCTAGAGAAAAACTCAAAATAAAATAGTAAAAAACATTTTAAGGTTAAAAATAAAATAAGGGCTTCCCTGGTGGCGCAGTGGTTGAGATGCAGGGGACGCGGGTTCGTGCCCCAGTTCGGGAAGATCCCACATGCCACGGAGTGGCTGGGCCCGTGAGCCATGGCCGCTGAGCCTGCGCGTCCGGAGCCTGTGCTCTACAACGGGAGAGGCCACAGCAGTGAGAGGCCTGCATACAGCAAAAAAAAAAAAAAGAGAGAAATAATAAACACAGTTATTGTGGAAGACAGCATGTAGCTTATTGAACATGAAAGTACAGTCCAGGCTAAGAGTTTTATAGGCATTAATATTTAATCCTCCAACAATGCTGAGGCAGATAATATTTTCTCACTTTATAGGGAAGAAAATTTAGCAATGGGAATTTTAAGTAATGTGCCAAGGTTTAAATAACTAGGAAGTGCTAGAATTGGATTTCAAACCCAAGTTTATCTGACTCTAGTGTCAGGGGTTTTGCAATTCTGCCTTTCCTCTCTCCCTTCCACAGATGAAATAAACAAAACTCAAAGCATAGAGCTCATGAATGATGATTGTTTGATTTAAATGATTTATATGTTAAACTTTCAACTCAATCAAGTGTTCATACAGCTAGATGTTTTCATCACAGTTATTCTTTGTAAAGTTCTAGAAGCTTTGACAAACACACAATGTCATGTGTCCACAATACAATACCAGACAGAAAAGTTTCATAGCCCTAAAATTTCTCTGTGCTTCACCTGGTTAACCCTTCCACCTCCTCAAGCCCCTGACAACCACTCATAAGTTTTCTATCTCTGTACTTTAGTCTTTGACAGAATTTCATATATATAGTATTATACAGTATATGTCCTTCTGAAACTTCTTTCTTCACTTAAGCATACGCATTTAAGCAATCTCATATAACATTTATCCACATTGTTGCATAGACTATCAGCTTATTCTTTTTGTTCATCAAATAATATTCCATAGTATGGATGTACCATAGTTTGTTTATTAATTTGTCCATTGAAGGCCATCTTGGTTGCTTCCAGTTTCAGGGTGTGTCCTGATTTTTAAAGATTAACAGTGAATATTCACATTCATAGGTGCTAGCGGAGGGTATGACAGGAGTTGTAATATACCATCTATCACTGGTGTATGTAATTTTCCAAATTACAAATGACTCAGGTTATTCAATATGCATTTTAAAGATGCAATAAATTATGCTTTGTTACTAAGCAAGGAAGAATGTAAATAAATGAACTGAGCATTCAGGTAAAGAAATTAGAAACAGAGAAACAAGCCAATGGAAATGAAAGTGGATGAGAAAAACAAAACACAGACATTAATAAATTGGAAGATACAAAGTAGTAGAAATTATAAATAATTTCAAGAGATTTTTACTTGCAATAAATCCTATAACATATGCACAATTTTAGCATGTTTGATCAAGAAAAAAGGACAAAATCCTTCAAGTACATATCATTAGAACAAAAAAGAAGATATATTATATGCCAGGTAAATGGTTTCAGAGTACAGAAAGAGCTATAAACTTCCCGGGTACATTTTATAAAGTCAAAAGAATACTAATCTCAATATCTGACGTAGACATTTCCCCAACTATAGAATAATCTTATTTATTTTTGCAAAAAAATTTTTTTAAAGTTTGGTAGCAAATTGACTTCACTGGTTATAAGAGAAATTGATAAAACAACAAGGTCCTACTATATAACACCAGAAACTAGATTCAATATCCTGTGATAAACCATAATGGAAAAGGATATGAAAAAGAATATATATATATGTATAACTGAGACACTTTGCTGTTCAGCAGAAATTAACACAACATTGTAAATCAACTATATTTTAATAAAATTTTTAAAAATTAAAAAAGAGAAATTGATACAACTTAGTATGTTTTATCCCAGGAATGCAAGAACAATACTAAAATAACATATCATTTCAATATGTTAAAGGAAAAAAATATAATTTAAAAAGTTTCTCTGAGGGTATTAATTAATAATAATTACTAACTTTCATTGAATGCTTAGACTGTGCCAGGCACTGTTCCAAGTACTCTATTAACTTAGCTCACTGAATTCTCACAAAGCCATCAAAAAATAAGTACTATTATTATTATTTTACCAATTTTACAGAAAAGAAAACCAAGGCACAGATAGCTTAAATACAACTAGGAAATAGCAAAGTCATGTTCAGGACATGAACCCAGGAAATGTGACTGCAGCACTTGTGCTCTTATCCACTGGCACACAATCCACAGAACCCATTTCTGGTTAAAAACAACAGCTACGAAAACCACAAAACCACCATCACCACCACAAATGAATCCACCACCACTCACTATTGCTACCACCACAGCATAAAATTATGAGTGGTGATATAACATAATAAAGAGGGCCTATTTCAACCTAAAAGCGAGCATAATAGTACAAAATGAAACACTAAAACCCTCTACTCATATTATTTTATACATTTCCAGAAATTCTTGACTACTGAATAGAAAATGAAATAATTACAAAGCATGTCTTTTGGAAAAGAAAATATTTAATTACCATAATTTGCATATGATATAATGGCCTATCTTGGAAACCTAAGAGAATTACTGGAAAACCTATTAGAAGTAATAAGAGAGATCAATAAATTAACCAGATGGAAAAAAATGCAAAAAAAGTCAATTTTTTTTTTGTTTCAATAGAGTTTCAATAGAAGGAAAAGAGTGCATTCACAATAGCTAATAAATTATAAACTGCCTAGAAATGATGTATAAGATCAAAATAAATCCAGCTAAAAAACTTTGTTGAAATATCTAAAAGAAACATAAATACATAATATCATAAATTATTCCAGTGGTGTACTGGTAAACCAGGGAGCCATGATTTGTTGCATTTGCTGATTTCCATAGTGTAAAAATTTCCACCATGGCTGATTTCAAGATACCAGGAATTTAAAACCACCTGGTAAAATTCCTGAATTATTTAACAATTGGCTTTTCTGTGTTGCTAAGAGCTGGCTCCAGAACAACTGAATTATTCTCAATCTAATTTGTATGTTTAATGTAATTACATTCTAAGCCTCATTACTATGTTTTTTGAAGCTAGACAGAGTAATTTTAAAATTCATCTCAAGTTCACTTTGGAAAGTAAAATCATGATACTAGCCAGCACAAGTTTGCAAAAATAGTAAGCAGGGCATGTACTACTATATACGAAATCATGTTATAAAACTACAATGAAAAGCAATTTGCTTTGCTAGTTCTACTAAGAGCTGTTAACAGCCCAGCATTCACTGGAAGAACACTTTTTATTATTTTCAATTATGATGAGCAATATGTAGTTTGAACATACCATTTTACTTTATGAAACCTCAGCTTGGAATCTAGGTTTTTGATTTAAAATTCACACATACTCAAGTATATTTTTTAGAAATAGAAGCAAATTTTTGTTTAGTATTTCACCTTTAGAAAAATGTATAAACATAGCAAACTTCCTTTAAAATAATAACATTGCAAGGCTTATAACAAATTTTGCACAACGGCTTCAGGTTTTCTTTTAATTTGATATTATTCCTGGGATGCAACTTGTCTAGTTTCTCATATGCTCACTAAAAGTAGAGCTTTCTCAGAACCACACACAAACCCAACCGCAACAAAATCCACACAGCCCAAAAAGTTCAGGCCAACTCAACCCTAGATATCTAACTTTTCTGGTAGTGTTCTGTACTCCAATCCAAGTCACCTTCTCCCTTGTCTCATACTCTTATTATCAACTGCTTCTAGTCTTCTGACCCACTCTCACTCTACTCTACCATCTAAAAAACTTTCATTGTGCCCTTTATTTCATGGTAAATCTATTCTACCTGTTAGAATGTTTGACTGAAAAGTCCCTTCATCCTTTTGCCTCAATGAACAAGGAATCAGGTTTTTAAGGAATTGTTACATTTCCCCCCAACTCTACATTCAGCTGATACTCATTGTCCTGCTTACATCTAAATACTTCTTTCCCCTTCTCTGAAACATCATTTTGCTTTGAGACCAACTACATCCTCTTTCTAACACTTTTTGTAACCACAAAGATTAAATATCCCAATCTAGCCTCACATTTGCTGAAGATTTTGAAATTGGCTCATGTGCTTCCAAACCAGGTCTTCCATTTTCTATATTCCTTTGTGAAAGTATTTGTAATGTATATTCCACTTAGTGTCTCAAATTCTTTCTCCCTCTCCCTCCTTCCCTCTTTTTGGTAGTCCTGAATTTTAACTACCTTTACCTGAATTTCATCTTATCCACTCATTCCAATAACCAAATCCAGGATGTGTCATCACTGATAGTTGTTCCAAATCTGTGGTCTAAACTGTAAACATCTCTTTCTTTTTTCTACAATTTATCATCATTCTAGCTCAGTAATTCCATCTGCTTTTTTCCCCTTATTAACCTATTCAGAGTTACAACTCAGTGTTGTAGAGGTATCAGTTCTCCTCTATATTGATCTTTAGATGCAATGAAATCCATATCAAAATCCCATCAGTTTTTTTTTGTTATAATTGACAGTATTGAATTGCTTATATAATTCATATGGAAATGCAAAGATAAATATAACATAAGCACAATATTTAAAATAGTGCAGTATTGGCACAAAATACCAGGTAGTCAACCAACGGAACCAAACTGAAAATCTGAAAATTTTCATGAATGTATAAGCATAATATTTATGGTAAAATGGCACAACAGAACAGTTGGCAAAATATGTATATTTCAATAAATGCAGTTGAAACAAATAGACCTCCAGATATAAAAATATAGACTCCACTTTCACAACACGCCTGAAAATTAATAAAGCATTGAGAGATATTATATGAAATGTTTTTATAACTTAGATGTGAGAAAAATTTCATAAACAACACACAAATGCAATGACTTAAAGGTAAATGTTGCTAAATATGACTATATTAACATTAAGAATTTCTGATTATTATAAGGTTGATTTTTAAAATTTATTTTATTGATTTATTGATGGTATTTCTATCCAGTTTATAGTTGCTATGTGTGAGAGAGTCAGTATAAAAGGAACTTCAACTATTGAGAAAACATCATCTCTTTAAATATTTATGCAACACCATTCTTTCTCCCTTATATTTTCTCTTTTTGTCCTCTCTTCTCCAATTACGTATATGTTTGACCACTTGACCTTGATTTGCAGATGGCGTGTACAGTTTTCTTTCTTCTTTAAAAAAATTTTTTTCCTTCATGCATCAGTGTTGATAAATTCCATTGACATGTCTTCAAACTAATTATTTCTCTGCTTATTTCAGTCTTCTGATAAGTCCACCATGATATCTTTATTTCTGTTCCCACAACTTCTCTACTTTTATTGGGCTTATTTTAATAGTTTCTATCTTTCTTCTGAAATTTCCCACTTGTTCACAGATTTTGCATGCTTTTTCCACTATGTCAGTTAACAAAATCTTGACACTAAAAAATCCTTGTCTGATCACTCTAACATATGCAAAATCTGTGAGTCTGGTTCTTCTGAATATTTTAGTCTCTTGACAATGTGTCAAATCATCTTGTCTCTTCCATGTATTGCAAGTTTTTGAAAATTAAATATCAGCAACTGTGTATAAAGAAACTATGGTGGGGACTTCCCTGGTGGCGCAGTGGTTGAGTCCACCTGACGATGCAGGGGACACGGGTTCGTGCCCCAGTCCGGGAAGATCCCACATGCTGCGGAGTGGCTAGGCCGGTAAGCCATGGCCGCTGAGCCTGCACGTCCAGAGCCTGTGCTCTGCAACGGGAGAGGCCACAACAGAGAGAGACCTGCGTACCGCAAAACAAACAAACAAACAAACAAAAAACAACAACAACAAAAAACTATGGTGTATAAAGACTATAGCAACAGAAGTAACTACTACTCCAGTAAAAGGCATGCTGCTTCTTGTGTCAGGCTAGTCCGTATTTTAAACTGGGACTAGGTTTTTTGTTGCTCTAATAGATCCACTAAGCCAAAGGCCACAGACTTAATTGAGGGCAGGAGTAAAAAACAACATTCTTTTGGCAGGGCTCAGACTGTGTGTCTGGAGGTTTTTATTTTGTTTATATTTGTTAAATAAATTAATGAATGAACACATTGCTATGTCATGAGGAGATATAAATATCTCTGTAAACAGGATCTCTGTGTCATAGTTAAAATTCTGATATTTACAGATTACCTAGCATACATCATCTTTAAATGCAAAGGCTATGAGACTCAGAGAGGTATAGAAAACCAAGGAACTATAATTCATAAAACACCTAAGAAAACTTCACGGGCCTCTGGGTCTCAATATTAATGTTTTAAAGTTCATTTTCAAATAAAATTGCAAGCTCAGTATCCATCACAGTGCTTGAATGTAGAGGATGTATTAATTTTACCATGAATGTATGCATTATATATCAAAATAAATAGGGATGTCTATATGTATATGTATGTTTATATAATGTAAAAGTGTAACTAATTGTTATAGATGTTATTGTTATTGTGTTTATTAAATGATCAGAATCTTTGAACAAGTTTTTAAGTTTTATGATCACTAAAATTTTCTGAGATTTAGAATATAAAATCATTTATTTAAAAAAATAAAAGGCTGGTCTTTTAATCCTTTTATAATATATTTTGATATTGGTAACATTAATGGCAGATAGGAGAAGAAGGTGTTATTTTGCTATTTTATATAAAATTTTTATAATCTATTTTATTTTATTCTATTTTATTATTCTATTAATATTATATTATCTATTTTAATTAAACTTCCCCTGTGATTTAAATGTAAATATATTTATACTGATTTACTTTTATAAAGTTTGACCCACACTTTTATTTTGTACAAAGTTATTCTTAGATAATGTCAAGGGAAAAAATCATAAAAATACATACAAGCTATTCATTTTACTACATGGCTAAAAATAAATGCAACAACTTAGCACCTGAGTTGTACATCTGTTCCCATGTAGATTTATCAGAAGTAGCATTTCATTCTGAATGGATACAATTGCTTGGGGGTAAAATAGCAAAATAAGTAATGCTCAGATATAGTTTAGAGAACTTGCTGTGTCATAAGGTAATAGAAATGAAAGACATCTGGTTTTCTATATGTTGTTTGATAAGACATAGCATAGGTTAAAGGAGTAGAGATAATTTAATACAGCTTCTCGTTTTAGATGTTATTTTAGGAGTTTCAGGAATTTTGAGTACAAATATTCTAGTCACACATTGCACTGTAGATAATTGATTCCTGTGCATAAATATACTTTCCCCTGAAATTTCATAAAATATTTATGAAAATTAAAAATAATTGTTTATCATGATACATTTATACTTGCTTCTTCTTCCTATTTTTGTATGAAGAGAGACTATCTTTTAACATTCAAGAAATAAACCATGTAATTCCTTTTTGCACCATGAAAAGAAAAAAGCAACTTGCTATCGTACATAAACAACAGATCCATAGCTCTCAATAGATTCTAGTATAAGTAGAAAACCATTGTGTGATAATATCCAGCTTCACTTTTAGTTGTAGCAATGCAAATTCACACAGTGAGGTACCACTTTCATATGCCCTAACAAATGAGCAAAGTTTTAAGTGTTGATACTCAGTGTTAGAGATGATGTGGTAAAGTGAGCACTTGTATGTTCTGTAAGATTGTAACATCTTTTTGCAACCTTACTGGATATCATTTTATTAATAAATATTAATTTTAAAGATATTAAATAGATATTAACTTTAAAGAGTCTATGCCATTTAATACACAGTCTATCCTCTTTTAAAATATATACTTAAATATATTTTTACTTTAGTGAAGAATTGTGAACAACTTGAATATCTCTCCTCATCTGGAGTTACTTTGCTTCATGCATCTGAAACCCATGGTAGCTAGCTGAAGGAATGGGGGAAAGTGATTTGTACAGGCATTCCCAAATAGTTCATGGAATTCAAGAGCAGGAAGTACAACTAACTTGGTTTTCTGTTAACCCAGACAGAAACTAAGAAAAAGTCATCCGTATCCAAGACAGTTGTGTTCTTCACATCAATCTCTGGTGCTCCTCTTGTCTTTCCTGGGTTTGAGAGGTGGTTAAGAAAATATTTTTTGTGTTTCTGCAGTTAGGGATTTTTCTGAGCAAATTTTACTGAAACCTGGGACCTGGCTAAAAGAATAAGTTGTGGGAGGTGAGTTAAAACAGTGATAACTCCAGAGAAATTTACATAACTCCAGAGGTATGTATTTCTTTTTTTTTTATATTGAAGTATAGTTGATTTACAATGTTGTGTTAATTTCTGCTGTACAGCAAAGTGAGTCAGTTGTACATATATATACATTTTAAAATATTCTTTTCCATTATGGTTTACACAGGATAGTGAATATAGTTCTCTGTGCTTTACAGTAGGACCTTGTTGTTTATTCATTCTATATGTTATAGTTTGCATCTGCTAACCCCAACCCCCCTGTCCAACCCTCTCCCACCCTCCCTCCCTCTTGGCAACCACAAGTCTGTTTTCTGTGTCTGTGAGTCTGTTTCTACTTCGTAGATAGGTTCATTTGTGTCATATTTTAGATTCCACATATAAGTGATATGGATGTGACTAGAGATTATCATACTAAGAGAAGTAAGTCAGAAGGAGAAACACAAATACCTTATGATATCACTTATTTGTGGAGGTATGTATTTTGATTTCAAGGAGTCAGGTGAGATCGGGGATGTGGAGACATCCCGGATTGTAAAGTTGGACATTGGTTTTTATCTTTCCTGGGTAAATTTATTTGCCTTTCAGAAGGTTGGAGTGGGAACCCAGCATCATCCCCAGGGAACAAAAGCTTTTTTCTCTTTATCTGGAAGGGAGAGGACACTTAGATTCATTAGGTTTTGGTTTTCCTTCCTATACTACAGACCCTACATTTGTGTAGGATAGCATCTAGCTTTCACAGCCTTCCCCTAAGTGAGTGAGACACAGGGTACTCATAAGATTATCTGTTGTAAAGTAAATAATAAACTGTTCCACGCCAGAACTCTGTGTGTGCATTCAGGATAATATTAATAAATATGGAAACAAAAAAACTTAACAGCTTTTTTGATCCATTCTCCAGCTTCTTCTGCAACTTTGCTCAGCAGCACATAAAACTCAACCATGGCTGCTCCCCAGACCCCAAAAAGGCCTAGAACCTATGCTAAGTGTTCAGTTTTCTTGGCCTCTCAACTACAAATTCCTCAGAGACAGATTCCAATGAGAATCTGCCTTATTGCATAAGGAATATGGGCATAGACTTTTGAGTGGAAAAGAAGGGAAATGACTGGCTCTTTTAGGACACCCTCCAACAGTAGGAAACGTGATTAAGGTATACCTAATACTGTGTATTATTATGAAGCTACTAAAACTGTGTTTCGAAGAATGTTTAATGAATCTGGAATATGTTCATGATGTGTGTTTATAATTTCGAGGAATACGCTCTTGAGTCTATATTTTTCTTTTCTTGTAATGTGTCTGCTTTTGGTATTAAGGTAATACTAGCCTCAGAAAATGAGTAGGGAAGTGTTCCCTCCACTTCTATTTTTCTGGAAAAGAATGTGCAGAAGTGAAACTATTACTTCCTTAAATATTTGGTGGAATTCACCAGTGAAACCATATGGGCCTGGAGTTTTACTTGATAAAAGATTTTTAATGACGTATTTAGTTTTTTTAATAGAATAAGACTATTCAGATAAACAACAAGGTTTTGATGTATAATACAGGGAGCTATATTCAATGTCTTGTGATAAACCATAATGGAAAAGAATATAAAAAAATGTCTATATGTGTATAACTGAGTCTCTTTGCTGTACAGCAGAGATTGGCACAGCATTGTAAATCAACTATACTTCAATTAAAAAAAAAAGAATAGGATTATTTATGTTATCTATTTTTTCTTGAGTGAGTTTTGGTAGTTTTGTCTTTCAAGAAATTTGTACTTAATGAAAGTTTTTAATAGAAAGCAACTTTAAGTATCATTCTTACAAACTTTTAACTTTTACTTTGAAGGTTTATTTTAATCCTAAATTTAATAAAACATGTTAGTAAAATTTTCTTCTGTAAACTCTTTGTGCCTAGACTTCCACGATTCAATACCAGCTGGTATTTTATTATCTCGCATCTGTGACAAAGGGATTTTTAACCTGAGAAATCGTTCTTGCAGTCCCCTCTTCCTTAGTTTATAAAGATATTGTCTATTATTTCAGTTCCATTCAACCAGGTGGGCCTCCAACATCCTCCCCATGGGAAGGAAAGAAAAGTAAATGACACTCCATGTTGCTTCTATGAGAGTGAAAAACCAACAACCAACTACCATGCCTAAAATTTCTCCTAATTTTGACACAGTTTTTTCACTTTACTTTTGGATCACAAATCTTTCTTAGTCTTGCCTTTCAGTCTAGAAGCTTGTTAAATTAACTGTATGCAATGCTTACTTGATTAGTTAACTAACAGGCTCTAGGGACCGAGTTTGCCTTAGAAACATTTAGCAAATGACATTTATAACCTAGTTAAGCTTTAGTTTGGTAAGAACAATACCCCACCATCCAAACCAGAACACTTTGGTTAGAAAATATGAACTTCAAAATCAAGGTTTAAAATTATTTCTTCACACTTACTAAGAATTTAACTTTAATCTAAGTCAACTGAGTAACTGCAATTTTAAGGAAACTGCAATTTTAAGGAAATTGATGGATTCCCAACCAAATTTCTCCCAGATAATTGACTTCTTTTATTCTATAAGCCATGTTTATCGAAGTATAATTTACATACTGTAAAATTCACCCTTTTAAGTATATAATTCTATGAGTTCTGACAAAGATAATTGGCTTCTCGAATTGCCCTTTCATCCTCCTGTTGTCCCTCCTATTACCATTCTCCTATTACCCTTCCTTAACCCACCCAACTCTAGAGAATATTTGAAATAAATGGATAGATGCTCTTACAAGTTTAATAGTATTACAGCTAATATGAAAAAAAAAGTGTTTTCTCGTAGATAAATACAGATGCCAACTGCTTCCTTAAACTTGATTATTAGTTCTGAATATGTGTGAAAGAGTCTTTTCTTTTGGATTTGCTGGAAACTACAGCATTTCTTATTAATGTTTACATGGTAATCCCTTGTCCTGTTGTATTCAATGTGATTTAGTGACCTGTGAACTGCCTCAGATGCATGCAGTCTTTATAAACTCTGAATCCCACAGTTCATCTGTCAGTGGGCAATGGGGAGAATAATTTTTTTTCTATTTTCTAATGATAGTGATAGTTTCCTTTTATTCTATGACCTTTTCCTTTTCTTTTCAAAGACTTTTAGAATTTCTCCCTGATAATTCTCTGAGGGTCTCTCTCGAATAGTTCTCTAAACTACTCTGTCCCTCAGTAAATTTCTGTTTTATAGTCAAGGTACATATATGACCCCAAAGTGAGGAGAATATCAAAATAAAAAAATATATACTGACATTTGCATTTAAAGGGGGAATTATAAATGTCTCATACTATGAATACATTGTGCATGCATTGTTCCTCCTATTAAGCTTATCTTAAGATAAACTTATGGAATTGCTGGATCAAAGGTACTAAAGTTTTTAATACATAACCTCATAATTGTTCTCCAGAAAGACTTCGTTGTTAAATTCACATCAGTATATGAGAAAAATATTTCTCAACTTTCTTGCATTTCTTTGCTTTATGTTTGAAATTTCTATGCTTAATACAGCACTGATTTGCAGCAGCTACAGGATAAATATTTGCTAAACCGAGTTGAGCTAAAAGTATCTTTGCCAAGGATATGTAATTTAAGGTAGAGATGCTTGTATTACCAAATTAAAAGAATAAACAACTTCAAAATGAAATGGATATTATTTTCCAACTGGTTACTATGCTACCCTATACTATAATGAAACATTTCTTAAGATGAAAATTTAGAATCCCATATTGTGCTGACACAGAGAATATAATTTTGAATAACATGATATCTATAAAATATCAAAGTGATGATTCTCATTTGAGAATAAGAGTCTGGCATCGTTTTATGAAAATAATTGCTCGGACTCTGCCAGTCCACTTTTCTATTTATTATCACAGGTGTCACTTCTCAATAATTTCTCTTACATTTACTTTGGGGCATCTCTCTAACAATTGATACTATTGTATCATTCAATGCATTCCTATTTCTCATAAACACATAGTCAACAAAAAGCTGTACCCTAACAAAAAAAGAAGATACCTAACAAAAATCTTAAGGGGACTAGTGAGCATCCTGAGAATTAGAAGATTTTATGAACAGTAAGTAACTAAGGACAAATATATTTGGTTGCATTTGGCAAGTTACTCATCTTGGGTCTGGGCAGCAGGAAGTAGCCTCTTCAGCCTGCTTAACCTTACCTGCTAATTAACCAACTCAGTGGCTCAACCCTTATTTATAATGATATTTCTGTTAAGAAAGACTCAGAAGAAAATCCAAATCCTTAGAGATATCTAAATTGTTTCTGATAAAATGAGACAGTTTTGTCCAATGAGGAAAATCATTATAGATTTTAAAATTCAACTACAATTTTGACTTTAGTTGCATAATTTCCTGCAGTATGTAAAATGAAAAGTTGATTCAAATATCCTAAAAATTGGGACCCCAAGTGCTTTTGTTTAAATTACTGAGTTTAGTGACAGTTTACTGGATACTTGCTTCAGGGATTAAGTTGTATACGTATTGAGTATTATAAAGTATAACAGCTTTATGTAAAAAATGGTTTAATATGGAAAGAATTGAAAAGGGCCTCTTGGGGAAAAGTTCAGTGTTCCAAACAAAGTGTGTGTGAAGTAACTAAGGTGAAACAGATTTTAAGCTTTTAAAGTCTGTTTGCTTTTGTAGATTTAGCCAAAAAGAAGAATAAAGACTTAAGGTAAAAAGCAATAAGACCCCATTTTTATGCTCAAATAATCTTAGGTATGGTTCTCTGTTCCACTTGATAACAGAAATCATCTTTGCTTTTGCTTATGCCAGACACCTAACAGGAATTTCCCTTTGGAGTCCCTTAATCTCACTTTTGTGCATTTTTTTTCAGTACATTACTTGTTTGGAACAGTTATCTTTCTTTTTTGTAACCAGGTAACTTCCCTTAGGTGTTTTTATAAGCATAGCTATTCTGTGAGTCTATTGCAGTGACAACCCATCAGGAAAAGGAACAATGTTAAGTCAACAGTGAATGGTTAAAAAAAAAAAAAAATCAAGAAACCAGAACCCCTGAGACATAACCTCCTTATCTGGACTATAACTATTAAATTCATTTTATATTTTATTCAGATTCAACCTCCCAAGGCAGAAAGAGTCACACTTGGAGAATGCTTTTCAAAATAAATTGGAAATATGCAAAAAATTGGCTTGTGTGTTTGTTGCTATTGTTAACAATATAAAAAAAATTATAAATCATTTCAGTTTTGTTACTAAGAAACATTGGCTCTACATAGAAAATTTGTTTTCATTATATATATTAACTTAAAAATATAAATTTTACAAACACATGAATGGAAAATAAAATAGCATGAAAGAGCTGGTTATGAAAAACAGCAGTTCCTAACTGTATCCGTTTCCACCCATCCCACCCAGGCCTGATCCCAGGGGCAAAACCTCTCAGTGGTTTCCTCTGTTGCAGTTGACTTCTGCCTCTCTTTCTTTTCTTACCAACTGTGGACTTTATTGCCAACTTCCACTTTCCAACCCCCCAAATTTTTGCCTACTATTGCTGTTTTATTTCCTCAGTTGTTTACCTATGCAATCAGTAATATACGTAATATAGATACCATACTTAACCTTGATCTCTTTCCATTAACTAGAGTCAGTATCTCTTGACTCCTCAGTTTGTCAGAGAAGAAAATTAGTGCCCCTGCCTGTTCTTTTCCTTCTCTTTTCCTCCTTCTGTAACCAAGCAGGGCCCTATGGGGTCTTCCTGGGAAAGACTACCCCCCTCATGCCCTCTGCCTACCTCTTGTTTGTAGAAAAGCTGTAGTCTCCCAGACCTCCCCTGACTCACAAAAGGCTGGCTCAAGAATTAATGATTGAAAGAAGGTGAACATGTAGTAATAAGGAATAGCCAGGAGAACTGATGACATATTAAAAAGTAAATCACCATATAGCAGAGTCATAGAATCCTTAGCTCCTCTCTGAAGGATATGTCCACATTCCTGAGTTACTATATAGACACTAAAACCCTCACCAGATAGAAGAAGTTAACTGCATAATGACCATGAGCACGTAGCCCCCAGACCAGCTGGAGCCTAATATGTATAAGTGGAGGCAGAGATTGGATGGTAAGTCAGCAGTGTAGTAAGTGGTGATAATGACCATCCACAGTATTCTCAAGAGTTTTTCACATAAAATAAAATTTGAGTAGCCTCATCCACCAGAGGGCAGACAGCAGAATCAAGAAGAACTACAATCCTGCAGCCTGTGGAACAAAAACCACATTCACAGAAAGACAGATAGATCAAAAGGCAGAGGACTCTGTACCAGATAAAGGAAAAATATAAAACCCGAGAAAAACAACTAAATGTAATGGAAATCGGCAATCTTCCAGAAAAAGAAATAAGAATGATGATAGTGAAGATGATCCAGGGCCTCAGAAAAAGAATGGAGGCAAACATCGAGAAGATGCAAGAAATGTTTAACAAACATCTAGAAGAATTAAACAACAAACAAACAGAGATGAACAATACAATAACTGAAATGAAAAATACACTAGAAGGAACCAATAACAGAATTACTGAGGCAGAAAAATGGATAAGTGAAGATAAAATAGTGGAAATAACTACTGCAGAGCAGAATAAAGAAAAAAGAATGAAAAGAATTGAGGACAGTCTCAGAGACCTCTGGGACAACATTAAACTCACCAACATTCAAATTATAGGGGTCCCAGAAGAAGAAGAGAAAAACAAAGGGACTGAGAAAATATTTGAAGAGAATATAGTTGAAAACTTCCCTAATATCAGAAAGGAAATAGTTAATCAAGTCCAGGAAGCACAGAGAGTCCCATACAGGATAAATCCAAGGACAAACACACCAAGACACATATTAATCAAACCATCAAAAATTAAATACAAAGAAAACATATTAAAAGCAGCAAGGGAAAAACAACAAATAACACACAAGGGAATCCCCATAAGGTTGACAGCTGATCTTTCAGCAGAAACTCTGCAGACCAAAAAGGAGTGGCAAGATATATTTAAAGTGATGAAAGGGAAAAACCTATAATGAAGACTACTCTACCCAGCAAGGATCTCATTCACATTTGACAGAGATATTAAAAGCTTTACAGACAAGCAAAAGCTAAGAGAATTCAGCACCACCAAGCCAGCTTTACAACAAATGCTAAAGGAACTTCTCTAGGGAGGAAACACAAGAGAAGGAAAAGACCTACAAAAACAACCAAAAATAGTTAAGAAAATGATAATAGAAACATATATATCGATAATTATCTGGAATGTAATAGGTATAAATGCTCCTGCCAAAAGACATAGACTGGCTGAATGGATATAAAAACCAGACCCGTATACATGCTGTCTACAAGAGACCCACTTCAGACCCAGGGACACATGCACACTGAAAGTGAGGAGATGTAGAAAGATATTCCATGCAAATGGAAATCAAAAGAAAGTTGGAGTAGCAATTCTCATATCAGACAAAATATACTTTAAAATAAAGACAATTCCAAGAGACAAACAAGGACCCTACATACTGATCAAGGAATCAATCCAGGAAGATATAACAGTTGTAAATATTTATGCACCCAACGTAGGAGCACCTCAATACATAAGGCAAATACTAACAGCAATAAAATCGACAGTAACACAATCATAGTAGGGGACTTTAACACCCCACTATCACCAATGGACAGATCATCCAAAATGAAAACAAATAAGGAAACACAAGATTTAAATCATACATTAAACAAGTTGGACTGAATTGATATTTATAGGACATTCCAACCAAAAACAACAGAACACACATTCTTCTCAAGTGCTCATGGAACATTCTTCCGGATAGATCATATCGTGGGTTGCAAATCAAGCCTTGGTAAATTTAAGAAAATTGAGATCGTATCAAGTATCTATTCTGACCACAACGCAATGAAACTAGATATCAATTACAGGAAAAAAAATCTGTAAAAAATACAAACACATGGAAGCCAAACCATACACTACTTAATAACCAAGAGATCACTGAAGAAATGAAAGAGGAAATCAAAGATTACCTGTAAACAAATGACAAAGAAAACATGATGACCTAAAACATATGGGATGTGGCAAAGGAAGTTCTAAGAGGGAATTTCATAGCAATACAATCCTACCTTAAGAAACAAGAAACATCTCAAAAAAACCACCTAACCTTACACCTAAAGCAATTAGAGGAAGAAGAACAAAAAAACCCCAAAGTTAGCAGAAGGAAAGAAATCATAAAGATGAAATCATAAACAAATGAAAAAGAAATGAAAGAAACGATAGCAAAGATCAATAAAACTAAAAACTGGTTTTTTGAGAAGATAAATAAAATTGATAAACCATTACCAGACTCATCAAGAAAAAAAGGGAGAAGACTCAAATCCATAGAATTACAAATGAAAAAGGAGAAGTAACAATTGACACTGCAGAAATGCAAAAGATCATGAGAGATTACTACAAGCAACTCTATGCCAATAAAATGGACAACCTGGAAGAAATGGACAAATTCTTAGAAATGCACAACCTTCCGAGACTGAACCAGGAAGAAATAGAAACTATGAAGAGACCAATCACAAGCACTGAAATTGAAACTGTGATTATAAATCTTCCAACAAACAAAAGCCCAGGACCATATGGCTTCACAGGTGAATTCTATCAAACACTTAGAGAAGAGCTAACACCTATCCTTCTCAAACTCTTCCAAAATATAGCAGAGGGAGGAATACTCCCAAACTCACTCTACGAGGCCACCATCACCCTGATGCCAAAACCAGACCAAGAGGTCACAAAGAAAGAAAACTACAGGCCAATACCACTGATGAACATAGATGCAAACATCCTCAACAAAAAACTAGCAAACAGAATCCAACAGCACATTAAAAGGATCATACACCATGATCAAGTGTGGTTTATCTCAGGAATGCAAGGATTCTTCAGTAAATGCAAATCAATAAACGTGGTACACCATATTAACAAATTGAAGGATAAACACCATATGATCATCTCAGTAGATGCAGAGAAACCTTTCAACAAAATTCAACACCTATTTATGATAAAAACTCAGCAGAAAGTAGGCATAGAGGGAAATTTCCTCAACCTAATAAAGGTTATATAAGAAAAACCCACAGCCAACATCACCCTCAATGGTGAAAAACTGAAACCATTTCCACTAAGATCAGGAACAAGACAAGGTTGCCCACTCTCACCCCTATTATTCAACATAGTCTTGGAAGTTTTAGCCACAGTAATCAGAGAAGAAAAAGAAATAAAGGAATCCAAATAGGAAATGAAGAAGTAAGCCTGTCCCTGTTTGCAGATAACATGATACTATACATAGAGAATCCTAAGGATACTACCAGAAAACTACTAGAGCAAATCAATGAATTTGGTAAAGTAGTGGGATACAAAATTAATGCACAGAAATCTCTAGCATTCCTGTACACTAATAATGGAAAATCTGAAAGTGAAATTAAGTAAATACCCCCATTTACGATTGCAACAAAAAGAATAAAATATCTAGGATTAAACCTACCTAAGGAGACAAAAGACCTGTATGCAGAAAAGCATAAGACACTGATGAAAGAAATTAAAGATGATACAAATAGATGGAGAGATATACCATGTTCTTGGGTTGGAAGGATCGATATTGTGAAAATGACTCTACTACTCAAAGCAATCTACAGATTCAATGCAATCCTTACCAAACTATGAATGGCATTTTTCACAGAAATAGAAAAAAAAATTTCACACTTTGTATGGAAACACAAAAGACCCTGAAGAGCCAAAGCAATCTTGAGAAAGCAAAACAAAGCAGGAGGAATCAGGCTCCCTGACTTCAGACTATACTACAAAGCTACAGTAATCAAGACAGTATGGTACTGGCACAAAAACAGAAAGATAGATCAATGGAACAGGATAGGAAACCCAGAGATAAACCCATGCACATACAGTCACCTTATCTTTGATAAAGGAGGCAAGAATATACAATGGAAAAAAGACAGCCTCTTCAATAAGTGGTGCTGGGAAAACTGGACAGTTACATGAAAAGTATGAAATTAGAACACTCCCTAACACCATACAGAAAAATAAACTCCAAATGGATTAAAGACCTAAATTTAAGGCCAGACACTATCAAACTCTTAGAGGAAAACATAGGCAGAACACTCTATGGAATAAATCACAGCTAGATCGTTTTTGACCCGCTTCCTAGAGAAATGGAAATAAAAACAAAAATAAGCAAATGGAACTTAATGAAACTTAAAAGCTTTTGCACAGCAAGGGAAACCATAAACAAGACAAAAAGACAGCCCTCAGAATGGGAGAAAATATTTACAAATGAAGCAACTGACAATGGATTAATTTCCAAAATTTACAAGCAGCTCATACAGCTCAATATCAAAAAAACAAACAATCCAATCCAAAAATGGGCAGAAGACCTAAATAGACATTTCTCCAAAGAAGATATACAGATTGCCAACAAACACATGAAAGAATGCTCAACATCATTAATCATTAAAGAAATGCAAATCAAAACTACAATGAGATATCATCTCACACTGGTCAGAATGGCTATCATTAAACAATACAAACAATAAATGCTGCAGAGAGTGTGGAGAAAAGGGAACCCTCTTGCACTGTTGGTGGAAGTGTAAATTGATACAGCCACTATGGAGCAGAGCATGGAGGTTCCTTACAAAACTAAAAATAGAACTACCATACGACCCAGGAATCCCACTACTGGGCATATACCCTGAGAAAACCGTAATTCAAAAAGAGTCATTTACCAAAATATTCATTGCATCTGTATTTACAATAGCCAGGACATGGAAGCAACCTAAGTGTCCATCAACAGATGAATGGATAAAGAAGATGTGGTACATATATACAATGGAATATTACTCAGCCATAAAAAGAAACGAAATTGAGTTATTTGTAGTGAGGTGGATGGACCTAGAGTCTGTCATACAGAGTGAAGTAAGTCAGAAAGAGAAAAACAAATACCATATGTTAACACATATATATGAAATCTAAGAAAAAAAATGGTCACGAAGAACCTAGGGGCAAGACGGGCATAAAGACACAGACCTACTAGAGAATGAACTTGAAGATATGGGGAGGGGTAAGGGTAAGCTGTGATAAGGTGAGGGAGTAGCAGGGACATATATACACTTCCAAACATAAAATAGATAGCTAGTGCGAAGCAGCCGCATAGCACAGGGAGATCAGCTCGGTGCTTTGTGACCACCTAAAGGGGTGGGATAGGGAGGGTGGGAGGGAGGGAGACGCAAGAGGGAAGTGATATAGGAACATAGGGATATGTATAACTGATTCACTTTGTTATAAATCAGAAACTAACACACCATTGTAAAGCAATTATACTCCAATAAAGATGTTAAAAATAAATAAATAAATGGCAGAGTTAATATTTGGGAAAAAAAGGGATGACTAATGAGAATAAATAAATAAATAAATGAAATTTGAGAGATATTAGTAATTAAACCTCAAACTTGTGCTTGTAAACTTTACAGGAGTCATATAATATGTACTTGGTGTTTAAAATTTCTTCTGCATTTTACTTTATCATATATGTCTAGTCAGAATCAGACTACTTTATTTAAGAGCAAATTACTGGTAGCAGTATATGGCTCTGAAAATTAGTGCAGTAGTGTTTTACTTTTTAGGCCTGTGTAGTTGGAAAAGAATAGTTCATTTGCATTATGAATTTGTTTAATTGATTTTATCATAAAGAATAGAAATAACTGATTACATCTTTTAATACCATTAGCAGTAAATCACTTTAGAAAAGAATATTCAGGATTCATGAGCTATTTTATCTCTGCTGTAATACTTTATTTTCTCATCTCTTGTGTTAGGTTATGGATGAAGCCACCACCCCAAGCTCCTTCCCCCAGTTTCCTCTCACAGGAGCCCCCTCTCCTGGAGTCTCTTGCCCTTCTTTCTCTGAAAACTCAAACTTTATTTACTTTATCCTGAAACAATGTCTTCTTTTTCATATTCTCAAAATACTTTATCTGTACCTCTCTTGCAGCACCTACCACTTTACATCATGTAAATATTCTTGGTGGTAAAGGTCACACTCTACACTTAGGTCCAGATGCCCTGGACTTGGCCAGTCTGAGGGCCTCCTCTGAGGCTCAGGGAAGTTCTTACCAGCCTGTGAAGCAAATCTAAAGCTTGAATTGTTAATACAAGTAAATCAGGGGCTTCTTTATCATTCTTGTGCCTTGGGGGAATGAATAAAGGGCAAGAAAATGTCAATTTTTTTTTCACATGACAAGTACTAATATTAAAAAAAAAAAAAAAAAAAAAAAAAAAAAAAAAAAAATGAAAAGTACAAATATAAAAAAAAAAAAAAAAAAAAAACTAAAACAAAAATAACATCCTGGTTCCAGACAGCAAAGATGGATCCCTAAAATGATCTCTTTCTAACATTAAAAAATGATCTTACCAGGAAAGTTACATGTTGATCTAATAAAAATTAGTGACTCACTTCAAATGAGAGAGTAAACAAGCCAGGCATCCACTTTGGCATCACCATCTTTGTAGCAAGGGCACCAATACTGCAGGAGGAAGAGCTGGCCCTGAGGACAGGATGACTGATGTGTCAACACCCTTTGTTCCTGCCTTTTAAACAAGCACCTGGAAATGGTGATCCAAGAGGAAACATTCTCTGGGTCCAGGGAGTCATAACGCACACATACCATCACCTCAAATGAGAGACACATGGGGTTCTTACTCGCCTGAGACTGCAGGTTCGGGGAAGAAAAACTAGCATTGCCACTTTCCTGATGTTTACTGCTCTCAGTTAAAAGAAGCTTTATTCTCTGCTGAGAGTATGATGCACCAAGACGGCTTGTTAAGAGTAGCTTTAATCCTCGTGAATTAGTTTTCGAAAACCAGAATAACATATTTACCCCGTTTCTTAAATCCTCTAAATCAAGAGAGAAATCGAACAAGTAGGAGAATAAAGGGCAGGGGGTGATCAGATGGGGAAAATATCTAGAAACTGAGGCAGGAAAGAAAGAGCTGAAGAAACTGGTTGTTTAATCTGGAAAAGAGAGAATTGAGAGGGTGTCCTCCTGATAACTTTTCAAATAGGACAGCTATATTTTTTGTGTGTCAACAGAGCAAGCAGACCTAAGACTGATGAAAATCCTATACTGGGAGGTAGATTTTAGCCTAAAGGAAGGGGAAAAATATCTGTCACCAACAAGCCAACAAACAAACACAAACTTTGACCATAAGAGAAAATAATTGCTTTCTCATGAAGTAATTAGTTCTGGGTCATTGGATGTGTTCAAGCAGAGATTGAATGACCACTTTTAGGGAATAGTACAGAAAAGAGTCCAACATCTGATAATGGTTGGGTTAAATGGCCTGTAAGATTCCTCTGAAATCTAACATTTTATGTTCTAAGAATGTACCCAATTTTATGCCTTGGATGTAAGGTTCAGGAAGCCATATTATTTCTAAACAATTTTCTGTGTCCCATTTAATAAAAAATAAAGAAATAATCTAGTTTCTAAATGAGAAAGAAATAGAACTGGGGCTTTATCTTTTTCTGGGCAAAAGAGGTCTTCCATATCTTTTGTCCTATGCATTCTAAGAAAATAATACTCTAAAATCTAACACTTTCTCTGTTTAATATTTCCTTTTGTGAAAGCTAGTTTCATTTCTCACCTTGTAAGGAAAGACTCAGCTCCAAGTTTCATAATTTTATGATTCCCTTTACCTCAGAGAGTAAGGCACAGTTTAATTCAGACTGACCTGGGATACTTATTTAAAAGTTAGATTCCTAGTCCCACTTTAGCAAATGAACCAGAATCTTTGGGATGGTGTCTTTGAAGCCTAATGTTTAACACATACCTTCTGATGACTCCTATGCATATTAAAGTTCAAGAATGTGTGCAATGGATCTTCACAACTGAGGTTTCAGTATGTCAACATGGTTTATTCTCATGTTATCAAATCTCCAAAAACCCACTCTTTCTTATGGAAGGAAGAAATAGTTAACTTTAAAAATATTTTTCTTGATGTAGTTTTTTCATTTGCTGGCTTTTGTTTATCAACTTGACAATAAGAAAAATCACAATATATTTGTTTTTGAATATGAGCATATACTTTTAATCTCATAGCAGAGCTGTGTCAGGGGATTTTGAAAGAAGAAGGAAACATTTTTTATGTTTTATTTGTTCCTGTAAAAATAGTTGGTGATGGGTTAGCTTATTATTTACAGCAGTATGCCACTGCATCCAAAGGTATAAGTCAGGTACCTATGCAGCCATTAATAGGGTGTTTCACTCCATGGTTTAAACATTCACAACCTTGTTTGAGAGAGTAACTGTGTTTTTCCAGGACTTTTTTTTATTGTCAGTGACAGAAATGACACGCAAACTAGCTTAAGAAAACAAAACACTTATGTAATGGGAGAAGATAAGAATGGATTTTAGGCATGTCTGGAGTTGAGAATCAAATGATGTCAGAAGTTTGTCCTGAGCCATTCTTTAGCTCTAATTTTTTCTGGATTAACTTCATTCTGGTAAAGTGTTCCCATGTGGTGGCAAAGACAGCCATCATCAACTCTAGTCTTACATTGATCACTCTTAGTGGTGGTCCCAGAGAAAAGAAAGTGCATCTTTCCAAATTCTCCTTGCAATGACCTTCCTTGGCCCACAAAAGTCACATGCCCATTCTTGACTTAGTCCTAGTGGTCAGTGGGATGAAGTGCTTGAGTTCTCTGATTGTCCATTCCTAGACCATACATCCATCTTTGGAACCAAAGTCTATATCACCTCATGGGTCTCTGAGGATATGTGAGTCTGAGCATTGTTCTCCCAAAGGAGGAGCTTTGAGCAAAAGAAAGTAGATGATGTCCTCCAATGGGATGACTTATTAAGTCCTTCTTTCAACAGACATTTATTTTTTAAATTTGTTTGTGGTGTGCGGGCCTCTCACTGTTGTGGCCTCTCCCGTTGCAGAACACAGGCTCCGGACGCGCAGGCTCAGCGGCCATGGCTCACAGGCCCAGCCGCTCCGTGGCATGTGGGATCTTCCCGGACCAGGGAATGAATCCGTGTCCCCTGCATCGGCAGGCGGACTCTCAACCACTGCGCCACCAGGGAAGCCCCAGACATTTATTGATCATAAAATATTAGAGAGTTAGAGAAGAACCCACACTGACTTCCACTCAGATTCAGTCCAGTGGGTGGAACTGGTCTTTAGTAATTGCTATGTATAATGGTAAGGGCTATAGTGGAGGTAGGGATGAAATTCTGAGGGAACGAAGAGGAGCATGTAACTGGGACTCAGTAATTTAAAAGAAAACATCAGAGGTGACAGTGAGCTGGATCTGGAGAACGGGTGGGGGCTGTAAGGTGGACACACTGGGAAGGGAAGCCCAGGAAAAGGGACCGGCAGGTATAAAGACACATACTCTAAAAAGGAAAATAAGTAAGAGTATCATCTCCTTAGATGACACCTAGATAATCAAAATAGGCTTTACAAGCAAGCAGGTTGAAAAAAATCATGACTCGGTAAAATTTGAGTTTCTTGTCTGTTTTGGCTGAAAGCCAGTGCAACTTACTGTAGATAACTCAATCTCTATTAAATGGAACTGCATTTCCACCTGTAAGGAAACTCTATTGTGGAAATAATGATTAATTTTTAGATCAGGTTGTTAAGATAAAATGTTAGAAAACTCTTAAAGGCATTTGCAATGAAATTTAACAATTTTCCTTCTTACTGAAGGAAAAAATAACATGGCAGCAATTCAGGAAAGGCACACTTAAAATTCAGTGAAATGTAGAAGCAACAGAAGTTAAAAGTGAAGCCGTTTTCTCTAGATTTCAGTTATTTTTAAAGATGATAAAGACAGCTATTAATTCCATAGGTGATGATTCAAATGTGGAATATTATAAATATGATATCAGTTTAACATGTAAAGATAAAAATGACTTTAAATATTTTGAGGTGGAGTGGAGGGCAGAGGAGCAAAGGAAAAGAATGAGTGGGGAGGTGGCATGATCATAAAATAATGTTTGGATTCAGCTTTTCACCGTGACTCTGTAGGCATTAGGTTCAATAATATGGTCTGCTTTAGAGAGACCAAATAATCATGTAGTGATGGTGCAGATGAGGATAATAAGAGCATTGTTTTAAATCCTGTATCTCTATTACCTTTCATCCTCAAAATGACCCTTTAATTGTAGGCTCAGTATCATCCCCACTTCAACAATGAGGTTGAGTAGCACAGCCGTTGTTAGACCCAGGGCCCTGACCCACAAGGAGTGATAGTGGGGTCCAACTTTGGATAATAATGGCTAGTAGCCATTATTTAACATCTACTCTAAGCCCAGACTTACACGTGCTTTATCTATTTTGCTTTATCTATTTTATCTATTTTTTTCACAGATGTCCTGTGAATAGATGTTATTTTAAACCTATTTCACAGATGAAAAATGACTTGAGATGTTGAGAAAATTGTCCAAGGAAAGTTAATAAATGCCCAAACCTGGACTTAAAAGTCAGCTTCTATGTTGATCTCTTTCCTGTATGGTCCTAATGAACAATGGGAATCCAGTTCCTCATCTTTCATGAATACACAGTAAATGCCTATTTAATGACAATATGCTACTCTGCTGAGACTTTAATAGTAAAGAATTACTAAAGAACTTAAATATGGTAGTCACAAAAGTAGTTGATTTTAAACCTATATCTGAGCTAAGTATAGGAGTCTAGGATTTAAATTTATTTATGAAAAATTACATGTCTCATATACTGATTCTTAATACCTCTTTGAATTTTTATTATTTGAAAAATACCTCTTTGAATTTTGTTACTGATTTTAGATATAAAACTATTAGATGTCTGTTTAAGTAGACTTGGTAACATTCAAGAGTTTAAAATTTTTAGCACAGGCTTATGTTTTAATATGGCAGGTTGAACATATAATGATATGTACTACTGAGTTCAAAAACTCATTGTACTAGGAATAAAAATGTAGAAATAGGACATGGAGGGAGGTTCAATGGTGTGTGAAAGATTTTATGAAAATACAGGATGTAGAGAGTGAGTGAAGGAATAGGGCCTGATTCAGAAAGGGAGAGGAAACCACAACTTAGAAAACGTCCAAAGAGGGGAACAAATCAGAAAGACTTCACCTTACAAACCCTGTGAGTTAGGAGAGGGGTCCAAGTGAGTGTAGCCTTGAAAACAAGGGCATGGAGGTAAATGGAAAGATTGTAGCTGGATAATGTTCACTTCCCACACATCTTTACCTCCAGCACAGAACTCAAAGCAAAAATGCATGAAATAGAACATAATAAATAAACTCCCTCTTGTGAGAGCACCAGAATCACAACTAACTGCTGAAAGAAGGAAGACAGGAAGACACTGGATCTCACCATAAAAGATACCCCACATCCAAAGACAAAGGAGAAGCCACAATGAGATGGTAAGAGAGGCTCAATCACAATAAAATCAAATTCCATAACAACTGAGTGGGTGACTCACAAACTGGAGAACAATTATACCACAGAAGTCCACCCACTGGAGTGAAGGTTCTGAGTCCCAAGTCAGGTTTCCCAACCCGGGGGTCCAGCAACAAGAGGAGGAATTCCTAGAGAATCAAACGTTCGAGGCTAGTGGGATTTGACTGCAGGATTTTGACAGGACTGAGAGAAACAGAGACTCCATTCTTGGAGGGCACACACAAAGTAGTGTGTGCATCAGGACCCGGGGGAAGGAGCAGTGACCCCATAGGAGACTGACCCAGACCTACCTGCTAGGGTTGGAGGGCATCCTGCAGAGGCTGGGGGTGGCTGTGGCTCACCACGGAGACAAGGACACTGGCAGCAGAAATTCTGGGAAGTATTCCTTGGCATGAGCCCTCCCAGAGTCCACCATTAGCCCCACCAAAAAGCCTGTAGCCTCCAGTGCTGGGTCGCCTCAGGCAAAACAACCAACAGGGAGTGAACTCATCTCCACCATCAGCAGACAAGTGGATTGAAGTTTTACTGAGCACTGCCCACCAGAGCAACACTCAGCTCTACCCACCACCAGTTCGTCCCATCAGGAAGCTTGCACAAGCCTCTTAGATAGCTTCATTCACCAGAGGGCAGACAGCAGAAGCAAGAAGAACTACAATTCCACAGCCTCTGAAATGAAAACCACATTCACAGAAAGATAGTCAAAATGAAAAGGCAGAGGCCTATGTACTAGATGAAGGAACAAGAAAAACAACAAAATGAAGTGGACATAGGCAACCTTCCAGTAAAAAAATTCAGAATAATGATAGTGAAGATGATCTAGGACCTTGGAAAAAGAATGGAGGCAAAGATCAAAGAGATGCAAGAAATGTTTAACAAAGACCTAGAAGAAATGAAGACAGCCTAAGAGACCTCTGGAACAACACTAAATGCACCAACATTCACATTATAGGGGTCACAGAAGGAGAAGAGAGAGAGAAAAGACTGAGCATATATTTGAAGAGATTGTAGTCAAAAACAACTACCCAAACATGGGAAAGGAAATAGCCACCCAGGTCCAAGAAGTGCAGAGAATCCCAGGCAGGTTAAATCCAAGGATAAACACGCCAAGACACATAGTAATAAAACTGACAAAAATTAAAGCTAAAGAAAAATTATTAAAAGCAACAAGGGAAAAATGACAACATACAGGGCAACTCCCATAAGGTTAACAGCTGATTTTTCAGCAGAAACTCTACAAGCCAGAAAGGAGTGGCACGATATATTTAAAGTGACGAAAGGGAAGAACTTACAACCAAGATTACTCTACTTGGCAAGGATCTCATTCAGATTCGACAGAGAAATCAAAAGCTTTACAGACAAGCAAAAGCTAAGAGAATTCAGCACCACCAAACCAGCTCTACAACAAGTGCTAAAGAAACTTCTCTAAGTGGAAAACACAAGAGAAGAAAAGGACCTACAAAAACAAACCCAAAAGAATTAAGAAAATTGTAATAGGAACATACATATCGATAATTACCTTAAATGTGAATGGATTAAATGCTCCAACCAAAGATACAGGCTCACTGAATGGATACAAAAAAAAAGACCCATATATATGCTGTCTACAAGACACCCACTTCACACCTAGGGACACATACAGACTGAAAGTGAGGGGGTGGAAAAAGATATTCCATGCAAATGGAAATCAAAAGAAACCTGGAGTATCAATACTCATATCAGATAAAATAGACTTTAAAATAAAGAAAGTTACAAGAGACAAGGAAGGACACTACATAATAATCAAGGGATCAATCCAAGAAGAAGATATAACAATTATAAATATACATGCACCCAACATAGGAGCACCTCAATACATAAGGCAAATGCGAACAGCTATAAAAGAGGAAATTAAAAGTAACACAAAAATAGTGGGGGACTTTAACATCTTACTTACACCAATGGACAGATCCTCCAGACAGAAAATTAATAAGGAAGCACAAGCTTTAGATGACACAATAGACCAGATAGATTTAATTGATATTTATAGGACATTCCATCTGAAAACAGCAGATTATACTTTCTTCTCAAGTGCACATGGAATATTCTCCAGGATAGATCATATCTTGGCTCACAAATCAAGCCTCTATAAAATTAATAAAATTGAAATCATATCAAGCATCTTTTCTGACCACAACGCTATGAGATTAGAAATAAATTACAGGGGAAAAAAACCCTTAAAAAACACAAACACATGGAGGCTAAACAATATGTTACTAAATAGCCAAGAGATCACTGAAGAAATCAAAGAGGTAATCAAAAATTACCTAGAGACAAATGACAATGAAAACATCCTGATCCAAAACTTATGGAATGCAGCAAAAGCAGTTCTAAAAGGGAAGATTATAGCAATACAATCCTACCTCAAGAAACAAGAAAAATCTCAAATAAACAATCTAACCTTACACCTAAAGGAAAGAAAAACAGATAAAACCCAAACGTATGGACACCAAGGGTGGAAAGTGGTGGTGGAGTGGTGGTGGGATGAATTGGGAGATTGGGATTGACATATATACAGTAATATGTATAAAATAGATAACTAATAAGAACTTGCTGTATAAAAAATAAAATAAAATTCAAAAAAGAAAAAAAAGAACATAAGTAAACAATACACACAGAAAGTAGAACAGTGTCTGGGGATTTGTGGGAATGGGAAGTTAGTGTTTAATGGGCACAGAGTTTCAATTTGGGAAGATGAAATTGTTCTGGAGATGGTTGGTGGTGATAGTTGCACAACAATATGAATGTACTTAATGCCACTGAACTGTACACTTAAAAATGGGTAAAGTGGTAAATTTTATGTTATGTTTACTTACCACAATAAAAACAAGAATGGAGACTTCATATCTACAGGAATGTAAAGGACTGTCTGGTAAAACCAGGTGTTTTATGTGGGAACTGGCCTTCTAGAGTGAAGCCTTCAACATCTCAGCCTTTCACAGCAGCTGACTTGCCACTGATTCAACAGAAGATGAAACCTGCAAGTTGGTAAACTCTTGTCCATCAGTACAAAGGCCTCTGCTAGATTTTCTACTGTCTTAACCTTAAATTCAAACAGGAATTAAAGGATGACCAGACAAATGAGAAATGTCAAAAAGAAAGCAATGTTAATAATTAGCAACAATGGCCAAAGAGGGAATGATTAATCCAACACAGAAGAGAATTTTAAAATTCTCTCTATACCTGGTATCTTTAGAGATCTTTTAGAGAGATATTACATTTATTAAATAAGAGCAATATGCTGTAAAATAGGAACATATAAAAATGTAACCAATGGAAAAACTCAGTTGAAGAGTACAGAAAGAAATTAAGCAAATCTAGGAAAAGAATAAAAAGGACCAAAAACAAGAAAGGAAAATATGAGAATAAAGATTAAACACATATGGATGAATTCAAGATTTGCTACCTAAAAATGGAAGTCCCTGAAAGAGAAAGAAGAGGGTAATAAACCATCAGAGAAATGATAAAGGAGGCAACACTGAACCAAAGCATGAGTCTCTAGGTTGGAAGGGCCTACCAGGTGCCCAGCAAAGGGAAGAAAAGATGTTTGCCTGGACATGTTATTGTGAAAATTCAGAATGCTGAAGTTTCCAGAAAGAAAAGAACAAAGTTAAAAAACAAGTCACCTTTCAACTCAACAATAAAAGGAAAAATAACTCAATTTACAAGATGGACAAAGGACTTTAATGAACAAGAAAGTAAACAAATGACCAATAAGCACATGAAAAGATGCTCAATAATCATTAGCCATCAGGGAAATCCAAACCAAAACAGCAATGGGATACCACCTAACAGCCACTAGGATGGCTATGATCAAAGAGACAGATGTTAAAAAATGTTGGTGAGAATGTAGATGGATCGAAACCCTCATACATTGCTGTTGGGGTGGAGAGTGGTGTACTGCCTTGGAAAACAGTCCAATAGCTTCTCTGAAGGTTAAACGTTGTTACCATATATATGACCCAACAATTCCACTCCTGGGTATATAGCCAAGAGAAATGAAAACAAATATCACACAAAAAGCTGTAAATAAAGTTCATAGTGGTATTATTAATAGCTCCAAAGTGGAAACACCCCAACTCATGAAGGGATAAATAAAATGTAGTGCTGGAAACACCCCAACTCATGAAAGGATAAATAAAATGTAGTGTATCCATACAATGAAATATTACCTGGTCATAAAAAGGAATGAAGTACTGACACGTGTTTCAACAGGGATGAGCCTTGGAGATATTTTCCTAAATGAAAAGTCAGTCAAAAAAGACCACATATTTAAGATTCCCTTTATATGAAATGATGAGATTAGGCAAATCTATAGAGACAGAGAGGAGATTAGTGGTTGCCTAGGGAAGTGGAGGTTGGGGGAAAAGGGGGAGTGACTTTAATGGGTACAGATTTCTTCTGGGGGGAAGAAAATATTCTAAAATTTTGGTGGGGATGGTTGCACAGCTCTGTGATTATACTAAAAGCCATTGAATTGTACATTTTAAATGGGTGACTTGTATGATATGTGTGAATTATATCCCAACAAATCTATTTTTCTTTTCAAAAGTCACACTGTTATCAGGCTTCTGAGTAGCCCTGGATTCTAGAAGTTTATATATAATGTGGAAATAAACAAAGACCACACAGATGAGATTAAGAAAATGCTGTCTATTCACATGTTTCTATAGCAAGGGAGTCAGCCACCATCATTTGGTTTTGCCAGAAACTCAAAGGCAGGCAGAGGATTGGGAAAGCTTTTTACTGAAAAAAAGGGAAGGTTTCAGGTGTGCTCTAATTGGAAACTGGGGTGTTGGAAATCTGTAGGTGAGCTTGCTAGAGGCAGGGCATCCCATGTGATTGGTTAGGTGTGTATTTGGCTTTCTCTGGTTGGCACTAAATTGAAAGTGGGAACAAGACTTAGAGAAGCTGTCAGTTGTTATTCAAATTCTGGCCATTTTGGGTCAATTTTTTTTAAGGGTTTATTGTTTGATCTTCCTGGATTTTTTGTTAAAGACAGTGATCTGACCTACAAGTCTGACTTGTAGACAGTAGGCTGGTTTCTTAGCTCTTTAGATAATGGCTTCATTTCCTAAGTTGGTTGCCACAGATTTGGGGTCAGAGTTTTATTTTATTTATTTATTTATTTATTTTATTGAAGTGTAGTTGATTTACAATGTTGTGTTAATTTCTGCTGTAAAGCGAAGTGACTCATTTATACACATATATGCATTCTTTTCTTATATTCTTTTCTGTTGTGGTTTATCACAAGATATTCAGTATAGTCCCCTGTGCTATATGGTAGGGCCATATTGTTTATCCATTCTATATATAATAGTTTGCATCTGATAATCCCAAACTCTGAATCCCCCTCCCCTTCCCCCTATCTCCCCACTGGCAACCACAAGTCTGTTCTCTATGTCAGAGTTTTATTTTTATATATGGCCTGGGCATTGTCCACTTGTATATTCAGTCTCTCAATAAAAATGCTTCCAAAATTATGAAGGAATGAAAAACATATATTAAAAATATACCTAAGGAGGGTCATCTGTGCCTTGCCTCTCCTTGATCCAGCCCACTCTGCTGCCACCGCAATGGCCCAAGCTGATATTGCCCTGATTGGACTGGCTGTCATGGGCAGAACTTAATTTTGAATATGAATGACCATGGCCTTGTGGTCTGTGCTTTTAATAGGATAGTCTCCAAAGTTGATGATTTCTTGGCCAATGAGGTGAAAGGCACCAAGGTGGTTGGTGCTCACTCCTTGAAGGAGATGGTCTCCAAGCTGAAGAAGCCTTGGTTAATCATCCTGCTTAAGAAGACTGTCCTGGATGTCGATTTTATTGAAAAACTGGTACCCTTGTTGGACGCTGGTGACATCATCATCAATGGAGGAAATTCTAAATACAGGGATACCACAAGACAGTGTTGAGACCCCAAGGCCAAGAGAATCTTGTTTGTGGGGAGTGAAGTTAGTGGTGGAGAGGAAGGGGCATAATATGGCCCATCATTTATGCAGGGAGGGAATAAGGAGGCTTGACCCCACATCAAGGCAATCTTCCAAGGCATCGCTGTGAAAGTGGGGACTGGAGGACCCTGGTGTGACTGGGTGGGAGATGAGTGGGCAGGACACATTGTGAAGATGGTGCACAACAGGGTAGAGTATGGAGACATGCAGCTGATTTTTGAGGCCTACCACCTGATGAAAAACATCCTGGGTTTGGAGCACGAGGAGATGGCAAAGGTTTTTGAGGAATGGAATAGGAGAGGGCTAGAGTCATTCCTGATTGAAATCACAGCCAATATTTTAAAGTTCCAAGACCGATGGAAAATACCTGCTGTTAAAGATCAGGGACAGTGCGGGGGCAGAAGGGCACTGGGAAGTTGACCACCATCTCGACCCCGGGATACGGTGTCCCTGTCACCCTCATCAGAGAAGTGGTCTTTGTTCGATGCTTATCATCTCTGAAAGATGAGCGGCTCCAAGCCAGCAGAAAGCTGAAGGGACCTCAAAAGATCCAGTTTGAAAGAGATAAGGAATCATTCCTGGGGGCATTCGAAAGGCCCTCTATGCTTCCAAGATCATCACTTATGCTCAGGACTTTATGTTGCTAGGACAGGTAGCCACTGAATTTGGCTGGATGCTCAACTATGGTGGCATTGCCCTGATGTGGAGGGGGTGCTGCATCAGCAGGAGTGTATTCCCAGGAAAGATAAAAGATACATTTGATCGAAACCCAGGGCTTCAGGGCTTCTGAATCTACTACTAGATGACTTTTTTAAGTTGGCTGTGGAAACTGCCAGGACTCCCGACAGCAGGCAATCAGTACTGGTGTCCAGACAGGCATTCCCATGCTCTGCTTCACCACTGCTCTTTCCTTCTATGATGGATACAGACACAAAATGCTGCCAGCCAACCTAATCCAGGCTTAGCGAGATTACTTTTGGGTCCACACCTATGAACTCTTGGCCATGCCAGGACTGTTTCTCCACACTAACTGGATAAGCCACAGTGCTAGTGTGTCCTTGTCTTCATACAATGCCTGATCAGATTCTGTTAGGCGCCATGACTCCGCAAACAGGGACATTCCATTTGCCACACAACAGTGCTTCCATGACCCTTTGACCTACTTTCTGCTCAGATCTCTCTCTCTCTTTTTTTAATTTACTAGTAGTTTCATTTATTTATTTATAACATCCTTATTGGAGCATAATTGCTTTACAATGTTGTGTTAGTTTCTGCTGTATAACAAAGTGAATCGGCTATTGCATACATATATCCTCATACCCTCCCTCTTGTGTCTCCCTCCCACCCTCCCTATCCCACCCCTCTAGGTGATCAAAAAGCACAGAGCTGATCTCCCTGTGCTATGCAGCTGCTTCCCACTAGTTATCTATTTTACATTTGGTAGTGTATGTATGTCCATTCCACTCTCTCACTTCATCCCACCTTACACTTCCCTCTCCCCGTGTCCTCAAGTCCATTCTCTATGTCTGCGTCTTTATTCCTTTTCTGTCCCTAGGTTCATCAGAATCTTTTTTTTTTTTTTAGATTCCATATATATGTGTTAGCATACCGTATTTATTTTCCTCTTTCTGTATGACAGACGCTAGGTCCATCCACCTCACCACAAATAACTCAATTTCATTTCTTTTTATGGCTGAGTAATATTCCATGATATATATGTGCCACATCTTCTATATCCATTCATCTGTCGATGGACACTTAGGTTGCTTCTATGTCTTGACTATTGTAAATAGAGCTGCAATGAACATTGTGGTACATGACTCTTTCTGAATTATGGTTTTCTCATGGTATATGCCCAGTAGTGGGATTGCTGGGTCATATGGTAGTTCTATTTTTAGTGTTTTAAGGAACCTCTATACTGTTCTCCATAGTAGCTGTATCAATTTACATTCCCACCAGATCTCTTTAAAAAGTGTCATAAGAGACTCCTCTGAAGAGTCAACTCAAGTCTATTTGTAAAGTAGTTCTGTGAGAACCATCACGCCCTCTGCCCTCACCTTTTGGGACAGAGCGGGAATTGAGCGTGTGCACCACAGTGTGAGCCAGCTCTGTGAGGCGGTGTTTCTCACATGTCCCCTGTGGATTTGGGAAGCAGAGTAAGTTTGCTCTGATAGAGGCAGCAGCACTTATCACATAGGAGGGAAAGGTTTTTGTGGAATTTGATCAAACTGGAACCTTTGTATTATGTAGGTGAATTTCCTTTTCCCTTTACTTAATAAAAGTAAAAAGAAAAAAAATCCTAGGAATAAATAAAATTTGAGAGCTGAATACAAAGTACATATTCAAGGATTCATAAACTTTACTTCCTAAGTGTCTTTCCTTAGAAAATTAATTGAAGACATTTTCCAAAAAATTAGCATAAAAAGGGAAAGACATGACATTCAGAAAGAGATGATGCAATCCAGAAGAGCAGGGACCTGAAGTTCCAGGAAAAGCACTGTTTAGTACTTCTAGAGAGCAGCCTTCCAGGATGGAGGCAAGAACCCAAGATGCCTGCAGGGAGTTCTACGAGGGGAGGGAAGAGAGGGAGTTTAGAAGAGAGTTGTAGTAAAGTATAATGGTACTGAGGATATGAAAAGGGTGCAAGGGGAAAAAGAGGCAATTTACAAAGAATTAGACATGCCAGGAAAAACAATAATATATTATAGTGTTTGCAGTTTTTATGATTTTGAATTATTGTTCAAGCAGAGCCTGTAATTACAAAGGCATAATAGTACAAGCACTATTGTTTTTCAGTGAAGACAAATGTAAAACAATTAGATGTACTTATAAAACAGAACATAAATATTGTCATCCTTGATAAAGTAGAAATACAGATGACAGTGGGAAGGTGAAAAGTGGGCAAAAGGCCAGGGAATGGCAGCTCATGTCATCAGGGTAAGATAGGAAGCTAGGTGATGTGTTTATAGTTGATAGAACAGGAAGTAAATGTGTCAGTTTATTACTGAGAGAAATAATGGTGTTCACATGCATTCACACACCAGCATACAAACTTGAACCTGAATTCTTCCTTAACAATACTTTGTAGACATCTCTTAGTGTAATACATTATCATTTGTAACTGAATCATACCTTTATTGCTAGATTTTTGGGTTGTTTCTAATTATTCACTATTGTCAAAAGTGCTATAAATATGTCCTAATTTGTTTTTGTTTTTGCAATTTACCTATTATTTACCTTATAACAATTTCCTAAAAAATGCAATTCTACATCTAATGTTATCTATATGTGAAAATTTAAATCTATGTGTAGATTGGTTTCCAGAAATGTTTACCAACTCATATTCTCTATTTAATGTATATTTCTTGCCCACCATAGTCACCATTTTAACCCATATCAGTCTCCTATTGGTGAGGGAGATTAGCGTTGCTTTCCTGGAAAGAAGAGTGCACCACAATAATCTTCTCAGATTTAGTCTGCATTTTCAAATTCCGCCATCTCAGTGGGAGCTGGCCTTAATCCATATAGTAACCCGAATGATACCTAAAAAGCATTTCAATGCAATTGCCAACTGGAAGCTATCACAACCCTTCAAGAATAGCTTTTAAATAGTTTCAAAATGCTTTATTGCTAAATATAAAAAAGAACTATGACTTTTCATAATAGAATTATACTAGATAGACTCACCCAAAATAGTAGAGAGTAAATTCATTTAAACAGTTCAAATATCTGTGTTACAAGAAAAAGTGGTGGATGGTGGAAGTGAAATTGTACTTTATGCTTACCAGGTGGCACTTTAAGTAATATTTTTCACAGGAAACTCAGTGATGAGTTTGTGTGTGTGTGAGTGCACGTTTATTAACAAGCATCACATCTGTCTTCCTATTTGGCTTTTTTCTGATGTCCCATCCATTTTTCTTACTCTTCATTTCAGTTCTATCACATTTATAGCATCTTTATTCACAAGATTACTCACTTTCCTGGCTCAGATTTCATGGTATTTAACAACTATAATTGTACTTTTCAAGTGCTGTACCAATCTTCAGTATTACATTCCCTGTAATATTCCCTGGCAGGGATATTAGTTTTCAAAACGGCCGAAAAGCTCTTAGAGGTTTCATTTGTAAAGATGGGCTGTACTTAATTTTGATGAGTTATTTTGTTTATAACCATACTAAAAAGATCAATCTCATTAAATGTGTGTTACAATTGGCAAATATAAATATGGACTAAATTCTATCATCAAATTTGTAGAAGTGATCTTAGATATGAGCTCCTTGGAGTTTTTAGAGGAGAGGTGATAAAAGTAAAATATTCTTACTTTCTGGGTAAATATTGTTCAAGCTTCAAAGATAGGGTGATATATGTCCTATTTCACACAGCACAGTCCCAGTTTATTCCTGTTGTTTTAGCTTAATTAATCATCCCCCTTCACTATCAAAAGTTTCTTGGAATGGGTGATAATTATATGATCACCCTGTTTGCAGAATTTCTACTAAATCTGGGATTACTTGATCAAAGTCATTTAATTCTTTCTTCCACCTTCCTCTAGTACCTGCTATGTTACAAAGCTTGGATGAGTTTTTAAAAATAGTTTAAAATTATGTATATGAATATATATGTGTATATATATATAATAAGATATAAAATGTCAATTTCAGACTATACACAAGTGTGTATGCCCTTAAAATAAGATAAAGTGTACAGAGCCACAAGGCAGACGACTGCATGCTATTTTTATAGACTGTCTCACTTCACATATCCTAGTATGTATATATTTTGTACCTTGCCTACTCTACTGCCATGGATCTTAGAGCAACTGTAAAGACCAATAAAATTTCTTGCTCCCTAAACCAAGAAAAACCTGCATAATATAAAACTTGCAATAACATTTGAGAAAGGATTTTTCACTAAGGACAATTGAAATTTAAATTATGCGACTATTCTGTTTATTATTATTACAAATTTGACCTAATGATAATGTCTCATCACTGAGAGAACACTGTGATAAAGACCAGTAAGTAGTTTATAATTTTTTTGCTTTGCAAAATAACTTCCTTGGTTTTGGTGATAGAATTCTTAGGACTATGTGTCAAGGTTTATTTATCCATTTTACTTATTATGTATTTTTCACACATAGAAATGTAAAATGTAATATTTAAATGGTTCATATTCCCACCAACCAGGTAACTTAATACTATTAATATTTAAATACAACCAGCCCCCCTGCCACACACACATGAAATTTCATTTTTATACATGTATTTGTTATCTATTATTTTATAACGAATTACTCTATGACAGGTTAGCAGATTAAAGCACAGACATTTATCATTTCCCAGTTTCTGTGGGTCAGGAACTCAAGAGTGGCTTAGCTGGATGGCTCTGGCTCAGGGTCCTCCCCTCCCAACGCTGCAGTCAGGCTGTCAGCCAGAGCGACATCATCTGGGCTTGACTGGAGCTGCAGGATCCATTTCCAGGATGGCTCACTCACACAGCTGTTGGCAGACCTCTGGTCTTTTCCATGAGACCTCTTTGTAGGCCTGCTTGTGTATCTTCAGGACTTGTAAATAGGTCTTCCCCAGAGTAAGTGATCTAAGAGATCCAAGAAGAAAGCTGCAAAGTCCTTTTGTTACACACCATCACTTCTGTCATATTCTGTTCATTAGCAGCAACTCACTAAACCCAGACCTCACTCCAGAGAGGGGAATTAATCTCAACTCTTGAAGTGAGGAGTAGCGAAGAATTTGTGGACATGTTTTAAAACCACCACACATGGTAAAAATGCAGGAAGCTAGTGTAAAGTGAGGACACTTGAAACAAAAACACTGCTGAGAGAAATTAAAGAAGACCTGAACAAATGGAAAGATATACCATATTCAGAGATTGGAGACTTAGTACTCTTATGATCTTAATTCACTCCAAGATGGTTTGCATATTCAATATCACAATAAAAACCCAGGAGTTTTTCTGGTAGAAATTGACAAGATGACTCCTAAATAAATATGAAAATGTGAAGGACCCAGAGCAGCAAGGTGATCATGAAGAAAAATGAAAAATACACACTAACACATTTCAAGATTTACTATGAACTTAGAGTCATTAAGACAAGAGTGTTTTTGGCATAGGATAGATAAATAATTCAATGAGATAGAATAGAAAGCCTGGAAAGAGACAGGTAATGTCATTTGATTTTTAGCAGAAGTGCCAAGCAATTTAAAGGGCAAATTCCTAAACTGGAAACAATCAATGTTAATCAGTATGAAAATGAATTAATAAACTGTGGTATATTCATACTCTGGGCTATAATTACTCAGCAATAAAGAGAACAAAATACTGATACATGCAAACACATGAATACATTTTTAATATGTTTTGCTGAGTGAAAGAAACCAGGTGCAAATGAATACATAATATGCTTTCATTTATATGAGGTTAACAGGTACAACTCATCTATGGGAATAAAAATCAGAATAATAATTATGACTGGGGGATAGTGTAGACAGGGAAAGGGCAGGCTATAATTGCTTATTAATTACAGGGGTTTTTGTTTTGTTAATTTTTTCAAATTTCTCACATAGATGATCATGCCATCTGTAAACAGTTTATTTCTTAATTCCCAATCTATATACCTTTTATTTCTTTTTCTTGTCTTATTTCATTAAGTAGTACTTCCAGTAGTACGATGTTGATAAGGAGTGGTGAGAAGAGACAGCCTTGCATTCTTCCTTATCTTAGTGGGAAAGCTTTGATTTGCTTAAGTATAATGTTAGCTATTGGTTTTTTGCAGATACTTTTTTTTATCAAGGTGAGGAAGTTACCTTTTATAATTTTTATCTTGAATGGGTATTGGATTTTGTTAAATGCTTTTTTATATATCTATTGATATGATCCTGTGCTTCTTTTTTTTAGCTATTTAGTAATAGTTTCCATTAATTGATTTTCAAATGTTGAACCAGTCTTACAAACCTGGGATAAATCCTTCTTGGCTGTAGTGTATAATTCTTTTTATAGATTGTTGAATATTTTGTTGAAGTTTTTTGTATCTGTGTTCATGAGAAACATTGGTCTGTAATTTCTAGTTATTACAGAGTACTCTGGTACATTTCAAACTAGTTCCCTTTCCCCTTGCCCTGCTGGAAGTGCAAGTGGATTTTTCTCAGATATTTACTGTGAGAACCAGGTTATGCTCCTGTATGTAATACAATACTGTGGGGACCTCCTCATGACTGGATTCCCCCTGGAGTTTTTAACTCTCAGACTTATCTACACTGAACCTCTAGCAATCTGTCAATTACCATCATGTTTTCCTCTCCTGGCCCTGGTTCTCTTGGTTTCTGCTCTTAAGCCTCTGCTACAGTATTCACCTGACTTCCTGTCTCACCTGTCTCTCTCTCCAATCTTGGGTGGCAGTTTGCCCTGTGTCCTCCCCTCTATTATGCAGCCAAGAAGAGTTGTTGATTTTTTAGTCTGTTCAGCTTTTTACTTGTTAGGGCAGAGTGACAACTTTCAAGTTTCCTACATGTGGAACTGGAAACCAGAAATCAATAAATATATTTTTTTACAGTAAAGTTTTGTTTTGTAATATGAAAAAGTTGTTTTTAAATTTAGTATAAAGTAAGAACACTCTCCACTCATGACAGATTGAAGTGACATATCATTTAAACTGAGCAAATGATGATCTTTGAAAAGACACTTTTAATTACACCACAAGTTCTTCAAAGCACTTTGTATATTCCCCAAATATAATATACAAAATAAAAATTTGTCTTGCTATTAGAGGTTTCAGAAGAATTATTCTTTTTGGTAGTTCATAATATTAACTGATGTCAAAGAAATGTAAAATAATTTTAAATGGTTAGGCTGGCTTAGAGGTAAAAGATAACTTGAGCCATATGTTAACATCAAAAGAAAAGATTTAATAGAACCATTGAAAATTATAATTTTAAATTTAAAAAGACCTTAAAAAATAGACTACTAAATTTGTTGAGAGACAACTGACTCAACATTTTTATTGAAGTCAGTGTTAGTGACATATAGTTTTCTGCATCATCATGTATCATTCACTGTCATCATCTCAAAAATTATACAAATATGCTGTCTTTTGGAGCAGTCAAGTTAATCCTAGATTGACATGTGTTACTCAGACTGGGTAGTCATGTTGTGGTTTTATTTAGCACAATTCTGTAATGAACTTGCCTATCCAAAGATAACTCTTCTAATCTCCTACCCTAGGATTCTGAATATTAAAGTTACTGCTTTCATCTAAGCCAAAAAATCAAATGAACAACTGTAAATGAGCATTATCTATGATCATTACAGTAAAAGCTACAATTTTTTGTGTGCCTCTTATGTGTGAGGCACTTTACAGACATTATCTCACTTAATTGTCTTTATCATCACCCTGCCAGTATGGGGGTCCCTATATTGTAGGTAAGGGAATAGACTCTGATTGCTTAAGTAACTTGTGTGAAATCAAACAGTTAAGAGGCAGACAAGTTAGGAGTCAAAGTAATGTCCTTCTACTATACTGAACACTGTGAATAGATTCTGCAAGCAAAAAATAAGAGTTTTTGCATTCAATAAACTGTATCTAGAGAAAGAGGGAAAAAGTGAATTGTTATGTAACAAGGTTAGAAATAATTTAAAGACTAAATACATATTTGAAAAATTCAGATAATACTTCAAAGAGTAAATTTTCCTTTTGAGGAAAATGGTCAGGGAAAAATTCATGATAGCAGGTTTGGAAATGTGTATTTGAAGGATGGAGAGGACTTGGGTACCCAGAGATGAAAGAATATGTGGCAGCAAGAGGTCGAAGACCCAGGGATAAAAGGAGGTGAGAGGGAGATATTTGAGTAGTGAAGGGGACATTTTTTCTAAGGATGCACTTTGAATACATGCTTATACAAGTATTACATGTGTTAACATTATCACCTTTCAATATTTCATGATGAAGTTGTTTGGGAATGACACATTGGGAAGATACTGACAAAAATAGAAAGAACATTTTTCTATGCTTAGAAAGGGAGGTAAATTCAAGTGGAGGATATAATATTGGGCATAGATAATTAGAAAGCATCAGAGAGAGCAGATATTTTGTGGTGAAAATACAAATAAATGGAAATGACAAAAAACATAATGGGTTGCTAAAAACAAATTTTAAGTTATTGACTTTTTTTCTGCTTTGACTATTTGTGGAGTGACTCAAAAATACATAATATGCCATGAAAAACTAGAGAAAATGAAAGAATCAAGGGAAAATGTTAAGCTAACTTTTATTGAGCATTTCCTATGTGCCAGGCTTTCTGGCAAATATTTTATATTATTTTATTTGTTGCTCAACATGTCTGTGAGTTAGAGCTCTTATTATTCCCATTTTATAAATAAAGAATTTGAGGTTAAAAGAGAGTAAGTCACTTTCTCAAGACCTCAGAGCTGGTTAGGGGCAGATCTCGGGCTTTAACTCCAAAGTTTGGGCTCCTCACCACCTAATGATACTACTGCAGATGAATGATATTCTCATGGAAGCTGAGACAATAGACACATTTAGGCTTTGTGCATGAAAGCACACTAAGGTAATATAATTCATCCAATTTTATGGCATACTTTACGACTAGGTTCTAGTTTCACTCTAAGTTAATTTCTAAAATTTTATCATAACTTATTTCATGACTGGAATCTCCAGTATCTTCTCTATAAGGCTAATACAACCACTTGTCTGAAGTAAGTTTGTATTTCATGCTAAAGTCCTTCTGATTTAAATTTATTATTGCTATCAATATCCTTAGTGGCTGGAATTAGTTTGGGCTTACCAAGAAATAAACAAAAAACAAAACCAAACAACAAACACTTCCCTCCAAAACAAAACCTATCCACTAAAGGAATAGATGATAAAACAGCATTTACTATATCTTGAAAACTGTCAATAAACCTGTACCTATGAGCTTCTTAATAGATATTGTAAAATATCTTCTGAAATTTTCTATTTAGAAAATATCTGGAAACCAAAGCTCTAATTATCATCAGTCACCGTAATGTTTAAACTCAGTAGCTTTTACTTTGAGGAAAAAAATTGCAGTTTGGCAATAGGAATACATAAAACCACGTCATAAGCCCCCAGGCTTTATTCTCTGAAACTTTCACTAAAAATTCTAATTGCTTAGAATTTTGTTTTAACTTTACCTTAGGAAAAACAAAACAAAACAAAATAATAATATGAGAATATGAAAACTCTGGGTTATCATAAATGCATAGGTTTCTCTTCTTTTTGAGGATTAAAATCTTCATTTGAACATAAAAATGACAGTGTGTTTTGCAGATAGCTGTCTAAAACAAAGTTAACAAATTTGAGCTTTCTCTGTATTATACTGTTAAGCATATCAGATTATAAGAAGTTTGTGTTGTGAAAATACATTTTTAAAGCCTGTGATTTTTCTTCACCAAATGATACGTAAATATCTTATGTAGTCAAGCTATTTCTTTGCACACAACACAATATGAAGCCTGAAATTTCAATGAATATTGAAATTCAAAGAATATTCAAAGAATAGGCCAGAGAGTTAATTAATTAAAAATAAAAATTCCCTGTTCTATCCCCAGTGTTCTAATTCATTACCTTTGGAATGGGACTCAGAAACTATATGTTTACTAAATATTTCAGTATGTTGAATGCAGTAACTCTGGAGATCATACTTGGTGATATACTGATAACATTTTTTTGCCAAAATTTTTAGACTTTTACTAATGGGGGAAAGACCAACCTGGAAATTTGTTATTTAAATTTAAATATTTGTGTTTAGTATTGCAACCTGCTTTGCTTTCAAAATCCCAGCTCTGATTTCTGACCCTGATAATCATGAAATGTAGCTTGAAAACAACTCAAAACCTGATTAAAACATAAAATATCAGTTTGAACACCTTGGATTACTACCCAGGTAATAAGGACAGGAGGAGTTCAGATCTTAAAAGAAGAACAATAAGATGAGACATATTTGGCATTGCTTTGCTCTCTCAGTCCTGACTGAGAGGCTGAGCATCTGAACAGAAGTTTCAGCAATTTTGTAGATCACGATGGGAGTGTGGGCACTGGAGTTCCAAGTCCTAGAAGGAAGGAGGGCTTTTGTGACTGTGGTACGTGCATCTATGTATCTATATATTTCTCCCCACGCTCTCTTGATTAATGATATCACTTCTGGAGCCAGAACAAACTGGATTTAAGTCGTGAGTGTTTTGGAGTCAGTTACCTAATATTCTTTATCAGAACCATTTTTTCATTTGTTCATTCACTTGATAAATATATAATGTGTGTCAACTATATCCCAAGACTTTGGTGTCTATTTTATTTTATTTTTGAGATTTTTTTCGTGCTATGTCTTTGATTTTTTTTCTTTTTCTCTTTCTTATTCTTTTTTTTTTTTTGGCCGCACCATGCAGCATGCAAGATCTTAGATCCCCAACTAGGGATTGAACCCGTGCCCCCTGCAGTGGAAACACAGAGTCCTAACTGCTGAACCGCCAGGGAAGTCCCTGATGTCTAATTTAAAGGATAATACCTACTTCATTAGGTCATTGTGAGGATTATAATTTGGTGATTTTCAGCATCTATCACAATGACTGGTGTATAATAGTGCTCAATAAATATATGCTGAAGAAAGGAACTGATTAAAGCAGAAGTATCAGACTTCTAATGGGAATCTCTTTTTGCTTCATATGTTTTCACTTACTTTCTAAAAAAATCTAAATGTCATATGTTACTATTGTCTAATTTAATTGTCACAGTATCATTATAAAAAGTTTATCATAATTAATAATTTTATTTCACACATGTAAACAAAAAGTAACTCAAAGGGAAATGACAGGTTCATGATATTTTCTCTAAATCTTATTCAAACTTATATTCTGTTTTTTGTTTGTTTTAAGCTAGATTCTTCTTTTTTATTGTGATATAATCAATATATAATATTGAATTAGTTTTAGGTGTACAGTCTAACGATCTGGTATATGTATGCACTGAAAAATCATTACCACCATAAGTTTAGTTAACATCTATCAACCACACAGAGTTACAAAGTTTTTTTTTTCTTGTGATGAGAACATTTAAGATTTACTCTCTTACCAACTTTCAAATATACAACATAGTTTTTTTCACTATAGTCACCATTACACCCCCAGGACTTAGTTATCTTATAGCTGGAAATTTGTACCTTTTGACCACGTTCATCCTATTTTGCCTACCTCCTAACCACTGCCTCTGGCCACTACCAATCTGTTCTCTGTATCTATGAGTTTTTGTTGTTGTTTTTTAGATTCCACATACACATCAGATCATACAGCATATATCTTTCTCTGCTTGACTTATTTCAGTAAGCATAATGTCCTCAAGGTCCATCCATGTTGTTGCAGATGACAGAATTTCCTTCTTTTTAAGGCTGAATAATATTCCAATCTATGTATATACCATATTTTCTTTATTCATTCATCCATCAATGGACACTTAGGTTGCTTCCCTATCTTAACTATTGTAAATTATGCTGCAATGAACATGGGGGAGTGCAGATGTCTTTTCAAGGTAGTGATTTCCTTTCTTTTGAATAAATATTCAGGGTGGAATTGTTGCATCCCAGAACTTGACTGGGAAGTTCTGATTCATCTGCCATATTCACCAGACATTGCACCTTCGGATTTCCATTTATTTAGGTCTTTACAAAATTCTCTTAATGGAAAAAATTTCAATTCCCTGGAAGACTGTAAAAGTCACCTGGACCAGTTCTTTGCTCAAAAAAGATAAGAAGTTTTGGGAAGATGGAATTATGAAAGGAATTATGAAGTTGCCTGAAAAATGGCAAAATGGTGAATATGTTGTTCAATAAAATGGTGAAAATAAAAAATGTGCCTTTTATTTTTACTTAAAAACTGAAGTCACTTTTTGGCCAACCCAATAGGTACTGCTCACCTTCTCCCCCTGTCGTGTGCAGGCAGCTTTCATCCTCTAGGACGGAATCCTTTCACAGGATTAATGTCAACGTAGGAGGGGGCACAGTGCCGCACTGGGGCAGATGTCCAGGTGAATGACCCAAGGGAGGTGGCAGCCCTCTGGTTTCTGTGCTGTGTGTGCAGGGGACCCACGAGCTGCCCCATGCACAAGCGAGATGTGAGGGGAGAGGGGGAGAGGGTGTTGCAGGAGAAGCAGAGCCTCACGTCAGGACAGAGGGGCTGCTGTGCATGGGGTTTGCTGTTCAGGGCATGAGCTCCTGGAGGAGTGCCAGGAATCATCCCAAAAGCCAGAAGGCATCAGTGGTATCACTCACACCTCAGTGTTCACTGGTACAAAGGGCAGAACCGAATCAGCACTGGCCCACAGAAATTGCTGAGCTTCTATGAGTGTCTAGATGACAGGCAAGGATGCAAGGCCCCCCTGCCTTTCCACAACTGGGAAAAAATAGCCCCCTTAGATCTCCAGCATGCAAAGTGTGGGGGGGGGGAGTGCAACTGTAAAACAGGAAGCAGTTCCCTAGAGAGACTGAGCAGTTTTAATGAGCTCAGTCACTTCAAATAAAGAATTTACTTCTGAATAGACTAGTTATTTAAACAGAAACAATACTATATGAACTGGCACATAGAAAACATCAATTACAATAGGAAATGAAAATGCTACATATATTTTAGCATATCAGAGGATAGGGTATCAATTTATGACCCCACTACATCAAAGAAACCAATTAAATAACATATACCATTTCATAGCTTCTAAACTAACCAAAACCTAAAGTAATAATTCCAAATGCTATTAAAATTATGGTAACAATATTGCACTTATACACTGATGACAGAATAAACTAGAACATAATTTGGCAATAAAATTCATGAATTATAAGTAGATCATGATAATATACTTTTCTAAGGAAATAGTTCATGAAAATCCATTACAGCATTATTTATAAAATGAAGTACTCAAGAACAACTTAAATGGCCAGTAGCAGGAAATAATTTAATAAATTCTAGTACATCAACTCTGTGGAATATTAGACATCCATTAAAATGTAAAATTATTAAAAACTGCATTGGCATATAGAATTATTTAGTGGAAAAATAAAATAAATAGAATATAAAATTATATATTCTATACACCTAAAACTATATAAAAATTCTGTATGCATTTGAAAAAATCTGGTATAACAAAGAAAAAGTAAACATAGTTTAACCATAGAGAGTAAGAGAAAGGATGGATTCCTTTTAAAAATATAGTTTTGTCATTGTAATAGTATTTTAAAATTTTAAATACAAAATAAGAGCTAATCTCCATTACTGGAAATCAGATTCTGACTTTATGCCTAGATTCCACCAATTTGCTGCCCTCTTTCCAAGAAAGCAGAGTAGAAGACTTCAGACCCTATAACCCCGTTAATCTGGGTTTGATTCTTGATTTAACCACCCATTAACCATGAGACTACAGGCAAGTCACTTCGCCTCTCTCTGGCCCATCGTCTTCCTCTGTAAAACAGGATTAGTAGTACCTACCTAACAGTGTGATGGAGAGGATTAAATAACTTTTCATATTAAAGCACTTTTTCTAAGTCCTAATAATTATTAAGCATTCTGAAAGTTAACCGTTGTTTTCTTATTATTGTTTTTGCTGTTTTCTTTTGTTGGGTGATGGGGACAATACATCATGATTCATGAACAAAGCATGTGGCAAACACTGTGTGATTCTTGAATTAGCTTCAGAATCTAATGGAAGAGTCTGAGTGCACCTGTCTTTTTGTTTTGATTATTTTTATTTGTTTGCAGCATATTTAATGTATACAATCTCTTCTGTTGGTATTGAATGGGTAATTTTAGTAACAAACAAATTGACTTATTTAGAATTGGAATTTTCTTTCTTCTTAGTGGTGTCTTAAAGAAAAATAAATAATGAGTCCATGCAACTGACTGATGATGTTCAGAAAAAAATGTTTGAGGATCTGAACTTCCCACTTTTCAACATATGTTGCATTTGTTGTCATCAGGCAAGCAGAAGTTGTATCTTCACCTTCGTGTACATCAACTACATTTGCTAACAATCACCATCAGTGATCTCTGAATGTTCCACAGAGACATTAAGACCACAATCAATCTTTTCACGCTGGAACATGAATTTTATAGGCTCTTTTACTCTCCAATCATCCTACATGTGTACTGAAATGAATTTATATGGGAATTTACTTAAAATAAGCTTTTATGCTTTCCTTCCCAAGTTCTTTTCTTCATAATATACTCTTTAAGTGGGAAAAATGAACGCCCCAGATAACAATTATTTGAATGAAAAATAATCAAAATATGTTCAGGTCTTCCTCTTCCCTTCTCTAAATGTTTCTTCCCTCCCATAACTAACCTCTCTCTTTCCCTGTCTCTCCTGACTTTTCCCCACATATATTCCCTTTTAGACTCTGAGCATGTAGATGGGTGTGAGCCATTATATGTCTCTGCTGACTCTTGCCATAGAGAGTGGATGACATGGGCCACCATTAGTGAAGACTCAGTAATACAAACACCCTAATCTCAGTACCTTTAAACAACAAGGCATATTTATCATGGATGCTCCCAGTCCCTCCTGGTCTGACCACAGCTCTGCCCTCGGTCGTCCTCATTCTGGGAACCAAGCTAACACAGCAGCTATTGTCTGGAATCACCATATCATAGAGAAAGGCTGAGGCAAGTCACACTTCTGCTCTGAACCCTTCTTTCCAGAAACAACCTGCATCACTTCTTACATTTCACTGGCAAGGCAAGTCACCTGGACAAAATTAACTTTGAAAAGCAGGAAATTTCCATTCTACAGACCTCAAGAAGGAGAATCACAAATATCTGTGAATAGCATTAATGACTATTGCAAAGTACAACCCTAAACTAGATATGGCGTGATTCCTTATGGCTGCATGATCAGTACCAAAAAGCGTGATCCTTCCCGGTAATTACCATTTTAAGCTAATAGTCATCCCTTCATTGAAAACTAACTTTTTATAATTATTCTTTCTTTTGTATTCTTTCTTAATCAAGGAAAACAGTTTTTAAAGATGACATATACCTCCTTCAGACATCTAAAAGAACATATTTTCTGCTCTTCATGGCAAAACAGTTTAGAACCAAATTGTGTGTACATGTTGGTTGGTTGATTTCTGTGGTGGGTTGGTTGGTAGGTTGATTATATTCAATGTAGGTCTTGCCCAAAGCTTAAAAAACAAATCAATAATGAAAGCTGTGGGAAGAATCTCCCTGAGAAGCCAGAGGTGTTTACCTAACAGAGCTAAGTGAAGTCTAGAGAAAAATTTAGAGCTTTTATTCCATTACATGGACATTTGGGATTAGAGTAATAAAAATTACCCAACGTGTTTGTTATGATTTATGTTATGTAATAATTTCCCAGTAAGTGGTGAAAGTGTTATGATCAGCATGGAAAAGCACTGAAACCTATTTTACATTCAGGTGTTTTCCTTCAATAGTCTGATTTTGAGCACATCCATGTTTGTTTTGTTTCTGAGATGAAAAGACATTTTGACTCCACACATAAATAAAAGAACAAGTTATTATCTGACATATTATTAATTATTTGTTTATATGGTCTCCATTGGAGCCCTCTAAACCTAGGGAATCCTGTTTAAGCACTAGCATTTATTTATTTCTATTTTCACCTCACTTTTACAACTTTTTCTATGCCTGTAAGAACACTTTTCCCCAAAGATCTCAAATAAGTACTTGAATAAAACTACAATATAAGCATAGCTATAAAGAATGCATTTAATTTCAAGGGCTGCTATAAAGAATTTTACAAATGACATGAGAGGGTCCTTTTATTGTCCCCAATTTCATTCCATAGCCTTCCTAACAGCTCTCCTGAGAGCAGAGATGGGCTAGTGTCAATCCTTTTTGTCAATTCACCCTGTTACAAAAGAAGAACATTATCCTGACATTATGGGCATTGTACTAGTTATTTGCAGGGTCCCTATTGTAACTTTCTCTCAAATATAGTGCTGAACACAGATGTAATTTCTGAAAAACCTGCAAGTATTTTTGGCATTAATGTGATAAGCTCAAATTTTGTCTAGGTAAGCTGAAAAGAAAACAACCCATTAGCTAAAAACAAATGTCTCCTAGAATCAGCACCAGCCCCCAGACTAGTTGCAAATTGGGAAAAGAGACTTTTTGTTTCTCCTCCTCTGAAAGAACTTCCCAATGAAAGCCCATCTGGACCGGCTGTTACTCAAATATCTGTTAAAGTTTCTATGGTTAGTTATCAGATAATTACCCCTTCTGAATCAGGATATACCAACTTTGGGTCCACAGGTTTCAGAGTTCTACAAATGATCTGTAAAATTTTTAAATTTTGTACTATTGTGATGGTTATAATAATAATAATTTTAAAAAAAACCTAGGCAAAAATGGTGGAAGGGTTGCCCAATTGCAGGACGCATGCTAGTCTGGGAGTTCCAAACGCCCCACATCGCTGGCCTTGGTCATCATCTTGGACTCAGGCATTGCCCCTGATTCACAAACAGATCTCATTTGGGTCTAAGAAATGGTTCCTGCTTCCTGCTGCAACCTCACAGGGCCTCCATGGGAGAGCCATACTCTCAGAGAGAGTGGATACAGCACTTCTCAACCCTCCAGACCCCCATCTACCCTCTTTCCTCCTGTGTTAGCATCAGACAACCATCCAATCCTTGTCTCTGCTTTTGACCTGCTGGGAAACCAGACAAAGTGCTCTCAGTGACAGAAGACCAAGAACAAAGACAGGCTCTGGTCTGACACCAACTTGGTAAGAAATGGATTGACCTTGAGCAGCTATTTAATCTAAGCCTCAGTTTTCCTACAGTCTAAAATGGGAAAAACTACAGGGATTTTTTGAGGCTTTTATGTAAAAATATGTAAAGCACCCAATACAGTAACTAACATGGTAGGTGCTCAAAAGAATAACTATTACACAATAATTAAATTAGAGACACTAAAATTGTTTAAAGACCTAAAGTACAAGATATATGGCTTTACAAAAGGCATTTTAGGGCTACGTGTTAAGTTCTCAGAGGGTGAATTCCACCCTACCCTGAATTCCAGGCTGTTTCCAGATCTGAGAAGCCACGACTTCAATGAAGGTGGGCTGCTCTGTAGGCCATTCCTTGTAGTTTAGGGGGCACTTCGTCTAAACACATAATGGAGACAGCCTGCCTCGTGTGATTTCCAGCAATTAAAGATGACACTAATATAACAATGTGTTTTGAAATTTTGTTTTAAGAAAATAAGAATTCTCTAAGTTCGTGGGTAGAATTTATCAATTTCTAAACTGAAATTATATCTCAAATAATATTTCCTATCATTTTTGTGAGTGTCCCACCTTTATCTAGAAAAATAATTATAGGGAACTAGAATTGTGCTAGAAGAAGCCAAAGATGATTGCACAAATCCAGGCAAAAAAAAAAAAATGTTACTGAATAGTGAATAAGTTTATTAAGTATCTCAATTTCCAGATACCTACACAAGCATCTGGCAGGTGCTGGATCCTAGGCCATATGATAGGATATGGAAGAGAGGGTTTACTAGTTATTTAAGTCAAGAATAGCACCAAACATCCAGGCAAGTTGTTTGGTTTTGCTTTCCTTTAATGGGTTTTCAAATGTAGACCAGTATAGGAAACTTCCAGTAAGTTGCATTTGTAATCTTTATATCATCAGTCTTTAAATTTCTTCAATTGATTTTAAAACAAATCTGTAGATACAGAGAAGTCACTTATGACTTAAGCTAATTTGTAAAGATTCAGCACTTTCTCTTCGTATGTCAATCCTAGCATCCATCTCCACCAGTACCCCCACTCCCAACAGACCGAGATTCTTGACAGCAAATATCAGACTTGGCAACTTTGATATCAATAGTTTCTACACAATAAATCTTGAAATAATAAATAAATGAATAACTATAATAATGATAAAATGCAAAGTAACTAAAATTTTGTGCAAGTAGACCGAAATGATACTAATACAACCTAAGTCAGAAGATAAGGAATACCAAAATTAAGCAGCTTTATTATTGAAAGCTATGTTGAAAGATAAAGAGGAAAAACTACTCCTGCCAGGAAAATGAAGGTGATTCTCAGTTGTGAGTTAAAGATGTATAGAAGTGCAGATACAATGTTCTGTTACTGGAGGGTGTTGGCAAGAGATCCCAATTAAGGAAGATTTCTAAGATGAGTAGAAGAAATTAAAAAAAGAAAAAAAACCCAGTCTTGATGCTTGTCCTCTCATTCTTAATTTATTTTTACCTTATACCTATAGGATCAGCTTTATCATAGAAAGGATATTTTAAAATTCATATGGTTTTCTTATAAAATGTTTTCAGATGACAATTTTATTCATTTTTAGAATGCATATTTTATAATCTATTGTAAATCATATGTGAAATATTCACACATACCTAGCAAACATTAGTGTTTTGTTTTGTATCTGAAAAGAGCTAATGTTACACAGAATCCAATAGTCAAATAATCAGACGTATCATTGGTGGATAGCAAGCTGAACACCATTGGCTCTAAAGGCTGGAGAGCCTAACCTTGGTTTAAGATGAATTTTATCCTGAATTTGGAAGAATTTTACCGATGTTAGAAAAGTTTTCATAAGAACAATGTTGAGAATCTAATCCTTCTTTGGATGAAGACCAGCCTTTTGTGTGGTTGGTGGTGGTTCATTTTGCTTGCCCCATGATCTCTTCCATTCCACATTATTGTACAGTATCCACTTTTCATTGCCCGTCACAATTTGTTTTAAAAACGGAACACTTTCATTACATTTCGGTAGAGAATCGCAAGTGGAAATACAGTCAAGAAGGTTTTTTTCTGCTTAACTTATGTGGAACCCAAACATCAAAGTGATTAACATAACCAACCTGGTGCATATGATTTTTAATTCTTGATTTGGGTATTTTGCGTATGTTGGCTATCTCCTGTGTGGTATAATCTTGACTATTCTCAATTAATGTCTCAATCTGATCACTATCAACTTCAACTGGTCTACCCCACCATGGAGCACCATCCAGGGAGAAATCTCCAGCATGAAACTTCACAAACCACTTTTGACATGTTTGATCAGTCGCAGCACCTTCTCTATACACTGCATAAATCTTTTTTTTGCATTTCAGTTGCATTTTTACCTTTCTTGGAATAATAAAGCATAATATGCAGAAAATGTTGCTTTTTTCTTCCATCTTCAATATTAAAACGGCTATACATTTACCAATTTTAATTTTTTTTAAATGCACGCTGATATGACAGCTGTTACAGTACAATCTAACAAACTTGTTTTGAATGAAGTTAAAGACAAGTAAGTGCTACTAGAGCTACCTTACGGAAAAAAACAGACAAGCGTTTTGCCCAACCCAATACAATCTTCCCAGTGGTCCTTGTCTCCCTAAACATGGTTTAATATATTTTACTGGACATTCCCCTCTGGAGCTTCACTAGGAGACAGTGAAACAAAGATGTGTACTGTATTCACTCCCCCTTATTCCTGTCTTTCATTTTTCTGAAATCTGCCGAGCAGGAATGGACAGATTTTACTTTTCAGTTCCTATATCATGTTATATCCCATTTTTTCTAATGTGTTATCTATCTTTCTTCCTTCTATGAGACTCAGTCAGTGGCCATGGGGCAGGGGAGGGAAGTTAGTAGCTTACTAAACAAGAAACAAACATTTAGAGTCATTTTTAAACTTGTAATCTGAAGTGTAATATACAAGCAGTAATATGCACACTCTATGACTTTTCACAGAGTGAAAATACCTGTAACCATCATCTGGGTCAAGAGGTAGAATATGAACAGCAGCCAGACACTTCTCTCCTGTTCTCTCCCAAATATCACTCATCATCCCTCTGTGTTAGTGGCCAGGTGTGGTTTTCTTTTCTTTTTTCCTTTATTTTTATTTATTTATTTTGCGGTATGCGGGTCTCTCACTGTTGTGGCCTCTCCTGTTGTGGAGCACAGGCTCCGGACGCACAGGTTCAGCAGCCATGGCTCATGGGCCTAGCCGTTCCACGACAATGGGGATCTTCCCAGACTGGGGCACAAACCCACGTCCCCTGCATAGGCAGGTGGACTCTCAACCACTGCGCCACCAGGGAAGCCCTCTTCCTTTATTTTATGTTGTTGTTTGTTTTTCCCTGCCTGAAGTACGAAAAGTTTCTTGAAACTTTGTCTTGATGTCTTTCACCAGTTTTGAAAAATTCTTGGCTAATACCGTTTATTGCTTCTTCCTCATCATTTCTATTTCTTGGACTCCAAAAACTTTCTGAATTTGTTATCTATCTTTTACATATTTTCTATCTTAAAGCTATACTAATCCTAGTTTCTGCCATGTCTAACCTGTTTAAATCTATCTGTTGAATCCTTATTTTCAGCAATACTATTTTTAACTTCTATCATTTTTACTTGATTTTCTATGCAGATTCCAATTATGTGGTACAGTTCTTCATTTTTCACCTATGTTCAAATATATTAATCATAGTTATTTAAATTCCATGTCTAACTCCAAGATTTCATTCCTCTTGGGTCTGTTACTATTCTTTTTTTTTTTTTTCTGCTTTTGTTTCAAGTTATTTCATTCTGTACCTTAGCATGTCTGGTAATTTTTGATTTAGTTCTAGATATTAGGCATGTAAATGTTAATGTTTCCTCTCTTTGGCCAGAGTTAGTATATATCAGTCAGACCTACCTTATTGATCATTCTGTAGCCTCCTCAATAGTTAATGTCAGTATTTATTTTATTTATTTCTTCTTATTATTATTTTTGTGGTACACGGGCCTCTCACTGGTGTGGCCTCTCTTGTTGAGGAGCACAGGCTCTGGACGCTCAGGCTCAGCAGCGGCCATGGCTCACGGGCACAGCCGCTCTGTGGCATGTGGGATCTTCCCAGACTAGGGCATGAACCTGTGTCCCCTGCATCGGCAGGCGGACTCTCAACCAATGTGCCACCAGGGAAGCCCAGTAATATATTTTTTAACATCTTTATTGGAGTATAATTGCTTTACAATTTTGTGTTAGTTTCTGCTGTATAGCAAAGTGAATCAACTATATGTTTACATATGTCACCATATCCCCTCCCACTTGTGTTTCCCTCCCACCCTCCCTATCCCACCCCTCTAATTACTTCACTCTGTATGACAGACTCTAGGTCCATCCACCTCACTACAAATAACTCAATTTCATTACTTTATAAGGCTGACTAATATTCTATTGTAAATATGTGCCACATTTTCTTTATCCATTCATCTGTCGGTGGACACTTAGTTTGCTTCCATGTCCTGGATACTGTAAATAGTGCTGCAATGAACAGTGTGGTACATGACTCTTTTTGAATTATGGTTTTCTCAGGGTATATGCCCAGTTGTGGGATTGCTGGGTCCTATGGTAGTTCTATTTTTAGTTTTTTAAGGAACCTCCAAACTGTCCTCCATAGTGGCTGTATCAATTTACTTTCCCTCAAACAGTGCAAGAGGGTTCCCTTTTCTCCACACCCTCTCCAGCATTTATTGTTTGTAGATTTTTTGATGATGGCCATTCTGACCAGTGTGAGGTGATACCTCATTGTAGCTTTGATTTGCATTTCTCTAATGATTAGTGATGTTGAGCATCCTTTCATGCGTTTGTTGGCAATCTGTATATCTTTGGAGAAATATCTATTTTGGTCTTCTGCCCATTTTTGGATTGGGTTGTTTGTTTTTTTGATATTGAACTGCATGAGCTGTTTGTATGTTTTGGAGATTAATCCTTTGTCAGTTGCTTCGTCAGCAAATATTTTCTCCCATTCTGAAAGTTGTCTTTTCATCTTGTTTATGGTTTCCTTTGCTGTGCAAAAGCTTTGAAGTTGCATTAGGTTCCATTTGTTTATTTTTATTTCCATTTCTCTAGGAGGTGGGTCAAAAAGGATCTTGCTGTGATTTATGTCATAGAGTGTTCTGCCTATGTTTTCCTCTAAGAGTTTTATAGTGTCTGGCCTTACATTTAGGTCTTTAATCCATTTTGAGTTTATTTTTGTGTATGGTGTTAGGGAGTGTTCTAATTTCATTCAGTATTTTACAGGCATTTAAAAATAAGGCATGTTGCTTATTTTCAGTGACCAAATTCATATACATAAATTAGATTGATCTTATTAATTATTTATTCAAGTTTTCAATGGACACTTATTTTTCTCTAATTCAATATGTAATAAAGTAAAAGAAGTGAAATAAAATCTTGTTGCTGCTGCTCTTTTTATCTCCTATAATTTCTGACTTAACATTTTTGCTCTTATTTGATATTCAGTTATGACATTCATAACTGTACTATGTTTATTATTAGTTGTAGCTTTTGGTATCATGAAATTTACTTTTTGCCAAATTTAATACTTTTGGGTTGAAATTCACGTGGTTTTATACTATGGCTGCAACATTAATATTTGCTTGTTTGTTTACAGTTACCTATTCTTTTATTTTATTTTTATTTTTATTTTGCAGTACACGGGCCTCTCACTGCTGTGGCCTCTCCCATTGCACAACACAGGCTCTGGATGCGCAGGCTCAGCAGCCATGGCTCATGGGTCCAGCCGCTCCATGGCATGTGGGATCCTCCCAGACCGGGGCACAAACCCATTTCCCCTGCATCAGCAGGCAGAGTCTCAACCACTGCACCACCAGGGAAGCCCTATTCTTTTATTTTTAACTTTAAAGAATCACTTTGTGAGTGTCTCTTATAGACATCCTAGCATTGTTCTTTAGCTTATGATCTAATCTGCATATGTTTTTTTAATAGGTGAGTTAAATTCATTTACATTTAATGTTATGACAGGTATGTGAGGTTTTAATTCTGCCATATGTGATATTTTCTCTTTATAGGTTTTTTTCTTAAAGGTCTCTTACTTTATTGTCTGTTTTCACTTATTGTTTGTTTTTGTGTTTCTTATCACAGTTAGGAAGTTCATTTTCTTCCATTATTCTAGTAAACAGTGTAAATTTTCTTAGTGTTTACATTTTTGGTCTTAAATATGCTACTACCTTTATTTATTTTAAATAATATTTTTATTGTCTCTTAGCTTTTAAAATGTATTAAACAACAATCTTATTCTACTTTGCAACTTTTCTCCTTCTGCTTTCAAAGTTTTAAAAGCCTTATTTCTACATAAAAATTTTATTAAATATTTTTATCCCCTTTTCTCTATTATTTATCTTAGGTAGTTAAATATTAAATGCTCATTTTTCATCTTTTTGCTGAATTCCTCTAGCCATATTTTAGTTAGCTAAAATTGGCATCTAGCAGTTTCTTCAAGAAAAGCTGTTACCAAAGTTATTACTAACTTAGTAAGCTAAAAAGTTATTGCTAACTTTTGAAGTCATAGTAAGCTACTACTTCAAGAACAGTATTACCAAAGTTCTTCCATATTCAAAACTGTTTATCTGTAGTGTTTATAACAAAGATAGAGCTTTGCTGGATGTAAATTTCTAGGTTCAAACTTTTTAACTTGAATTGTTTTTAAATATTATTCAATTACCTTCTGATACTGAATGGTACTACAGAGAAAGAAATTACTCTCTATTTTCCCTTTGTACATAGAGTGATTTTATAATATATCTTCAAGAACAAGTCTCTTTTGATAGGGAATAGAGTAATAACTGCACAGACACTGGGTAAACAGGTGCAAACCAGGACTCTCTTCATCAAGTCGGTATGCACGGACACTTTAAACTTATTAGAGTGCTTTCAGTTATGAATTAGCTGATTTTGTTTTTCTTAGAGAACCCAAATTATAAGAATGTTGGTTCTCTTTTGATTGTACATATTTCAATTATTTTCTCTCCAGTAATTTAAAAATTTAAAGTTTTTTCATTTTATTTATTTCTCACTATCCCTTATTGTATTTCCCAGTGTTTAGTCTCTTTTTACTTCTTCCAACATTGTCTTTACTCTGTGTGTGTGTGTGTGTGTGTGTGTGTGTGTGTGTGTGTGTGTGTATTGGTCTACTTTCTTTGCATGTGTGAATTCAGCCAACACATTTTAATCTACTTGTTATTTTGTCATTTTTTTGCTAAATTCTTTTTCTAGAAACAAGAAGAATTTTTTTATTAAAGAAGAGTCTTTTATTGATCAAAATAGAATACACATTAAAATAAACACCTTTGTATTTAATGAATACTACACCAAACATTGGAGATATAAATTCACAAAAGCATAATCATATATACAGTAGTGATATATCTAGCCATACATAGAAATCTATTTCCTACTGACAAGAATATCCTCTATTTTCAAGTTTCCAGGTATCATTTACTGAAGTTTACTACATATTAGATGATGAGGAATAGTTTAATAAGAACAAAATATAAAATAATCCAGATCCCTTTTGCTGACCATAATATGATAAACCAAAAATTAATAACTAGAGTATAAACAAAAGGTCTTGGAAATTAAAAAAAAAGAAAACTCTCTCTAAATGACTCTTGGGTATAATAAAAATTTAAATTGCAATTACAAATTAGAGAATAACAGTAATTAGTACATTCTTTACCATAATTCATTAGATGTAACAAAAATTACTCAGATAAAAATTCATAGTCCTAAAAGCTTGTTTTCTTAAATGAGATAGAATGAAAATAAAACAACAAAACTTTTAGCATAAGAGGCTAGAAAATGAAAAACAAAACTTATCTAAGGAGAGAAAATAAAAGAAACAAATATACTTAAAATCAGAATCAATATATTGGAATAATAAAATAGACTTGGTGTAAATGCTGGGTTGATTCTTTGGAGAGCAAAGTAAGTTACGAAATCAATAACTAGTCCAATTTTTTAAAAAGGAGAGTTAATTTCCAGGCTTTGGAAATTGTTCTAGAGAATCTCAAAAGGCAAAACTTTTCATTTAAAAAATGATTAACTAAGTTTTGCCTAATCATGGCCAATAATGAGGCCTACTATGAATTCCCTTTTAAGAACAGGATCATTCCCCAGGCACTTTTTTTTTTTGCGGTACGTGGGCCTCTCACTATTGTGGCCTCTCCCGTGGCAGAGCACAGGCTCCGGACGCGCAGGCTCAGTGGACATGGCTCATGGGCCCAGCCACTCCGCAGCATGTGGGATCCTCCCGGACCAGGGCACAAACCTGTGTCCCCTGAATCAGCAGGTGGACTCTCAACCACTGCGCCACTAGGGAAGCCCCCTCAGGTACTTCTTATACCTTCTTATTCTTCTCTATTTGTTTTCATAGTACTTCTCACCTTGTAAAATATTATACAATGTATTTATCATGTTTATTGTTTATTTTCTCTTCTCCAGCAGCAACTAAAATGTAAGGTCAGGCGAGTAGGGATTTTGTCTTATTATTCACTAGAACAGTCTATGGCATATAATGGGTGCTAAATAAATATTTTCTGAACAAATAAATACAAATCATTCAGCCTTCACAGAAAGAACAGCAAAATAAAATACACAGAAAAGCATTAAAAAAACTATTTTATTGTTTATGCCACCACAATTTACAAAAAGAAAACAGAGGCAAGGAATTAGAGTGATGCTCTGACATCCCAGAGTCACACAGATGGGACAAGACTACATTGTATATATGACTTTTCTCTTTCCAAAACTAAGCAATTGATCTTTAATTTTCATCTCAGTTACACATCAGATTATAAATGTGTCCACATAGAAATAAAAATTCCAAAATACAGGACAAGTTTCTAGCAACATTTCATAGCTGGTTAGTAGTAGAACTGCTGACCTCACCTCACAGCATCACCAGTGTGTCCCCTACACTTCTCTATTTAGAGCCATAAACCAGAAGAACAACTAGTTAACTCTGGTGCATTAACAGTTGGTTTATATTCTGGTTCATCCACTAGAGTATTTTACTTTTTGATTATAAAACCTTCTAAACGTATCAAGTGACAATTTTGGCAGAGGGAGCTAAATTTTCATTAGTCAACTCTTGCATGGCAGAGTTTTCTAGTAGTTTTCTCAAAAAGGCTTATGCAAACATTTTCTAATCTCTGCTGTTCAAAACTTGTTATAGCTATAAACAGTTCTATTTAAAGGATAGGTTGGCCCTCACTTTGTTTCCTTAAATGTCTTATGTGTTGCTTCACTTTCTTCTGACACTGATTGTTCCTGTGAAGAAATGTGATGTGAAACTGATTTTCTTCTTTTTCAAATGAATTAATCTGTTTGCATATTTGACCAACATATTTTAAAAATTAACTTCAAAATTCAATGTGTTTGCAGAATATGTTAGTGTTACACCTTTCAGATTAATAGACAAAGAGACATTTCAATATATAGAATTGAACCTTCTTTTATTTCAGGAAACTTCTCTGGAACTATATTTTTAATTTCTATCTTATTGCTTTTATTTTGTTCTCAGAAGTCTCCACTTCTGCTACATTGGATTGCCTCTGCCTATCATTTATATTTTTGTTGTGGCCCAATCCTCTCACTCCCTCTCTGCCTTCATTTACATTGCATTTTGTTCTTTCTCCTTTCTTTCCATATGTCTCTTTCTGGGCTCTCTATGGGATCTATTCTCTGTTGAGTTCCTCACATTTTTATTTTTTTAAATTTTTATGGGGGTATTTTTTACAATGGTTTGTTAGTTTCTGATTTATAACAAAGTGAATCAGCTATACATATACATATATCCCCATATCTCCTCCTTCTTGCGTCTCCTTCCCATCCTCCCTATCCCACCCTTGTAGGTGGTCACAAAACACCGAGTTGAGCTCCCTGTGCTATGTAGCTGCTTCCCACTAGCTATCCATTTTACATTTGGTAGTATATATATGTCTATGCCACTCTCTCACTTCATCCCAGCTTACCTTTCCCCCTCCCCATGTCCTCAAGTCCATTCTCTATGTCTGCATCTTTATTCCTGTCCTGCCCCTAGGTTCTTCAGAACCTTTATGTTGTTTTTTTTTAGATTCCATATATATGTGTTAGCATACGGTGTATTTTTTTTCTCTTTCTAACTTACTTCACTCTGTATGACAGACTCTAGAGCTCCTCATAGTTTTTGTCTTCCTTTCTGAAATGATTTTGCTGTCTGTTTATGTTTTCCTGAATTGCACCAGCTCTTGCTTCATGACCTCTTTTTTTTTTTTTTTTTTTTTTTTTGGGGTTTGGGGGCCCTCTCCCTTTAAATTTTTTTTTTTGCGGTATGTGGGCCTCTCACTATTGTGGCCTGTCCCGTTGCAGAGTACAGGCTCTGGACGCGCAGGCTCAGTGGTCTTGGCTCATAGGCCTAGCCGCTCCATGGCATGTGGGGTCCTCCCGTACCAGAGCACCAACCCGTGTCCCCTGCATGGGCAGACGGACTCTCAACCACTGCGCCACCAGGGAAGCCCAGTCAGGGGCTTTTAAAGGCAAAGAAGGAAAGTTTGCATTACAAAGAATTTTAATTGGAGCCCGAGGCAGAATCTAGCCTTGGCTGAAGGCTATTGATCGCTAAGACCATCACTAGAGGGAGGGAAAAGGCAGCGAGGCTAACAAGTTGCAGGTTTCCTAGCAGAGTCCTTGGAATATTTGTTTTTCGATCCAGTTCAAAAGTTCATGGTTCCACCTGATGAAGACATAGGTAAGGTCCACCTCCTTAATCGCCTCCCACTCCACTTGAAACCCTCTGGCACAAGTGACTCCATTTTATTTCACTTTTCACACTTACTAAGAGAAAACACCCATACTGGGTGGGGTTCCCAGACGGTCTCTCTCCATAAGCCCTCTGTCTTCTTACTTTCAGTATGTGATGACTGCCTTGGTTAGAATGTTGATCTGTGGTCTAAGTACAGAAGATGTGGATACTTGTGAACAAGTTCCTGCTTTGGGCAGCTTCCCTCCCGAGGGCTGTGGACTTCTGGGGTACCTAAGCCTTCATGGTATGTGCCAGTCTCACAGGGCCGAGAGCCAGTGTGTTTTTCTAAGATGCTTCATAACTCTTTTCTTAGGTGTTGATTTTAAAGATTAAGTCTCAGAGTAATCTTATTTCTTTTATTTTTAAGTTCTTAGGGGGAATGTCCCCTTAATACTATAACAGAGATTAAATTGGACAAACTTATTTTAAACAGAATTGATCTACCAAGAAAGTTCAGATATGAAATCTAGTCAAAGTAATTAGGAGGATGAAAAACAAAGACTACAAAATAACATTTACTCAAAATCTAAGATATTTAATAATGGAAGAATTTTATAGTCGTCTTTAACATTATGGTTACTATTTAGATGAGTTTTCATATAAATTCAGGTTTACATATTAGAGCACAAAATGCAGATTACCATTTATAAAATAAGAAAATGTGCTATTTTATTCATTAAAAGAAATGAATGAGTCTCTATTATGAAGTAAAATATACTTCCTATTCTTTATTAAGCTATTTAAATTTTAGAGAAACCAGGATTTGCATGAACATAGAATTGTTATATGTTCTATACTTCATAAATATTAAATTTCAAATTGAAACACAAATGCTGCATGTAATAGTAAATTTTTTTTTTTTTTTTTTGGTGGTACACGGACTCTCAACCACTGTGCCACCAGGGAAGCCCATAGTAAATTCTTTATAAATGTGTCAATTATACTTTTAAAGGAGATGAAAATCAGTACCTTGTATTCATTGCCATTTGAATTTTCTCAAATCACATGTTAATATCCTTCCTTCAGATCTAATTTCTATCCAGTGTATCTTATAGAACATATGTCATGTTGGGCATGAAAATCTTTTATTTGTGTTTAAAGTTAAATGAGCCCAGATGTTTGTAATTTTGACATTTGCCACCATTGTAAAATAAGTCTAGTGATTTATTTCAGTATTGTATATCTCTGAGGGTAAGTGGAAATAATAAGCGAATTCTGAGTCAGACTTAACTGGCTTTGTATTTCACAGCACTGTCTTTCATGTATTTTACACATAAATGCTTTGTGTTTCTCTATTATGCAAGCATAAAAGTCAGTATAAGTAAAGACTCAGTGTGAATCTAAATTTGCTTTGTTTCCACATTATTGAGGATATGGTGACATTGAAATAAATGATTTTTTAAAAATAGAAACAAGAAAAAAAAATAGAAACAAGATATTCTTCCTCTTTTAGGAAAAGAAAAAAAAACTTCTGTCATTGATTTATTGAATACTTATGATTTCTTTTTGTTTTTGTTGTTAAGAAAATGTAAAAATGAACAAGCTGTGTAACTTAAAATACTTTTTAGTGTTGGTAACAGTTTACAAGTTCTCTGCTACATAACGCACTAAGTGTAGTACTTGCTTGAAGATGCTTGTCGTAGTTCTCCACCATATCTGTAAGACAAAGTCCCTAAGGTCAGAGGTGGGGAAAACCTTGAGCCACATACTTTGTAACTTGCATTTTGCAGATGAGAAAAATGAGGCTCAGAAAGGCTTCAGCTCCTTTATCACAGCCCCTCATGTTATAGGTGCATGAGCCAGGAAAGCTCACAGGCCTGCTAACCAAGTGTTCTTTCCCTTACCCCAAAACTGTCATACTGTTGAATTTCAAATACTATTTTTGATAAGAGTTTCTATAAGGGTCTATTTTCTATCCTAAGGCTGTTTCTATATCTAAGGGAGGGCGATCTCTTAGATTTGGTTACAGCAAAAGATACCAACTATTCAAAAACCCACCTGAGAAGATATAGACAGGAAAGTAAATCTATGCTTTGACTCCAGCCTCTTTCAGGAATAGGTGGAAAGTTTGAAATGCAAAAAAGTGTCCTAGACACATTTTCAAAGTGAAAAGGTATTTGGGGGTTACCTACTCCTTTCTTTAAAATTTTTTTGTGGCTGGGGGTTTAGATTATTTGCAAAATTATTTAATTTCCTTGGCTGATCTTTAATATGAAGGGATTCTAAAATCTCACCCACATGATTTCAATATATTTACACAAATAGCTCAAAGCTTTCTCTTGAAAGGGATACAAGTTTTAATCCCCAAAACAACAAAAGCATTTGATTTGATTCTTCACTTAGTTAAAGCTCTCTTATTGTAAGTTATGTATTTACAATACAGATTCTTCAATTTATTGAAGCTTTATCATATGAAATGCAGCTTCTATTTCTGGTTGTACAGTTGAAGTCTACTTTATAGGACATTAAAGCAGCCACTGTCACCTTTCTGTATTTCCTGTTTGCATGGGACATCTATTTTTCCTTCCCTTACTTTTAACCAACTTGTTTTTAAAGTAGGTTTTGTCGATAGCATAGGATTAGTTTTCATTTGTTTGTTCTAAATCCATGTTGATAATCTATGGCTGGCTTTTATTCTGAGCCCTTAGTTAGTGAGCACTTAATTATTATACAGTTGTATTTAGGTCTACAGTTTTACCTTTTTTGTTTTTGTTGCTGTTATTTTGCTCTTTTTCATTTTTTCTGCCTTGTTTAGAATTATTAAATATGAATTCAAATAAAGTCTTAATTTATTGATTGTTTTTCACCTATCTCACTTTGCATTTTTTTAGTGGTGGTTCTAGGAATTACAATATGTATCCTTCAAATCTTGCAGTATATATAGAGTTACTATTGTACCACTTGACACTGAATGTAGAAATCTTGCTACTGTCTAGGTCTATTTACCCCACCTCCCATTGCATACATAATAGTTGTCATATTAGAGCTACATGAGTGCTATCTGTCACAAGACAATATTATATTTTAAACTGTAATATATGTTTAATTAAATTAAGAGGGAAAACAGTCTTTTAAATTTACCCATATATATATCATTTTCAATGTTCTTCAGATTTTCTTGAAGATTTGAGTTTCAATCTGGTATCATACTCTTTTAGTCTACTTAGCCTTTATTGTAGTGCAGGTCTACTGGTGAAAAATTCATAGTTTTTTTTTTTTAATCTGAAAAATTCCTATTTTTCTTTATTCTTGAAGGTTGGTTATGTAGGGTACAGAATTCTGTTTAAAGATGTCTTCTGGTCTCAATTTTTATAAACTAGAATATATTCTAAAGCACAGTTTCTGGGAGATCCAGGTTAAATAATGGCTAACATTCTAAGGTAGACAATTTCAACTGCAGTTTCCTATTTTTAACAGAAATTTTGGAATGAAAGACATTCTTCAGACAAAGAAGTAGAAAATAATGCTTTCATATGTCCTTAATTTAAAAAGTCAATTTCAGACACACTCCTTTAGCAAATAATATTCACCCATTTTTAATGATAAATCTTAATCTTTTGTTTTTTTTGCCTTAACTTATACATGTAGAGTAACTTCACCTTTTTGTAAATGATGAAATAAAATTAGTCAAAGTGTCATCTAGTCAGTTGAATGCCTTTCTCAACTGGAAATGCTTTCTCCTTCCTCGTTTCTTTTCTACCATTTTTGTTCTTCTCCTTTGGTGCTGGAAATTTTTACTTAACATTAAATTATTTCTTCATTTGCTTTATTTCTCTTTCTCTAGCCTTTTTGACTCACTTGAATGCAAGAGTCACATCTTACATTCACATCATCTGTGAATATATACATATCCACTTAAACACTTAAAATTTCCATGAATGTAGAGTATTCAGTAAATATTTTTGATGTATAAGAGACTGCTTAAAACTCCTTTTGTGATTTTTTTTTTCTTTTGAGGAAAAACAAGTTGCTAGCCTGTTTGTACTGAGGAATTACTGAAAGATATTATGATCCTTTCTTGGTAAAAGAGGAAGGTAATATTCATGTTGAAGGTGTTTAAATTTAGCTATTTTGTATGTTTGGGCATCAATGTATATTTATGAGAAAGTGAATTAGAGCTCATTTTGTGCAATTTAGTGAGACTTTGTCATGAAGATATTCTAACTTTAATTTTAATGCATTATTCATTTCTATCTGAAGCAAAATCAAGTAGGAGCTGATAAACTCTTGTTAATAGAAGTAGGCCTTAGAAGGAAATAAACTACTGAAAAATAACCTAACGTATCTGATGTAAAATTGATAAGATTGACTTATGAGTGAGGGTTAGGTATGTGTTTGATTGAAAGATGAACAAGGGCAGAAGTGGAGGACACTACGAAGGCTTGAGGCTGAGGGAAATTCTTACCTGCATGTTTTCCTGAGAACAAAGGCATCATCTTTGGATTTCTTTTTGTTGTTGTTGTTGCAGCTATTTATTTATTTATTTTTAAGCAGAGGGTGAGATTGGTCCAATTTGGTATGCCCCCTTTAATTGAAAGGAGTTTGGATTCAAGAACTCTCCTTACATTCTTTCACTCTTCTTTTTTCTTTAATTTTTATTTTATATTGGAGTATAGTTGATTTAAAATGTTGTGTTAGTTTCAGGTGCATGGCGAAGTGATTCAGTTTTACATACACATATATCCATTCTTCTTCAGATTCTTTTCCCATATAGGTTATTACTGAATATTGAGTAGAGTTCCCTGTGCTATACAGTAGATCCTTGTTGATTGTCTGTTTTATACATAGTAATGTGTATATGTTACTCCCAAATTCTGAATTTATCCCCCCCACCTTTCCCCTTTGGTAACCATAAGTTTGTTTTCAAAGTCTATGAGTCTGTTTCTGTTTTGTAAATAAGTTCATTTGTATCACTTTTTTTGATTCCACATATAAGTGATATTATATGATATTTGTCTTTCTCTGTCTGACTTAGTTCACTTAGTATGATAATCTCTAGGTCCATCCATGTTGCTGCAAATGGCATTATTTCATTCTTTTTTATGGCTGAGTAACATTCCATTATATGTATGTACCACATCTTTATCCATTCATCTGTTGATGAATATTTAGGTTGCTTCCATGTCTTGGCTATTGTAAATAGTGCTGCAATGAATATTGGGGTGCATGTATCTTTTTGAATTATGATTTTCTCCAGATATAACTAAAAACAGAGTTACCATATAATCCAGCGATCCCACTCTTAGGCATATATCCAGAGAAAACCATAATTTTTAGGCTTTCTTAGCAAGAAACTTGGAGGGGACCTAGAAGTCAGCTAGCAGATCCAAAAGGAGCTATTGATTCCACAAAAGGCATCCATCCTCAGTGGGTAATTACCCACTGTGACAGTATACTGCTCTATGATAGAGGCAGTGAGTACCATTTGTACTTTTTGTAAGTAACCAGTCTTAAGTTCTCAGACTAGTCAGGTCACTGGAAGAATAAAATAGGTTGTTTTTGTTTTATCTGATTAATGTGGAAGTCATCTGAGGTATTAAAATGAATGGATGAACCAATAAACATAAATTTTCAACAGTAAAAATTTGCTACAATGTACTTAAAGATATGCTTAAGAAGATGTATCATTTAGGATGCTTTTGACTACACGTAAAATAAATCTTGACTATAACACTGTTTCTCATCTCACAGAGCAGGAGGTCTGGAGGTAGGACCTTCTGGCCTCACACCATCAGGGCTCTGCTTCCATCTCTTTGCCACTCAGCATTTCTTTCTTTTTGGTCTTGGCTTTGGCTTTTCTCTTGTTCAGATGATGATTGTCATCACCTACTGGGCAACATTATCCTACTCACCTATGGTGAGAAAAAGAAACTCTCTTTTATTATGGAATTTAGTAAGCCCTCTTCTTCAGTCTGATTGATCTACATATCCTGTCCTAGGACAGTAACAATCTCCAGGAGAATGCAAAGTACCTTTGGCCTAACTCTGACTTTCTGAAACAAACAAACAAACAAACAAAAACAACCATTGTCAAAGGTTAATATGATTGTCTTAGAATACTCAGAGCACAGACTAATTTTTTTTTAAAGGAGGAAAAAAGGAATGGATGCTGGTTAGACCACCTCAGCATTTATGGAAATATGTTATTGGTAATATAATAAGCATAGAATAGAGATGTGAAAGACAAAAAACAAAATAAATAAATCATTTTATTCTATTTTTATCCATTGAAATACCACCTTATTTCATGTTACTGACTGCATTTACCCATCAAAACTGAGAAAGTTAAGATCATGAATTCTGGAGATTTCTTCAAATTGTGAGAAAATCTGAAGGTTACAATTGATATTCTTTCTCTGAGTCTTAGAGGAAAACTGCAAAGTCTTAGCTTATGTTAAAATTATTTGAAGGTTTTCTTCAATGTTTAGTTTGAGATGACAAAAATTACATTTAAAAGTTTCTATATATTAATTTAAAATTAGTTAAAAATAATAATGCCAATATTTTCATTAATTCATATATTCAGGTATCTGCTCTTCAACAATGTCAGTAAGAAAAAATGATAAAAATTTTAAAAGGTTCAGTTATTCAAGTAAACAAAAAAATACGTTCAAAGAATAAATGACTTTTTAAAAATGCCACAGGAATTAATCGCCATTCTTTTTAAAATATGTGAGAAAGCACCTTGAAAACACATCGAGTAATCTTAATGTCTTCAATAGAGCCTAAAAGTTTGACGATCCTATTCTGAAAGTTTTCCTATTGTTATTCTTTTAAAACTCATAATGCCTATCTCCAGATTTACACAATTTGCAATAAGAAAAGCTTTAATAAGTCACATATATAACTTACCTAAGAAGGTTAAAATATTTCAAGTGATTTTTTTAATGGGGCTGTTGTAAGTGGCTTACTTTGAGGACTCAAATCATAATAGAGCTTCCTCTGGGATGGAAAAATATCTACTGGAATTTTTTATAATTAGCAGAGGGTCTTAAACTTTAAGTGTCTATTTATGACTAAAATATAATAACATACTTAACCTAAATTGGCTCCTTTGTCTAAATTTTTTGTGTACTGTGAACGGTCAAAATTTTGAAACATTAGGTATAAATCTGGCATAATATGTTTAACCAGTCTTAGTGCTCTTTCAGAAGTTGTTACTGACTCCCCTAAATGTTTCTGCAGTCTAGGCCCTTGTCCCCCCACCCCTCTGCCCCTTGGCTGTGGGGCATTTCTCCTACTGTGCACAAATCCCCCTGGAAAAGTATAAGTAAAAAGAAATCTTCTTTAAAGTAAAAGTGACCTGATTTGATGCTTAATTCTTTCACAGACTAGGAATTTTGCTTTCTCTCTAAATTCCAAACCACAGTCTAATGGTAATAACTTATAGTCATTAGAAAGCTGGAGGCAGAAACTGCATCATGAAGTGAATAGGTGCCTCATTTTATAATCTACATTCATCTGATTTCTGCTTAGAAAGTTCATATGCACCAAGTCTGTAGAAATGATTCTACAACAATGTCAACTTCTTAATCTCCTCTAAAACTCCCGTAACTCTTACTACTCAAAGTGAAATTAGTTGAATAGAAATAGATAACGAATAATAGGCAACCTGAAAAGATATGTCTTTTTAGGATCACATATATAAGGCTTTTAGAAAGTATGCTAATAAAGTTTACCCATAAACATGTCAGAAAAATTATTTAACTTAAATATCAAGGAATTTAAAAACTGAACTGAAGTAGTTAAAATTAAAGCAAGGGCTGTTGTTTCTTTTATAGGGACTTATATTATTAGGGAATTAAAGTTGGAAACATTATTTTATACTGGGAGCTCCATAGAAAATATCTGATAAACACGAAACGTGGAAGATGGATAACAAATGAGGCCAGTGAAATTTACATTAATGTCAGTAAAGTACATTGTCCTCATTGGTACTACTCAGTTTATAGTAGTAAAAATAAGTCCTATCAATCACCTATTAGTAGACATATGCAGGGCCTTTAAACCAATTACATCAGCTTTTAACCAAATTGAGGTAGGATGTAGATGGGCCCCCCAGGGTAAGCAATTGGAGATTCATTCCCTGTGGATATATTCCAAGATGAGAATAGCAGGACAATCGAGAGAGTATGCTGGGCCCTGCCCAAATAAAAGATAAGTGACCACATATTTCTCATTTTTGAAGTCAAAGAGACCTTACCGGGCTTCCCTGGTGGCACAGTGGTTGAGAGTCCGCCTGCCGATGCAGGGGACACGGGTTCGTGCCCCAGTCCGGGAAGATCCCACATGCCACAGAGTGGCTGGGCCCGTGAGCCATGGCCGCTGAGCCTGCGCGTCCGGAGCCTGTGCTCTGCAACGGGAGAGGCCACAACAGTGAGAGGCCCGTGGACCGCAAAAGAAAATAATAGTAAATAAAAAATAATAATAATAAAAAAATAAAAGATGTTGTAAAATCTCTATATGATTAAAATACAAAAAAGAAAAAAAAAAAAAAAAAAGATATTTTACCAACTAGAAAGTTCCTTGGAGGTCAAAAGGGGAGTGATGTCAAATCCACTCATAGGCCTCTTCTGTGGGATCCATCTTGGCTGAGAGACACTCATGCACACATGGGAGGATCCTGCGATAAACCAAATACAGACTCAGAACCAGGCAAGTCAAAATGAATGGCCAAAGGAAACCCAGAAGAAATACCCCATATAAGTGATTTATTCTACCACAAGGGTGCAACTCTCCCTCTGAGTTTGCCTGTGTGTCTATCCACATGTACTGTACTCTTTTCCTCCTAATGAACACTTTACTTGTTTCACTACTTTCTGTCTTTGTGGGAATTATTTTCTGCAAAGCCGAAGGGCCAGGGCGTTGTCACTGACCACTGGTCTAATGGCTAGGATTTGGTGCTCTCACTGCCGCAACCCAACCTCAATCCCTGGCCGAGAACCGAAACCCTGCTTCAAGCCACTGCAGGCCGAGGACATCCAAGATCAAAATGATTGATTCTCCCATATTATGTAGACATAGCATTTATTGAATAGGTATAATTAAATTAAATATAATTCTGATAATTAGAGATAAAATGGTAAACATTTTAATTCTTTGGGGGAAAACATACTCTGTTAAATAGCCACTAACTACTATTATATTAGTCTTCTTTGTTATTTCAAGGAAGAAATTATCAAATATCCTGCAAAGCTTTATCTTTTTGGTTTATAAATTAGTAAGATGAAGAATTAGATTTTTTTAAGTAAATGAGAAAGTTGAAGCCTCAATCAAACCCAACAGCAAACAAACAACAATCCTTGTAGAATAATTAATTTGTAAGTCTCTCTCATGAAACTTATTAGAAAAGAATTTGGCATAGTCAATAGACTTTTTTCCATGTTACAATTTTAATTGAGAATGACTATATATGTATATTTATTATATAATTTTAATATATTAAATAGTATATTAATATACAGTTTTCAAAATATATTAAATATATACTTAATGTAGATTTTAAAATTGTTCTTCAAAGTGAACCACTATAATTTTTTTTAAGTTTCAGAGGTTTGCTACTAGATTATGAAATAAAACAACCAGTGATAATCCAACTGTAATTTGCACAAGAAGTGGCATAAAACCCAAATATTTTTTGAAAGCATTAATTTGGAAAATAAGAGTCTGTTTCTGAATCAGTAACTGCTATTTCCTATGATATAAAAACAGATATGAATATTTGGAATTTGTGCTTTCAAAACATATTTGTATTCAATATTTTTTCCTTGAAATTATAATTAGGATTACATTAGAAAATAACTATATGTTTCTTAAATAAAGTTTTACCCACCTCTTTTTTCAAAGCAAGTGCAATTCTAACTCTGTTTCACTGTATTAGGTATGTAGTAGTTAATGTACGTTGGTGAATAAGATATTCATAGCTTCTGGGAGTATTGATGACTTTATATTAAAAAGAAAAAAATGTCATGACTGCATCAGCAGACATTCAGAAAAAAAAATGCTGTGTGTTTTTCAGTTGACCTTTGGGGTTTTTCAGCACCAGACGTGGGCAGCATTTGTAAAGCCTTTGTTAAGGGAAGGACAGTAGCTGAGTGGGTGAATCAATAATGCAGGGTGAATCTATACACAGTTGTAGAGCTAAAAGGACCCACACAATCCATTCTTTCATTATCAGCTAGAATCTATACTGGGTTAAAGTACGGATAAACAAGGAAGCACCAATCTCTACAACTATTAAGACATTTTTACAAGTGTTTTGTCTACTTCCACACCAATGCAAAACCATTGACATAGCTCTCAACAACCCTGGAATGTATAAGATACCAGAGAGAACAACTTCATTCTAAGAGGGTATAAAGGAATTGCCTTTTATCAAATTGAATTGAGTGATTCCCATATTTGCCAGGATTGCCAATCTGCTAGTTTCTTTAAACTTACCGAGAAATTCTACCAGAATGGAAAATCTGATTTAATTTGAAAGTTGTGTTTGGGGTTTTATTGGTAAAATCACAGAATATAAATAATTTTGAAGCTAAAAAGTATATTTAAAAACATTCTGTGGATGGTATCCTTACATGTAAAACGAACATAAAGTATTACATTACTGGCAAACGTAGACTTTTGTAACTCCCTGAAAATCTTGCTATGTTTTAGTTCTACGGATTGCATCACCACAAAAGTGAAGAAAAGCTACATTACAAGGTTTAGTTATTCATTCAATAAACATTTAAGGATCATACCTACAGAGTGCCTGCCATGTGCCTGTGGGCATTGTGTCCTGAGTTTACAATCCACTGGGAAGTCACTCAAACACAGCTAAGTCTAAAACTGTGACCATACTTTTAGGGGTAACGTCTGGAATTACTGAAAGGAAATTTTCTTCCATAAAAACTTTGTAGTGGCTCCAAGATTTACTTTACTGGTAGAGCTAGTGGCCTTCATTTCCTCAATGAAGTGAAGCGCTGTGACCACACCACAGGGACTCTGTCCCCTTTGACTTCAGGGAAGACAGTGGGCACCTTGTCCAGGGCCCAGGCAGCACCTCAACCCAGTTCAGCTTCCCTTTGATCTTCTCCACATCTGCTCCTTCCTTACTCAAGGAAGGCTTTGATCATATTCATACATGCAAAGCAGTTGAATTTATGCTAATATGCGATCTTCTTCTAAACTTTCTCATTAATTTTTGTAAATTGTTTTTCTTGTCCTTCACATTTGGCCACAGATTGTAAATCTAAGTCCTTTTGAAGCTCAAAAACCATAACAAAAACATTTTTTTCCAACTTTAGAAATATTGCAAAGATAAAATGATTTGGCTTCAGACTCTTATGTGTGCTCTAGTCAAAGAAATGTATCCAGCCTTTCAGTATTCTAGGGTGTGATTATGGCTCTTTTCAGGGTCAAAAAATGAGGAAGAGCTTTTCTGCCAGTAAGAAAATGGAAGATGGAAAAGAGGGACTTTCAAGTTAAAATCTTTAAGTATTATCCCACTACACAACAACCATATTTCTCCAAATTTTGACCCTAATAAGTGTAGCTTGCCATGAGGAGGCCCTTCATACTTTGTGAGCTCATTACTATGGGTTTATGGAGGAGAAATTTAAAAAGGAGAGCAACTGAGAAGTCACTCGATGGTTGATGGGAAGGGGAATACTTTTGGAAGTGTGTTAGTTGCAATCTTCCATTGCTCCTCATTACCTCTTTAAAAATTTTGCTTTGGTTGTTTCTAACACTTGGAAATGCATGGGCACCATGGTGTTGAAGTAAGCATTGGGGGAATATTCAGGTGTGGACATAAGTCAAAGAAAATAGTAATAAAATACATTAAAGTGAATGGTTTATATTAGAAAATAGATATTTGCTAGAATATGGGCTCTGGATGCCAATGCATTGCTCCTCTAGTTTAGACATTTTACTTCAGATAGAGCCTAGGAGGCTGATGCCCAGACTAACTGAATGACCAGGCAGAAGACACAGGTGATATGCATCCATATTCAGCGTCAAGTTAGGGTGCCACCTTCTTTTGTCAGGGAAACATCTAGCCTAGAGGAGTAAATAATAAACTGCTCATATTCGTGTCCTTTCCTCTGATCTGTTGTAGGGCTCCCTATCGATCAATGTGCCCAGAATCCAGAGGGCAGGGAAGCCCTTTTTCTGTGTGATGATCCAGTCCATCCAGGTCAGAGACAGAGAACAGGTGGGTAAGTGTAGAGGACAAACTTGGAGGGGAAATGGAGATCTCTCCAGTGCTATGTTCTTTTCTTTTTCTTCTGAGATTTTTTTTTTTTTTTTTTTTTTGGTGGTACGTGGGCCTCTCACTGTTGTGGCCTCTCCCATTGCAGACCACAGGTTCCCGACGCGCAGGCTCAGCGGCCACGGCTCACGGGCCCAGCCGCTCTGCGGCATGTGGGATCTTCCTTGACCAGGGCACGAACCCGCATCCCCTGCATCGGCAGGTGGACTCTCAACCACTGCGCCACCAGGGAAGCCCTCTTCTGAGATTTTGTCATGAGTTTAATTTGAAAACTTAAGTTTAAAAATACTTTATTGAATGTTATATTCTGGTCACTATTGTCTTTTACACTTATATTGATCTTGTAAGATACAGTGGGAAAAATATGTTTTTCTTTAGAAAACCAGGCCAACCTCTATTTTCCCCCACCACTCTTATCAAGACAAAAACATTACAATCTTGTGACATCAACCAAGTAGAGAATGGAGTCATAAGTTGGAGTTCAGCCCCTTCATGCTGATAAGAGTGGCCTTTATAACTAATTTAGTTTATTTTATGTTGCTTTTTAAAAGTAATCCTAAATGTGAGGAAATATTTTTCCATATTCTGGAACGTACCCATTGTGCTATCTACAAGTGCTTTTATTTCTACCATCACATCACACACACACACAAATCAAATGTTGAATACATAGGCAAAAGGAAATTGTTCCTGACCCATGTAGGTGACTTGTTTGCATCCTGAATGTAATGTTTTATTACCCATATCATTGTCCTACTTCGAAAATCTTTATGAGTGGTCGCAAAATTAGATTTCTCTCTTCCAATATTCAACTTGCAGCATATATGCTACTGATCTGCAGTGGAAGGTTCTGTCCTCGTTCACTATACAAAATATATCTTATTTTTAGAGCTACTTCTTTTTATTGACTTGAAATTTACTTCACTTTAATTTTCCAAAGTTTTCATAATTTCATATCATAAAAAATTAGAGTTCAGAGCATAACCAGTTTTTATTGTATCCTTCAAAATAGTTTCCAGCCAAATACATTTTCATGCTTAACTTCTCCAGACAACAAACATAATGTATGTGTGTATATGTACAGAAAAAAAAAAAAACAACAGAAAAACTCATTTATAAGTATTGTCTTAATATAGGAAACTAATTACATCACTTAGCATCTTTACCTTTTCTGTATAAGGAAAAGTTACCTTCAATGAACGTCTTAATATAAGATTTATGTAACAGAGATTATGTCCTAAAAAAATAGTGAGTCAGTACCAAATTCTGCTGCGTTTAATTTTTTAAGTATAGTATTAGACTTGGTCCTTTAGAAATCAAAGCCCGAGGGAGGATTGAAGTGCTGACACTTTGGGAAGTTCAAGCCCAAGTCATTGAGGATGAAGGACAAAAGACACAACACAAAGAAAAGGATGAAACTGGCCACCACGGCACAACCAGCAAAGTAACATAGGACCGTGTTTAGCAAGAGGCACATTCTCTGTACACGTGAAAATTTCCTTGGGAGGGTCAAGAGGAGAAATCACACCTGAGAGAAGAGGATGAGAGGAAAAGGAGGAGGGATGGGTCTGTGTGTTTCCCTTTCCTGCCCATTTCTCACTGATCAAGGAGCCTTCTACGCAAGAACATTTCCTGCCTTTCTAGGCTGTGTCATCCCTTCACTTGGCAACCACTCAGGAGGCTACAGCCCATGCTCCACCAAGGGTGGCATCTTGTCTGAATAAGAAAAGGCAGGCAGGTGAGGAGCTCAGTGATTCAGCACATCAGCCAGGTAGGTGAGCTTGGCAAAGGGAACCTTTCTTAGAAAGAAGGAGCCAAGGGAAAGAAGCTGAGAAGGCACACATTTTGTGCACAAAAATAAATTAACTGATATAGCTTGAACTTGATAATGGCTTAAGAATGAGGAAATGTTCAAGACAATGAAATATCTAATATTTAATGGTAATCATATTATATTAGAATAACATCTGTGCTTGTTTCTTCCACTGAATTGTGAATATTTGTGCAGAAATTTCTTTCTCATTTAATGTTACAATCCCTGAATGCTAAGGATATATAATTAGTGGACATAAATATATGCATGTATGCACATATACTCATTATCAAGATATTTCAAATAGAGATCCAAAAATGTTGTGGATCATGTATAAATGTATAATCTCTAAAGGTGGTAATCTTGAGGGGAAATTATGCTGTTGCTTGGTTAAAATTTTAGGTATTATTTGGAGGGAAATCTTACTGGATAGCAATACATCCAGGAGATGGAAGAAGTTGGAAATTTAAAGCACTGAATAAAAGAGGTACCACAAATTATCTCATTTTACAAGGTCTTGGTTGAGTATTATAAAAACTCTGATTTATTTTATTCATTAAAAACTTGATTCAATAGTCATGAAATACCTACTGTATTCTGTATCCCGTACAGGTACTAGAGATCTCAAAATGAGTAAGACAATATTCCTTGCAGAAACTTGGAGTCTAATGAAGGAAACAGGCATGCAAACAATTCATTATTCATTACAATAACTTGTAAGAGGTTCTTTAATAAGCAAATAATAAACAAGGAATCCACAAGCCAGCTTTTACAACTGCAAAATTGCTCTGAACTAGTTCCACCTAAAATCATAGCCATGACAAATAGAAAATCAAAATAATGCTGAACATTTACAACACCTCCAACATATATAATGAAAGAAACAGAATGAAAATACTAGAATGAAATCTGGCGTAGAACATTGGCATTTCATAAATGTAATGTAGTACACACAGACTGCTATCATTTTCTATAGGATAAATAAAAAATTTCTCCACAGCTGTAAAACACAAATGTCTGGATATACAAAAACCCATATAATTTTAATATTTTTTTAAAGTTTCATGTTAAATATCACGTGGTCTGAAGTTTCTTGGAAGGTGTTTTATCCTATGTTTTGATTCTGGTGCCCAACAGCAAGGGCATGTACTTGAGCAAGGAGAAAAGACGAAACACTAAATTATAATTTTGATGACATAGGATTAAAAACTCAAAACAGAATATACTTACACTTCTTTATTGTTCCCCCCTCCTCCTAAAAAAAAAAAAAAGATGCAAGACAACTTACAAAGATAAATCAAATCAAAGTAAGTCATAAAGAGAAAGACAAATATCATCTGATATCACTTCATGTGAAATCTAAAAAAAAAATGATACAGATGAACTTATTTATAAAACAGAAACAGACTCACAGACATAGAAAACAAACTTATGGTTACCAAAGGGGAAGGGTCAGGGGAGGGATTAATTAGGAGTTTGGGATTAACATATACACAGTACTATATATAAAATAGATAATCAACAAGGACCTACTGTATAGCACAGGGAACTCTGCTCAATATTCTATAATAACCTATATGGGAAAAGAATCTAAAAATGAATGGATATATGTATAACTAAATCACTTTGCTGTACACCTGAAACTAACACAACATTGTAAATCATCTATACTCTAATATAAAATAAAAATTAAATTAAAAAAACAAAGATAAAAACCCTAGTAGGGCTTCCCTGGTGGCGCAGTGGTTGAGAGTCTGCCTGCCGATGCAGGGGACACGGGTTCGTGCCCCGGTCTGGGAAGATCCCACATGCCACGGAGCGGCTGGGTCCGTGAGCCATGGCTGCTGAGCCTGCACATCCGGAGCCTGTGCTCCGCAACGGGAGAGGCCACAGCAGTGAGAGGCCCACGTACCGCAAAAAAAAAGAAAAAACAAAACAAACAAACAAAAAACACCCTAGGGAAAATAGGGTTGAAAACATGTTGTAGACAGCTTATTTATTTGGGTTAGGATGTAGTATGCTTGCCAGGAGTGTGGCGCAAATGGGACATTAAACTTTTTAGCAGCTGTGTGTGTGTGTGTGGGGGTAATGCAAGTCCTGAAATTTAGAGTTTATTGGATAACACTTTTATAAAGAGAAACATGATTATTCTTGATACTGAAGTTCAATTTATACCATAAACCTGGTGACATATTTCATAGGGTAATTTCCTAATATAAGTTGGTGGCATAATACCAAAGCACAAAACACGCTTACAGAAAGAGAGAACAACAAAAGTAATGGGACTCAGGTGTGTGGCTCTCTGATAATCTAGCTTATTTTGGGGAGAGATTTTAAATTATTTTAAGAATAAATGAGTCGGTATCCTTCCTGCTATATTACTGGGATAAAGAATTGAATACCCATTAACTCCGTTTCTCTCTACTGAGCTTTTGTAAGCTTTCTGTTTCGAGAAAAAGCTTTTGAAGTTATACTCCTTGACAGGTGGCTGGAACACTTGTATATGCTTTATGAAATAAGTGCACAGCTGTGTGTTGTTAATAGCTGAGCTGGGGGTAGGGCAGAAATTTTAGAACCCAATAAAGGGGGGGAGAGTTGATATGGAATGCCATTCTTAGTCTTCGTGGAAGTGAGCAAAAAGAGATAATTGAAACCCCGTTTCTGTTTTAGATGATTTGGGGCTTAATAAACTTCCAAAGAAGATAAAAAGACAATTTTTCTTTACTTTATTTTATTTATTTATTTAGTTTTTAATTGAAGTATAATTTACATATAACATTGTATACATTTCAGGTGTAAAAACTGTGTTGATTTGATGCACATGTGTTACCATATAATTACCACCGTGGTGTTACTAGCAGCCCCATATTGTCATATAATTGTCACTTTTTTTGAAGAGAGAACAATGAAGACCTAGTCTCAGCAACTTTGAAGTTTAAAATGTAGTATTGTTGACTCTAATCACTATGCTGTGCATTCGATCTCCAGGATTTATCTACTCATCACAAGTTCATACTTGAAACAACATCTACCTAATTCCCCTACCCTCTAGTTCCTGATAACCATCATTCTACTCTCTGGTTCCATGAGTTCAACTCTTTTAGATTCCACATATAAGTGATATCATGTAGTATTTGAAGAGATGGTTGTTTTAGTTGTAAGAAAAGCCAAGGCAAATACACACACACACATACACACACATACACACACAAACATACACATATGAAACACCTAGAGAATGTTGAGGTTGGAGCTATGTATTCCATTTATGTACCTTCTAAGATAAACTAGAAACAAGCTGTATATAGGTAATGAATTGAAGTGGCTTAGAGAATATAGTGGAGTATCATTTTAGTTTTACGTGTCAAATTTTTTAAAAATCAAATTTTAAAGATGTTTGCTAAAATGGCTTTGGTAATAATTAATCAACTATTTGTTTAGTAATGTATATACAGGACTGGTTTCTGATAATAATTAGATAGCAGAAGCATCTATCCCCCCCAAACATTTCTAAGTCATGACAATAACCCCACTTCATCTCAGTAAAACATGTAAATCAATATACAAATAACAGGCAAAGAGTTTGCATCAGAGTGCTCAACATGGTACAAAATACTTTGATAACAAATTAAAACACATGGGTCAGCTTGCATGCCATTTTATGTGTAATGGTGGGATTATACTTTTGAAATATCACCTTTAAAACAATGCCAGGAACTCATATTACTCTTTGGCTTTCTGTTCATGGAATGGACCCTTCTTTGTTTAGGGAAAGGGAGATACAGCCAGAGAAAAAGAACAAAGAAATTATGGGTAGCTTTGATTTTCAAACACAATTTTTAATACCCACAGAGGGAAAAAAAAGTAGTCTTGAAAGTTCAGATTTCTTTTGCAGAAACCAGAAAGAATAAAGATTTGTGGTCCGGTGAGCCAGAGTAAAGAGAATGCAGAAAATGACCTCAGGGAAGTTTCCTGGCTTGCAGAGAAGAGGATGGCTCCTTCTGAGGCTGCAGGAGATGAATTGGGAGTGAAGAGCCAGAGAGATAAATAGACTTAGAAGTTATAGGTCTCAGAGATGGACAGAGCCCACTGCATCCTGGGACAGCAGATTCCACTTCCCTTGTTTCCTGAAGCCCTGGAAATGGAACCCTGCACACCAGAGACTTAGCTGCCCAGCCAAGTTCTCCCTGGCAAGAGATTCTCTAGCAGAGGAGCTCCAATCAGAGCCTAGATGAAGGATGTGGAGGCTCCCCCAGCTTGATGAGGACAGAGCTGGGAGTACACAGGTCTGAGGGCTTGAGTTACACCAAGGATGAGGGGATGCGACAGCAGGGGTGATTACTGTGCACTAATAGTTCTGAGGGGACAGACCATATCTTACACATACCACAAAAACTAAAGCACAGCTGGTCTGAGAATAGACACTGCTGTCACTGTAAAGTGTCACATCAATTATACCTTATGGAGACCTTCAAGATGGTGGAGGAGTGAGATGTGGAAATTGTCTTCCTCACCACAAATACATCAGAAATACATCTACAAGTGGAACAACTCCTACAGAACCCCTACTGAACACTGGCAGAAGACCTCAGACTTCCCAAAAGGCAAGAAACTCCGCATGTACCTGGGCAGGGCAAAAGAAAAAACAGAGACAAAAGAATAAGGATGGGACTTGTACCACTGGGAGGGAACTATGAAAGAGGAAAAGTTTCCACACTAGGAAGCCCCTTCACTGGTGGAGATGGGGGGTGGTGAGGGGAAGCTTCGGAGCCACAGAGGAGAGTGCAGCAACAGGGGTGCGGAGGGCAAAGTGGAGAGATTCCCGCACAGAGGACTGGGGATGACCAGCACTCACCAGACTGAGAGGCTTGTCTGATCACCCACCGGGGTGGGTGGGGGCTGGGAGCTGAGGCTCGGGTTTCAGGGTTCAGATCCCAGGGAGAGGACTGGGGTTGGCTGTGGGAACACAGCCTGAAGGGGGCTAGTGCACCACAACTAGACAGGAGGCAGTCCGGGAAAAATTCAGGACCTGCCTAAGAGGCAAGAGAACGTTGTTTCAGGGTGGCAAGAAGAGGAGATTCAGACCACTGCCTAAATAAAGTCCAGAGAGAGGAGCAAGCTGTGGCTATCAGTTAGGACACCAGAGATGGGCATGAAACGCTAAGGCTGCTGCTGCAGGCACCAAGAAACCTGTGTGCGAGCACAGGTCACTATCCACACCTCCTCTCCTGGAAGGCTGTGCAGCCCACCACTTCCAGGTTCCCGTGATCCAGGGGTAACTTCCCCGGGATAACACATGGCAGACCTCAGGCTGTTGCAGCGTCATGATGGCCTCCGCTGCTGCAGGCTCACCACACATTCTGTACCTCTCTCTTCCCCGGGCCTGAATGAGTCAGAGCACCCTAATCAGCTGCTACTTTAACCCTGTCCCGTCTGAGTGAAGAACAGATGCCCTCAGGGGACCTACAAGCAGAGGTGGGGACAAATTCAAAGCTGAACCTCAGGAGCTGTGTGAACAAAGAAGAGAAAGGGAAATCTCTCCCAGCAGGCTCAGAAGCATCTGATTAAATCTCCACAATAAACTTGATGTATCCTGCATCTGTGGAATACCTGAATAGACAATGAATGAACCCCAAATTGATGCAGTGGATTTTGGGAGCAACAATTTATATATATATATTTTTTTCTTTTTTCTCTTTTTTTGTGTGGCTGACAAGATCTTGTTGCTCTGTCTGGGTGTCAGGCCTGTGCCCCTGAGGTGGGAGAGCCAAATTCAGGACATTTGTCAACCAGAAACCCCCCAGCTCCACATAATATTAAACAGTGAAAGCTCTTCCAGAGATCTCCATCTCAATGCTAAGACCCAGCTCCACTCAAGAACCAGCAAGCTACAGTGCTGGACAGGCTATGAAAACAACTAGCAAGACAGGAACACAAACCCACCCATTAGCAGAGAGGCTGCCTAAAATCATAATCAGGTCACAGACATGCCTAAACACATCACTGGACACAGTCCTGCCCACCAGAAAGACAAGATACAGCCTCATCCACCAGAACACAAGCACCAGTCCCCTCACCAGGAAGCCTACACAACTCACTGAACCAACCTTAGCCACTGGGAGCAGACACCAGAAACAACAGGAACTACAAACCTGCAGCCTGTGAAAAGGAAACCCCAAACACAGAAAGTGAAGCAAAATGAGAAGACAGAGAAACATAGAGCAGAAGAAGAAGCAAAGTAAAAACCTACAAGACCAAACAAATGAAGAGGAAATAGTCAGTCTACCTGAAAAAGAATTCAGAGTAATGATAGTAAAGATGATCCAAAATCATGGAAATAGAATGGAGAAGATCCAAGAAATGTTTAGCAAGGACCTGGAAGAACTAAAGAGCAAACAATGATGACCAACACAATGAATGAAATTAAAAACTCCCTAAAAGGAATCAAAAACAGAATAACTGAGGCAGAAGAACGGATAAGTGGCCTGGAAGATAAAATAGTGGAAATAACTACCACAGAGCAGAATGAAGAAAAAAGAATGAAAAGAATTGAGGACAGTCTTAGAGACCTCTGGGACAACATTAAATGCACCAACATTCGAATTATAGGGGTCCCAGAAGAAGAAGAGAAAAAGAAAGGGACGGAGAAAATATTTGAAGAGATTATAATTGAAATCTTCCCTAATATGTGAAAAGAGATAGTTAATCAAATCCAGGAAGCAAGAGAGTCCCATACAGGATATATCCAAGTAGAAATACGCCAAGACACATATTAATCAAACTATAAAAAATTAAATATAAAGAAAAAATATTAAAAGCAGCAAGAGAAAAACAAAAAATAATATACAAGGGAATCTCCATAAGGTTAACAGCTGGTCTTTCAGCAAAAACTCAGCAGGCCAGAAGGGAGTGGCAGGACATATTTAAAGAGATGAAAGAGAAAAACCTACAACAAAGATTACCCAGCTAGGATCTCATTCAGATTCGATGGAGAAATTAAAACCTCAAGCAAAAGTTAAGAGAATTCAGCACCACCAAACCGGCTTTACTACAAATGCTAAAGGAACTTCTCTAGGCAGAAAACACAAGAGAAGGAAAATACCTACAATAACAAACCCAAGACAATTAAGAAAATGGTAATAGGAACATACATATCGATAATTACATTAAATGTAAATGGATTAAATGCTCCAACCCAGAGACATAGACTGGCTGAATGGATACAAAAACAAGACCTGTATATATGCTGTCTACAAGAGACCCACTTCAGACCTAGGGACACATACAGACTGAAAGTGAGGGGATGGAAAAAGATATTCCATACTAATGGAAATCAAAAGAAAGCTGGAGTAGCAATTCTCATATCAGACAAAATAGACTTTTAACTAAAGTCTATTACATGAGACAAAGAGGACACTACATAATGATCAAGGGATCTATCCAGGAAGAAGATAAAACAATTGTAAATATTTATGCACCAAACATAGGAGCACCTCAATACGTAAGGCAAATACTAACAGCCAGAAAAGGGGAAATTGACAGTAACAAAATCATAGTAGGGGACATTAACACTGCATTTTCACAAATGGACAGGTCATCCAAAATGAAAATAAATAAGGAAACACAAGCTTTAAATAATACATTAAACAAGATGGACTTAACTGATGTTTATAGGACATTCCATCCAAAAACAACAGAATACATTTTCTTCTCAAGTGCTCCTGGAACATTCTCCAGGATAGATCTCATATCTTAGGTCACATATCAAGCCTTGGTAAATTTATGAAAATTGAAATCATATCAAGTATCTGTTCCAACCACAATGCTATGAGACTACATATCAATTACAGGAACAAATCTTTAAAAAATACAAACACATGGAGGCTAAACAATGCACTATTTAATAGCCAAGAGATTCCTGAAGAAATCAAAGAGGAAATCAAATAATACCTAGAAACAAATGACAATGAAAACACAATGACCCAAAATCTATGGGATGCAGCAAAAGCAGTTCGAAGAGGAAAGTTTATGGCAATACAATCCCATCTCAAGAAACAAGAAACATCTCAAATAAACAACCTAACGTTGCACTTAAAGCAATTAGAGAAAGACCAAAATATCCCCAAAGTTAGCAGAAGGAAAGAAATCATAAAGATCACAACAGAAATAAATGAGAAAGAAATGAAAGAAACATAGCAAAGATCAATAAAATTAAAATCTGGTTCTTTGAGAAGATAAACAAAATTGATAAACATTACCCAGACTCATCAAGAAAAAAAGGATGAAGCCTCAAGTCAATAGAATCAGAAATGAAAAAGGAGAAGTAACAACTGACACTGCAGAAATACAAAGGATCATGAGAGATTACTACAAGTCATCTCTATATGACAATAAAATGGGTAACCTCGAACAAATGGACATATTTGAAAAACACAACCTTCAGAGACTGAACCAGGAAAAAATAGAAAATATAAACAGACCAATCACAAGCCTTGAAATTGAGACTGTGATTAAAAATCTTCCAACAAACAAAAGCCCTGGACCAGATGTCTTCACAGGCGAATTCGATCAACAATTTAGAGAAGAGCTAACACCTATCCTTCTCAAACTCTTCCAAAATATAGCAGAGCGATATTCTATGAGGCCAAACTCATCTTACAAGGTCATCAGCATGACACCAAAACCAGACAAAGACATCATTAAGAAAGAAAACTACAGGCCAATATCACTGATGAACACAGATGGAAAAATCCTCAACAAAATACTAGCAAACAAAATCCAACAGTACATTAAAAGGATCATATACCATGATCAAGTGGGGTTTATCCCTGGAATGCAAGGATTCTTCAATATATGTAAATCAATCAATGTGATACACCGTATTAACAAATTGAAGGAGAAAAATCATATGATCATCTCAGTAGATGCAGAGAAAGCTTTTGACAAAATTCAAAATACATTCATGGAAAAAAACCCTCCAGGAAGTAGGCAGAGAGGGAACTTACCTCAACATTGTAAAGGGCATATATGACAAACCCACAGCCAACATCGTTCTCAATGATGAAAAACTGAAACCATTTCCACTAAGATCAGGAACAAAACAAGGTTGCCCACTCTCACCACTCTTATTCAACATAGTTTTGGAACTTTTAGCCACAGCCATCAGAGAAAAAAAAGAAATAAAAGGAGTCCAAATCAGAAAAGAAGAAGTAAAGCTGTCACTGTTTACAAATGACATGATACTATACGTAGAGAATCCTAAAGACTCTACCAGAAAACTACTAGAGCTAATCAATGAATTTGGTAAAGTAGCAGGATACAAAATTAATGCACAGAAATCTCTTGCATTCCTATACACTAATGATGAAAAATCTGAAAGAGAAATTAAGGAAACACTGCCATTTATCAATGCAACAACAAGAATAACATACCTAGGAATAAACTTACCTAAGGAGGCAAAAGACCTGTATGCAGAACACTGTAAGACACTGATGAAAGAAATTAAAGATGATACAAACAGATAGAGAGATATACCATGTTCTTGGACTGGAAGAATCAATGTTGTGAAAAGGACTATACTACCCAAAGCAATATACAGAGTCAATGCAATCCCTATCAACCTACCAATGGCATTTTTCACAGAAATAGAACAATAATTTTCACAATTTGTAATGAAACACAAAAACCCTGAATAGCAAAAGCAATCTTGAGAAAGAAAAACGGAGCTGGAGGAATCAGGTTTCTGGGCTTCAGACTATACTACAAAGCTACAGTAATTAAGACAGTATGCTACTGGCACAAAAACAGAAATATAGATCAATGGAACATGATAGAAAGCCCAGAGATAAACCCACACATATATGGTCACCTTATTTTTGATAAAGGAGGCAAGAACACAGTGGAGAAATGACAGCCTCTTCAATAAGTGGTGCTGGGAAAACTGGACAGCTACATGTAATAGAATGAAATTAGAATACTCCCTAACACATACACAAAAATAAACTCAAAATGGATTAAAGACTTAAATGTAAGGCCAGACACTATATAAAACTCTTAGAGGAAAACATAGGCAAAACACTCTATGACAGAAATCACAGCAAGATCCTTTATGACCCACCTCTTAGAGAAATGGAAATAAAAACAAAAATAAACAAATGGGACCTAATTAAACTTAAAAGCTTTTGCACAGCAAAGGAAGCCATAAACAAGATGAAAAGACAACCCTCAGAATGGGGGAAAATATTTGCAAATGAAGCAACTGACAAAGATTAACCTCCAAAATTTACAAGCAGTTCATGCAGCTCAATATCAAAAACCAAACAACCCAATCTAAAAATGGACAGAAGACGTAAACAGATATTTCTCCAGAGAAGATATACAGAATGCCAAGAAGCACATGAAAGGATGCTTAACATCACTAATCATTAGAGAAATGCAAATCAAAACTATAGTGAGGTACCACCTGACATCACTCAGAATGGCCATCATCAAAATATCTACAAACAATAAATGCTGGAGAGGGTGTAGAGGAAAGGGAACCCTATTGCACTGTTGGTGGGAATGTAAATTGACACAGCCTCTATGGAGAACAGTATGGAGGTTCCTTAAAAAACTAAAAATAGAACTACCATAGGGCCCAGCATTCCCACTACTGGACATATACCCTGAGAAAACCATTCAAAAAGAGTCATGTATCACAATGGTCATTGCAGTTCTATTTACAGTAGCCATGACATAGAAGCAACCTAAATGTCCATTCACAGATGAATGGATAAAGAAGATGTGGCACATATATACAATGGGATACTACGCAGCCATAAAAAGAAGTGAAATTGAGTCATTTGTAGTGAGGTGGCTGGACCTAGTATCTGTCATACAGAGTGAAGTAAGTCAGAAAGAGAATAACAAATACTATATGCTAACATATATATATGGAATCCAAAAAAAAATGGTTATGAAAAACTTAGAGGCAGGACAGGAATAAAGACGCAGACTTAGAGAATGGACTTGAGGACACAGTGGGAATGGTAAGCTGGGATGAAGTGAGAGAGTGGCATGGACATATATACACTATCAAATGTAAAATAGATAGCTAGTGGGAAGCAGCCACATAGCACAGGGAGATCAGCCCAGTGTGCTTTGTGACCACCTAGAGGGGAAGGATAGGGAGGGTGGGAGGGAGATGCAAGAGGGAGGAGATATGGGGATATATATATATACATATAGCTGATTCACTTTGTTACACAGCAGAAAGTAACA